>NC_088792.1:163184053-163484053 GCF_011386835.1 Chrysemys picta bellii | reverse complement strand
TTCCAAGCCTATTTACATGGGACTGGAGACAGAGACACAGGCATAAGGGCCCAAGGTAGTAGATTGAGTCACAGTTTGGCTCCATCTTTCTAAAACTAATTTGCAGATCTCTCTTTCTTCATACAATTTAAATGCCCTTAGTTGGTCCCCCACACTGCTATTCACATTTCCACTTAGACTGGTGGATTTTGGTTGCATTTCAAGTTTTTTAGTTTTCAACGGCATATGAAGCCACAGTTGTATGTATCTGAAATATTTAATTTTTCCTTTTTCCATTGTGATTTTCCCAAGTATTACTGAATTCAAGCCAATTTTCTTTAACTCCTTTTATACAGCTACAGGCCTGACTTTCTGAAATCAGTTTTTTCTGTTACTGTCCTTTCTACTGCAACAGCGTATTTAGCATGGTATGTCCATTATTGCCCAGCTCCATTTGTGTATGCTCACGAAATCGTCTCAGAAGTTTAAAAGCATACAGTTCCCAATGCACACCACTGACTGTCCATTCAACCATCTCATATTCATATGATCTTGCTCATGAACTCATCACCTCCACCACTGCCTAGAGAGATCCCAGTTCTGTAAATGAAGGCTTGGAATTAGTTAATTAGGTGAACAAAATTATTTACTCATCGGCTTGTGAGTCCTCCTCCTTTGAGCAGAATCTACTCAAATCATTCCATTTTACAATCATGATGATAAAACCAACAAGGACAGGCAGAAAGAGACAGAAACTTAGCAGCAGCCAATTCTTCAAAGTGTTTTGGGAAGCTCTTTCTAAGATCATATCTAGAAAGGAAAACACACAACAGACTTCACAAATCCAAGCTGCTCAACTCCCAGCATTCTGTGTCGTTTATAAGGGGAAAGAGAGAGAACGTTATCTGAGATTATAAAAGCATACAGTCCTTTCTAGAATAAAATATTGTTTCCATTTGGTTAAAAAATGGAAATTGTGATAACTTTGTGTACAAGTTTACTCATTTCCTGAATCTCATTTATAGTCATGGCTTAATAATAAATGAGGGTTACTTACTGGAATGAAGTTCTCTGAATATATTGCCTCAACATACACAGTCTGTGGCATAAACATTTAGAGCAGTAAAATTATTGGGACCACATACAATCAGCCTCAGGACCTAGCATTCAGAACTGAGGTTACTGAAAGGTGACAGACTCACTCGTCCCTTAGTTCCAGTCACACAATTATAAGGCTGATTGAAAACTCCAACAAAGTAGGGTGCATGAGTGTGGATGAGCAGAGGAACTCCAGTAACCTTCCTTTCTTGTTCATGAAATTGCATAGGCACATCCTTGCTCTTGGAAGATTAATATGCAGTTACTACCCAATTAAAAGGATATGGTGGAGGATCAACTGACTGGAAATTGTAATACTGCTCTCCCTAAAGGGGCATCTGATGTAGCTCCCAACTCAAGAAAGTAGCTCATCTTTCAAAAGGCCTGAAATATGTTTCCCTTGCTTTTTTTTATCTTAGATATATCAGGAATATAAAGTCTTCTGTCCCTCTCCCTTGTTTTTGCTGGAAGGACCCAGAGTAGTGGATTTGGGAGCTCAGGAGGATGTTGAATAACTAACAAAAGAGCTTTTCTTGTGAATGTTTGTTAGGTGTTTGAAGTAAAGTTTTAAATAGTTTGAATAAAATCACTTCTAATCAGTCAATCATATTTACTAGTTATTTGATCATCAATAGAGACTTCTAGGAAAAACAAGGCTGGTAAGATCTGAATTTTTGGCATACATTGAAAGGAAAAAATCCAAATCAATCAAAGACCCACCATACACTAACATACAATTCCAGACCTTCTGTATACATCATAAAGCAGAATAAAGGACACAAGCCTTTTTTTTTTTTAACCTTTGCAGGTCAACTTTAACATTGAGCTTGTGAAATTTTGACTCCTCATTTGAGACTATATGATTTAGAAAAAATACTGACATTATAATAATATTGCGGTTTAGGCAGAATTCAATAATCATCTTCGGTAAAAGCTTTAGATTCACAGCAGCACCAATTTCTCCTTCTAGACTGAAAGCTCTCTAGTGTAGAGATTATCTTTATTCATGTACCTTGTACAGGGCTGAGCCCATTAACAATGCTTAACAAAAAAAAAAATAGAAAGAAAATCTGTAAAATGGGGGATTACTCAGTAAAGCTTGGATATCACAGACCCTCCTCACCAACACTGGAATTTTTTTACCAGCTTCTGATGCACAAACCGTTTCAGTTTTGGTCACAAGTTTTA
This sequence comes from Chrysemys picta bellii, assembly GCF_011386835.1. Lineage (NCBI taxonomy): Eukaryota > Metazoa > Chordata > Testudines > Emydidae > Chrysemys > Chrysemys picta. Next base: position 163,481,788 of record NC_088792.1, on the reverse strand, counting down.
ATTCCACACAATTGTATTCCCTAAAGTATTTTTTTTACTTTCTTTAGACTTAACAGTTTTGAAATCAAAGTCATGGATTATGTTTTAAAGTTAACTTTTCAAAACAAAGTGAATATTTGTATTTTGTAGTTTAAATATTTAGGGATCAATTTTAACAGTGAAGAAAGAGAGACACTGATTGTGCTAACTAAAGTGGACAGAGTGCAGGCAGGGATTATGAAAGCTTTTCCATGCAGTCTTATCCTCAAATGACAGATATCTTTCCAGATCTCAAAAGCATTTGTACTATATGGTTGAATTGGAGAAACTAGCAGTGTGTTGAGAAAGAGATGATTCCGAGCCTGATGTATTAGCCCGGTGTGCCATCTATCTGTCAACAGAGGCTGTATATCTGTTTATAAGATAATATAATACTTTAGCATTTTATTAACACAGACACTATTATTATTATTTATTTGTATTATGGTAGTACCTATTAATAAGTATAGGCCAGACTCTGCCCTCAACTGTGTCTGTGTAAATCAGAAGTAACTGAGACTAGAATCTGATGCTATGTCATTAAGCAAATGAAGTCTAGTAGTATTATTTATGTATTTGTATTTATTAAAAAACTAACAAAACATATCTGGATACTCTGTGAACCTCAAAAATTCAATACATTAAAAAAAATCCCAGCAACTTCAGTAGTATATAATAATATTTAGTAACCACATAGCACACAAAAAATACCAAATTCCTCATTTCCTGTATTACAAACATTCTTTTTTCGCAAAAATATAGAATTTCAGTTTACAGGTTCTCCTCTTAGCTACCCCATCACTGGTGGTGTGATTTTCTGGATATTATGATGGTATGTTTATCTAAGATGCCCATCACCAAAGTATCATGTCCCCACTCTTTTTCATTTAGAGAAGAGTCTCTGAATTCAGGTCAGTGAGATGAAGGGCATTTGATTTCCCAGATTTGCTTGGATTACTAACCAGAGTCCAAAAATCGAAGCCCACTGTCAATACTTCCCCCTACTGGAGAGCCTTTTGTTGTGCAATCTGGAGGATTCCAGCCAGGATTACAATGACAATGTTTCTTATTGTTGCATACCTGAAAGCACAGGGGAATATAGCAAAATTACTCATTTAGTGAGTTTTCCTCAGAGATGAGTACTGTTGGGTACCTTCTAAGACAGTGGTTTTCAACCTTTTGTCATTTGTGGACCCCTAAAAAATTTCAAATGGAGGCGCAGAGCCCTCTGGAAATCTTAGACATAGTGTGTGGACTCCCAGGGGTCACGAATCACAGGTTGAAGACTAGTTCTCTGAGATTACACTTTTCTTGTCAACCTCCTTGTTCTAGCTAGACCAAGGACTAATCCTGCTCCCACTGATATCAATATGAATTTTGCATTGACTTTAGTGGGATAGGGTGAGGCCCAAATTTTACTGAACAGTCTGACACTTCAGAAAATACACCAGACAATGAGTTGAAAATAAGACAGCATCTAACCTCCTCAAAAAGCTGTATAAATATAAAGCATAACCCCCTGTGAGGCAAGTATGCTATACTGTACTGTTCCTTGGACCAGAGAGGTGGACTGACTTGCCCAAGGTCAACACCAAGGTAATGGCAAAACTGAAATTAGAACTCAGGGACTTGCTAGTTTTCCCTCCTGTCCTCAATCCACTACACCAGCATGGTTCCTCCCACTGTCTACAGTCATGTTACATTTTTTATAAATCTACACTAATGTGGTCATGTGCAGTTCCCTCCTGTTCAAAGATACAGATCTTGACCCTTATTTGATTTTTTCTTTTACTAATCTGCCCAAGCAATTAATCATTTCATAATTATATTGTGCATAACAATCTCTTTCTCACATTCTAATTTTGTTACTGGTTCTAAGAAAGAAAAATGGTGTAAATTATTTTACTCAATTATTCCCATAAATAACTGTCAGTGGTATTGTGATTTTGGACCCCAAGTGTAAGCCCAAAAGGACTTTTACAGCCAATCCATAGACACTTCAAAATGGGGTTTCATAAAGAAGGAACTTCCTGAACAATATTAATAGAAGCAGTAACACCAAAATAGTAATATTATTGTTACTTACTCCATGACCATTGCATTTTACTTGTGGATTACAATCATATCCCAGGACTGCATAAAACTGGCATGTGCGGTTTATACAAACCTAAACAACAAACAAACCCATAGCATAAAATTCCAATTCAAATGAGTCCAACAATCTTAGCATTCAGTATACTGGCTGCATGCTCTGAAAAGAAGCCTAGAAGGGGAAGGCCATATTACAGCTTTATGGAAATACTCTAATGCTTGCCAAAGGGTAACTGGCAATGCAGAATGAAGACAATTTCATTGTTGCTGCCTGTATTATATAGGAGTGGCAGATTAAGAAGGGATGCTCAAGAAAAACTGCAATAAAAGAAAAGATACTGTTAATAACCACATCTACAAATAGTATGTATGTTTATACTTTTAAAAACAATGCAAAAGCACTTTGATTTGTCAATACATGTTTTCTTAAGTTGAGTACTACTGTAACTGCTGGTGTTCTTTTCCTCCTCTGGTATAGTTTATATTCCATTGGCTGCTGAGTCCATTGCTAAGGGCCACTTTGTGCCTTACCCTTAGAGGGGTGCATGAGATGTGGGAGGAAGAAAAGCAAGGTGCTTTTTTCATTCTGTTGTGCAGCTCCAGTATGGGCCACACACAACTGCAATTGCCGGCAATGCCAAGTTGGAGAAGGGAGTCAAAGAGTCCAGGGACTGCTTCCTCCTTGCAACCCCGGGGTACAATCCACCCCAAAAGGGAAAGAGAGCAGGGCCATGGCCTCATACCCCCTCTGCACTGATCTGTGGAGAGAGACTAATGCATGGGGCAAAGGGATGGAAGAATATGCTGCACCCCATAACGAGGTACAGTAGCAGGGAGCTCCCATGTGCATTCGGGAGCTTCAGGAATTCCGACTCTGAGCCTCCCCCTGGGTGGCATGGATTAGCATCACTCTTTGTTCTGGGCTGTGTTCAATTTCTACCTTCTCTAGACCATTCAATATTTTCTACTCTTTTATCATGTCCCCTCTTATTAATTTCCTTTCTAAAGTAAACAATCCTAATCTTTTCAATCTCTCTTCATATGGCAGTTTTTCACGCCTCTAATCACTCTTGTCACCCTTCTCTGAATTCCCTCTACTTCTGTAATATCCTTTATGAGATAGGGTGACCAATACTTCCCACAATATTCTACATAAAGGTTTACCATCAGTGCATATAATGGCATTATAATATTTTCCATATTATTTTCCATCCCATTCTTTATGCATCCTAACATCTTGTTCAGTTTTTTGACCGCAGCTGCACATTAAGCAGAGGTCTTCAATAAATTATCCACAGTGATGCTCAGGTCCCTTCCTGAGTTGACACAGTTAATGTAGAACTATGCAGAGTGTATCAGAAGTACATATTTTCCACCGATATGTTTTACTTTGCATTTGCCAACATTGAATTTTATTTGCCATTGTGTTGCCCACTTACACAGCTTGGTTAAGTCTTTCTGAAGTTCCTCACAGTCTTCTCTGGTCCTGACTACTATAAATCACTTTGTGTCATATGCAAATTTGCTACTTCATTGCTCACCCATATCATTAGTAAATATATTAAACAAAACTGGATCTAATATAGAACTATGAGGCATCCCGCTGTTAATCTTTTGCTATGATTAAAACTGTTCTTTGCTTCCTGTCTTTTAGGCCAGGTTTACCCTACACATTTTTTTCAACATAGCTCTGTTCAGGAGAGTGATGGGGTTTGGTTTGTGACTGACATACCTGCACCATCCTACTGTAGATGCAGTATCTGTACTGGCAACACTGTGCCAGTTTACTTTTGCCAGTAAAGTCTATTTCGCTCAGGAGGACTGGAATAAGCTATGCCTGAAAAAGCAGATTTTTGCTGTTATAAGCTGTTTCTACACTAGGAGTGATTTTTGACAACACTTTGCCTCAATCCCCCTGACTACTTATTCTCTTTAGTAGCTTTTTGGGAAGGACTTTGTCAAAGGCCTTTTCAAAGTCTAAATAAATTATGTCAGCTAGTTCTCCTTTATCCACTACTTTACTGACACATTCAAAGAATTCTAATAGGTTGGTGAGACATGATTTTCCTTTGCAGAAACAGTGTTAGTGTCTATCATCTCATGATCTTCCAGATATTTTACTATTCCATCTTTAATTATAATTTCAGCCAATTTACCAGGTACAGACGTAAAGTTTGCAGGTCTCTAATTCCCTGGATCACACCTAGACTCATTTAAAAGCAACATTTGCTACTCTCCGATCCTCTGATTTAGTTGGTGTTTTTTTTTTTAAGAGAGATTGCATATTTTTATTAGCAGCTCAGTCACTTTGTACTTGAACGCCTTCTTAAATCAGGCCTTTTTCAGTGCCTGTGTTGGCCAGGATTCTCCACTTGTACCACTGCTTATTATTTTAGTAAATATTTGTTTTTAAATTATCTTCTCCCCTAAAACAGCACATTTCAACCTTGATTTTATTTTATATATTGGTGGAGGGAGCAACAGAGGGTCCTGTGGCACCTTTGAGACTAACAGAAGTACTGGGAGCATAAGCTTTCGTGGGTAAGAACCTCACTTCTTCAGATGCAAGGGTGGAGGGAGGAATCCAATGGTGGAGGGAGGAATCCAAAATCAGACTTAGAACATGATCATGGTTGTACACTTAACTAGGGTAACACTATTTTGCAGCCCCCTAATGACAATTACTGAGACTGTAAGCAATTTGTGGAAGGGACTGTCTTTTTTATATATGTTTGTATAGCACCAGCTACAATGGGACTAGGACCTCTAGGCACTACTGTAAAACAAATAATAACGATGATTAAGTAGTAATAAAGTAATTCTCTAACACAGTTTAAAATACATTATAGTGAATTAAAACAAGGCACAGGGATTAGTCATGTGGCTAACACTGGAATGGGTTACCTAGGGAGGTGGTGGAATCTCCTTCCTTAGAGGTTTTTAAGGTCAGGCTTGACAGAGTCCTGGCTAGGATGATTTAGTTGGGGATTGGTCCTGCTTTGAGTAGGGGGTTGGACTAGATGACATCTATCATTCTAAAGGTCTACAATAATCATCCATAATCACTCTAGACTGAAATTTTTCCTCTGGAGTTAAATGAGTAAGTAAATAAAACATCATAATGAATAACCTTGAGCTATGTTGCCAAAGGGTAAATATTTCTAAAACTTAATCAAGTTTACAAAGTCCACATACATACTGACATTTTAGATGCTTATAAAATATTTCCTTACTTTACCAGGCCCACACTTTGTGCCTTCTTTAACCAGTAGAGGGTCATTCTCTGTGGGTGGCTTCATATAATCTAAAGATATACATACATGCTCGCGCACTTGAGCATAAATGATAGCAGCTTTTTCTTTAGTGAATGGAATGCGACTTGGATATGTACAAACTAACTTTCCACATGTGACATCCCTATAAAATTCAATAGCAGAGGAAAATAAAATGATACATGTGACAGCTGATTGAGCAATACATTAGAAAAATGAAACTGTAGAAAACAAATGGGGTATTGCACATATTAGAGCGATATAAAGGTCATGAGCAGGGCAAAGAAGGCAGAAGACTGATCTTTGAAATAAGGAGAGAACTGATGCAAATCCACCAGAGTACTCTTGCCTGCAAATGGGAATGAGGCCACAGTGGGGCACATATAAGAACATCAGAATGGCCATACTAGGTCAGACCAAAGGTCCATCTAACCCAGTAGCCTGTCTTCTGACAGTGGTCAATGCCAGGTGCCCCAGAGGGAATGAACAGAACAGGAAATCATCAAGTGATCCATCCCCTATCGCCCATTCCCAGCTTCTGGCAATCAGAGGCTAGGGACACCATCCCTGCCCCAATAGTTTTGTGCTTCATGGACATGCAAGGATTAAACTTAAGGTCATGTTTTTTTTCAGTTATGTTCATTCACGGTCCACACCTCAACCTTTATGTACCATGTGCTCTTCTGGTGGAAGAGGAAGCAGGTGTGCAAGGCATTGTGGAGCAATACGCCTAGTCAATAACCTTACTTGGATTCAAGCACAGCTTCTGCTAATACTTGCATTCCATGCTACAGTATCAAGGTCTAGATGCTCAACAACTGCACGTTCTTTGAGAATGGCCAAGGCTAATGTATACAGAACACCTGAGACTAAATGGAAATTTTATAAAGAAATTAAAGTAGCCTGAACGGATAGTAAACATTTGCACCATACAGTAGAGGAAAGCAGAAAATAAATATGTTTTTTCCTTAAAAACATACATCCAACTACAGGTTCGAAATCCTTTCTTCGGATCATTCCCACAGTGTCCAAACCTATCTGTTTGACTATTGATTTCTTCATAACATGCAAGAGGAGCATTTTTAGAACCTGTAAGTTTTGAGATAAGATTAAGTATAATTAAAAGGAACACTAAATCATTTATTAATCTATCAGTACTTCTAACATACTTATCATTGCAGTACCTAGGTGCTATACATGGATTAGAGAAAACCAGGAAGGATAAAAATCTGTATTAAAAAATCAGATATCTTTCTGTTCAAACTGTATTTTTATTTAAATTAAATACAGTTTTCTTTGTAAAAATAAACTTACTTTAAAATTAAATTTCAAATTGTAACAACCTATTTTAAGGCCTAAATTTACTATAATCTAGTAATCATTTAAATTAAATACAAAAATAATATTAAGCAGTACATTTACTGCTGAAGTTTTAAAGAAAGTCAAACCACTGAACTGGTGGAAGTCACTGACTAAGCACCTGGAACCAGAGTTTGTTGAAGTCTTAAACCAGCTTTAGACAGCAGTAGCCTCTTCTTCAGGTGCAAAGAGAATAATTTATACATTTCAGTTTATTCAACTAATTCAGTTCCAAACTAGTTCATTCAAAGTTGAGAAACCAATTGGGAGATGAAAAAGCAGGAAAGCTTGTTCTCCTCTTCCAGTCTAAGAATAAAAACTAGGTGTGAGAGGATAAGATCTACTAGGTTTAAATCATGAAGGAAATGGTGACCTGAAGAAATCAATTCGATTCACTACAATATTTCCTTTGTTTAATAAATCCATTAGTTTTAAAGCAAAACATGTTTTGATAAATTTTCTTGTGTATTTAGCACATTTAGGGTTGTTTTATTTAACTAATTTTTAAAAATTGTAAATGTTGGTTTTGTGCAGTTTTAATTGAATTCCAATTTTCATGCAAATAGAGCTTGACGCAAATCAGAAATAAAAAATGAATTGCCATTTATTTTAAAAATGAAATGCATCAGTCATCATTTTCTAACAACAAAAAAGCAAAAAATAAAGAATCTGAATAAGTGTATATTAAGCAATATATCTGCTTAAATAAATGTACATATATTGTATATCCTCCTGATTAGCAACAGGTAATACCAAAATTCAAAGAAAAGGCTATATTTAGTTGCAATTCAACAATGTTTTAATGGTTACAAATCAGTGAGCAGCAACCCTTCTCTAGGAAAATAGTGAAAAAGTACAAATGCAAAACATGATTAAATTTGATTATTTAGATCAAGGTTTCCTGCTTGCTGATTTGAATAATGATTTAAATTAATCTACCCTGCAGCAAAGAGTGAGATCTGTTCGGAATTGGTTTTCTAGTCTGCTATTTGGTTAGCAAAAAAGAAGACATATTTTACAAATGAATTTTAATTTACAATCACCACTTCATTTTTACTTTATTTCTATCAAATCTAAGCTTCTGGATAACCGCCATGCCTTTATAACAATGTTTAATATCATTGGACAACTTTAGACAAGTAATTTGGCCACTCTGTACCTCATTTCCCCACCATCAATACAAAGGAATAAATATGGTTAATCACTGTTATAAAGCGTTTTGGATATATGGATGAAAGTGGCTATGTAAGTCTTTATTATTAATTATTATTATTACAGCATTTAGTGGAACTTGATTTTAGAACAAACAAGAACATAATTGTCTCCATTACCTTTTCCATAGATCCTCTGACACTCTATATCAGGAGACTGGCAACGTCCTTTGTAACAATAGGCAGTATTGTGTTCGCATCTGTGTCCATTCTGAACATAAAGATCAGTTGGACAGAATGCAGATGACCCATTGCAGTACTCATTGAGATCACACTGACTATCAGCCGTGGGTCTACATTTCTTATTCTTTGCCTTAAACTAGAAAAAAGTAGGAATAAGGAGACTGTGCATGGTTTACAAAGATTATGGTCTATAATGTTTAAATAACAGAATATATGTAAAGCACAAGAAAAGATACAGTGAATAAGAAAATAACACCACCACATATATGCTGTTTAACGTGGTTGTCACTGACTGTGATGAATGTGAAAATTCCTTGTAAAATTCTTATATATATACTATATGTATGACTGCAGGTCACCCAGGGTTCTTTTAAATCATACTGTTAGAGGTATCAGCTTTTGGATGACATGTAAAATATGATCCTTTATCTCAGAAATATTTCATTTTAAAGCCCTAATCCCGCAAAATTATGCACATGCTTAATTTTACACATGTGAATAGTCCTGCTGACCCTGTCTGGAGAACTTGTTCCACTAGAAGGTGCAGAGATGAGATATATACCAATCTAAACTTCAAAGAAAGGAAGAGATCATCAAACCCTAGTGCTAAGGGAACCTTATTTGGGTGAAGTAAGGGAACTGAGCAGAAGGACAAACTGTAGATAAGGCACTGGACTGGGACTCAGGAGAACTAGGTTCAATTATCATCTCTACCACAGACAGCTTTGACCATGGGCAAGTCACTTAATCTTTCTGTGCTCTGTTTCTCCAGGTGTAATATGGTGATAATAATATTTCCCTCTCCCAACCTTTGTCTGTCTTGTCTATTTAGTCTGTAAACTTTCTGGGGCAGAGGCTATCTTCAACTATGTTTTGTACAGAAAGCTGTATAACTAAGATAAAGACAGAGGTGCTTGCTCTCCCTTGTGCAGTACTGTTCTCTTATTTTATAAGTTGTAAAAACATTCACATAGCACTTCACATTTTCAAAGAAGGCAGGATTATTTAGTGGTTCATGTAGGAGACTGTGATTGAGAAGACTTGTGTCATAATCCTGGCTCTAACTGGTTTATAATGTGTCACAAGACAAGCCCATTGTAGCATAGCACGGACTCACCATCGCGGCGCCTCCCCGGAATTAGTTCTCTCAGCCCTAGAGCGCCCTCTATGGGACGGTGTCTCGCCCACTGTTACCTACCCCTCTGCAGTCCCTTTATCTCTCCCACGTGTAGGCCCCACGTCCCTCACACTACAGTGCCCCTTACCTTGGGGTGCTGCCCATCACCCAGGGAACCCCATTCCCCTGAGCCCACCTCACCTCAGTGACACACTGCCAGTCCTCATCTAGCCCCTTTACTCAGGGGCAAACTGCAGTCTGCAATGGCCACTCATCATTGGCTAGGGGGTTGGACCTGCTGCCTTTCCCTGCAGCCCCAGTACCTCCTTAGGTCTTCCTGTTAGGCCTCAGCCTGGGAGGTCGCCAGGCCTGAGCTCCCCAGCTCAGCTCAGCCTGCCCCTCCCCCAACACTGCTCTGTTGAAGGTACCCTGTGCTCCCAGACAACCCGGTCCTTGCCATGCCAAGGCTGGAGTGAGACTGCTTGCCTCCTAGCTCACAGCCCTCTTTATACCAGCCCTACCAGGCCTGGATTGGCTGCTACCTGCCTTCCCCTGATTGGCTCCTCGGGGCAGCCCTTTCCCAGAGCTGATTTTAACCCCTTTCTCTCCGGAGCGGGGTGCTCACCCCGCTACACCCATGCAGTACTCAGGAGCTCCAGTGGTGCCCACTGTGGCACTTAAGCCCTACCAAACCCGTGGATTTTCTGAGCTTTGACCAAGTTGATGAACTTCACAGGACTTCTAGGCCAAGACATTTTTTGACTAAAAAAGGGAAAAAAGAATTTTCAAAATAATATTTTCCCCCAAACTTCCATATCAGAAAAGTGTTGTCTGATTCAAATTAAAAACGCCATTAAAATGCTCCCTTTGGCCAAAGACCACCCAGGCAAATGTCAAGTATGAAGGGCAGTTTTCACAAAGTGTGAGTATGAGTTCACACAAATGGAAAGCTGGTTTTCATCTTTAACTATGGAGTGAACAGAGTCTCTCTAAAATTTAGAAATTGTGTTAAACATATGATAATCCTGAATATACACCTTACCTTACAGTTTTGGCAACATAATCCAGTACCACACTTTGCTCTTGGCTTAAGTCTACATTTGTTAGTGCAGCATTTATCTTTTGCACACTCCTGAAAAATAAACCATAGACGCATTAGCTATTCTAAAATTTTCCTTCTCTAAAGAGTCTGTCTGTCCAAGATTCTCATTCCTTAAGAATAACAACTTGAAAGATCCGCAAAGAAAAATGAGTGTCAAGCAACAACAAGGTTAATACCAACATGAAAACTGTTTATAAATATATGTAAGTCCTTCAGTGACTTTCCCAAATTTCAGTTGGGTACTAACTCTCAAAGCACCATTCTTCTAAACTGAGAACAGTGGAATTTTACACTACTTAGGCTTTCTGGTATTGAGTACTAACCTGTGCTGAGCCACAGTCACACTGCTCTCCTCTTTCCACAATACGATTGCCACAGACTGAAGCCCTCTTGTAGGACGTATTCAAATAGGGCCTGTTAGAGAGGCAGTCTCCTCCCCTATGTTTTATAAAACTTTTGAAGTCTCTAATGCTGCAGCTGCTAAAGGCTTTTACTCCATTGGAAAGTCTAAAAATAAATTATCAATGAAAAATTATACCAACTGAAGATATTAACGATCCTGGAGTACTTAATATCATTAATGCTACTTTCCAAAATATTCAGCTGAGGGTCTTTCAGTTCATTTTGTAAAACTGCATTCAAATAATGTCTTAAGAATAAAAATTGGCAGAAATTAGCAACTAGAATACCATCCTTTTGTTTTATTGAGAAAGATATTAATATTCCTTTATCAGAGATATCCGCTAACTTAATTGTGCCTTTATCTTCCCAGAGGTAAAACATGGAATATCTAAATATGTTAGGGTTATTAACGGATAATGGAAATACATTTTCATTTATTTTCTTATAAACTAAAACTTTATGTGAAATATTAACAAAATCACATCACTGGATTATTTATAATGGCCTTAGTTTCCTTTAAATCACATATACACAAAACATTACATAAATAATAAAGAGTTACAATATCCTGAGCCATTTTATCAATACACAGATCAAATCTCCCTGTACCTGAGAAAAATAAATTGAAGTTGAACAATCTCATTGTAGAGCTAGATTCTGATGATGGTTTTTGTAACACGGACATCTGTCCATTAAAAACTAGAAAAGATATGCCATACCTCAAACAGAAGTTATTTATTTGATGAACAAATTACCAGGTGAGGTTCTATGGCCTGTGTTATGCAGAACACCAGAACAGATGAGCATAATATAGTTCCTTTTGGATTTATGAACTCATTTCATATAAATTAATTGCCACCAGCTACTAATGATTATTTGTCACAATAAACCTAGGCCCCAATACTGAAAACACTTCAGTGTGTGAACAGTTTCCCTGAGTTAGTCACAGGCATCTGTTTCCATAGGGTCCCTTGGCTGGATTTGACTCAGTGACAGCAGGATTAAATGATCCTATTGACAGTCCCCTGAGCCACTGGTTAGCTTATTAGCTTGTGAACACTTTCAGAAGATTTCTGGAGCAGTACAGAGTAGCTCATTTTTAGCTTGGCTTGATCTTATCTGAATTGACTATATATATTGAAAATACAATTTGAGGCTTAGTCATATGATCTTGAATGTTTTATCCAAAAAATAATTAAAAGCAGTTTCCTAGAAAAAGAGCAAAGTAACGCCCAGTGAATGCCACGGGACAAATTTTGCATTGTTACATGCATGCAATCCCACAGATTTCAGTGAGATTGCTCCCTTATTGCAGACTTGCAGACTATTGCAGACTTTGTCCAACAGAGTTTAGACTCTTTCCACCACTTTCAACGATCTAAAGGATTTTAAGCACATGACAGCCAGTAACTGTAATGATCATGCCTAGGGTGACCAGACAGCAAATGTGAAAAATCGGGACAGGGGATCGGGGGTAATAGGAGCCTATATAAGAAAAAGACCCCAAAATCGGGACGGTCCCTATAAAATCGGGATATCTGGTCACCCTAATCGTGCCAGACTTTGAAAATTAACCCTTTCCATGCAGAATCACACAAACAGAAAACTAATTAAATAAAGCATTACAAAAATATGAACAAGCCAACAGTGAATTCTGTTCCACTCTAAGCTCATTAATACATGGGAAAGGTAACAAAAATCTACTATGCCTACTATGAACCTTACAATATAAACATGAATAATGTATACTTGCATGCAGATGTGAAAAATTATTTTCAGATATGTTCTTTAGAAATTAGTTATTTTTTTGGTATACATAACTAGCACCCAAGACTTCCATTGACAACAGGCTAATTTGAGGGTTCTCACACTTCACAGGAGGCATTCAGCACTTCACACAACCACTTAAATCATAATCCATGGTCATTTATAATGATTGAACTTGCATGCCACAGGAAAACAGTTCTCAATAATAATAATGCAATGTTACATGATGTATATAAATATAAAAATCTTACACTGCTTTGGTGTGCATTATGCAGGTGTATCCTGGACACTGACAGTCCCTAGAATCATCGTATGTTATTCCCAGACTAAGCCCCAGCAGCTGTGCAACGATGACTGAAAATGTCTCCAGTGTTACAGCCCTTTGATACTAAATAAGAAAAAAAACCTGAAAATTATCATCAAAGTAACTCAGTTAAAGAAACAAAAACGATGATAAAATTCTAAACCTTTCGGTTTCCTGCCCAGTGTAGTCAGGTCGTATTTTATACAAATTTCTGTACTTTTATGAAAAGAACCTTAAGATGCTTGTCTTCAATACAAGGCCAAAGTTCATGTTGACTTACATTCTGGAAAACTCAAATGAGAGCAATGAAGATGCCCAAGATGTGAAAAACAGTGCAGAACTTGACATGCAATATGTAAAAGAAATACATATTGTATTGCATATGGTAACTGTTCTTAAGATTCAATCCTGCAAAGTGCTAACTTCTGGCCTTGATGTAGCAAAACATTTAAAATTGTGCTTAACCTTAATTCATGATCAGTCTCAAATTAATGGGACTACTCACATAGTTATAGATAAGCATGCTTAAGTGCTTTGCTGGATTAGTGCCAGAATACTCAGCACCTTCCGAATTACAGCTCTAAAGTACCTTAAAGGGCTAAGAGGAGACTATAGAGCAAGTAAAACCCTAAAATTCAAAGTTCTACTGCAAGATATACTTATGCACTTTAGGCCAAATTTTTCTAACCAAGTGCCTAAAGTCAAGAATCCAAATCCCTATTTAACGCATCTAAATACAAATGAGCTCTTTCTTCACGGATGCTGAGCACCCACCACCATTCCTTCTGAAGCCAGTGTTACAATGTTCACTAGCCGTGTAAATCCAATAATACTATACCAAGGCAACTCCTCCAGCATAGTTTCTGAGACAAATCCTTCCTGCAAATGTTGCCCCTACATAACTAGGGTGGTCCCTGTAACTAAAACACAAAAACAGACTCTTGAATATAACTATTTTCTTCGTAGCAGTGTTTAAAATGACAATGTTGTTTGTTTTTTATAGTTTAACTTTTACTTTCTATTGTTTACAATATAAACACTCTGAGAAATCTGAAAATATTTTGTAAACACAGTACATCTAGAATTATATTTATAATAATTCATAGTGTCTGTTCTATTTTTTTTACAAGAGATGTTTGTTGGTCTTGTGGAATTGTGTTGGTCCATGCTATGACAGTCTAAAAGATTTCCAGTGTGCTTTTTTAATAATAGAGAAATGTTCTTCTTACACAAATAAATATGCCATATCATGTGGCCGTAGAACAAGGTAAGATTCTTTCCATTGTAAAAATCTTTGTAGTATCTCATCAGCTTCCCCTGTTGTACGAATTTTATTATTATCTGTCCAAAACTCCAAAGAAGACAGTACAATTGTCATATTAAGGGGGGTAAACATCTGAAAATACAACAGAAGAAACAGATGCTCAATTATGTTTTATGCATAGCAGTATTTTAATTTTATAAAGATTAAGCTAAAGGCCCAACTGAGCAAAATGGACATCATACAACAGCACTTGGTTGCGGGGGCACTTCTCTCCAACATCTGTAAAACTAAAAGAGGAATGGGAAGAGAAAAATGCAAACAAAATACATAGTGCTTGCCCAGAAGACCAAACCCGATGGTTCTGAGAGGAGGGGTTTCTGTAAATAAAAAGAGGATTCATAAGTATTGCATATATTCAAATAAATAATAGGTTATAAGCCCTAACCCTGATCATGTCCACAACACTACAATTTCAGAGGCAAACAAAAATTTTCCATTTTTTTTTTTAGTACAAAAGGCTGAATGAGAATAGAAAATTTTTGATAGGGAAAAATTGATTTTCTGATTGGCAGCTGTTTAATGAGCCTAGAGATGCACCAATACAGCAATCTCTTCAAAGTTCCTCCTCCTTTGTGAGACATAAGGAAGAAATGGAAAATTGGAAGCACCGAGGAGCAACCCTTGCTGGCGTGTACAGGTTTAGAGATATCAGGGCTCTGGACAAGTGATTACAGAGTGGAGATCTGTTACTGTTTGTATCTCTGGAGAAAAGCAGACACCTAGGATCAAAATGACTTATGGCAAACAGAAAACAGATAATAAAGCTAGACAAAAACTTTATAAAAGTAAAATACTAATTAGAAACCAAAAACAAAAGAACCAAGAGTCAAAACAAATGCTAAAAGAGGAATAAAACAATTTTAGGGCTTGTCTACATGGGAACATTTTCCAGTTATACTGTTATAATTATACTGGTATAGTTAACAGTATAATAACCCTGTGTGGACACTCATATCCTGGAATAAGGGTGGCTTTTTTCAGTTTAGCTTAAACTGCTAATAAACTAAACCAGAAAAAGGGACTCTTATACCAGAATAAGAATGTTCACGTGGGGTGTGTGTGTTACACTGGCATAACTTAGTGGTTTATAGTCACATGCCACCTTATACTGATATAACTGCCCCATGTAGACAGGCAGACAGATTTTCACTTTCCTGAGGGACACAAATGGACAAAAACTGGGGACGGTATACTGCAGAGTTCTTACACTCTCAGATGGATGAGAGCACCACGGTCTGTGGGTGGAATCTAGGGTTGATTATGATTGGCTAACATTGTGAAAGAGGCTAAACCTGCCTACACTAGGTGCTAATGTGTTTTTAAACATCACTGAATTAAAACATGTTACATAACATATCTGTCTGAGGCAACAAGTTTAAAAAACCCACCTTTTTAACCAGTCTAGACAAGACTTCAGAGAAATACAACACAAGCTTGAGGTGATGCACTTAAATGTTTTTTCTCTAATTGCTATAAAGATCTCCTTGCTGTCATGAGCCAAAAACTTGAGAGCCAAGAGTTAAAATCAAAACTAAACAATTCCCTGGAGAAAATGAGAAAATCTAGAAAATCTTTGACCTTTAATAATATCAAAGTAAAACATCCAAATTTCATTTCAATATGAAACAAAAAAGGCAGTAACTTACACTGTTGACAAATCCAAGAAGCTGGACTATTTTTTCTGTTATAAGATCCTTGTCTGAACCCAGATAGTTGTACTGGAAAATAACACAATTCTTTAAGTAACAGCTAAAAATCATTACAATACAACATTTTTTTGGTCAGTCATTTCCCTGATGAAGCAGTGGAATGTTCACATGAGCCTCAAATTCTGAGCATTCAAATGTGTCTAATTATTTTCATTCTCGGTTTCCTTCCAAGTCCATAAACAAAATATGCATTGATCCTTTGACAAAATGGCTACTATATATCTGATAATTCCAGATTCCATTATTTTAACTGACATCCATGATTTCTTTGGCTTCAGCCCGCCACAGCAGTAGGGTTGGAGTAGCTGTCAGCCCCTGCCCAGGAACAACGGCAGGAGAGTGGCCTGGGGATGGAGCAGTCCCCAGGGCCAGAGCAGCAGCCTGGGGCCGGAGCAGTGGCCACTGCCACTGAAGAAGTGGCCTCAGGAGCAGCAGCTGGGGCTGGATTAGCGACCAGGCTGGGTAAGCCCCACTGCAGGAGCAGCAGCTGAGGCTCTGACTGTCCTCCCCATCCCGGCAAGGGTATTTTTAGTAAAAGTCAAGGACAAGTCATAGGCTTATGTGAATTTTTGTTTATTGCCCGTGACCTGTCCGTGACTTTTACTAAAAATACCCAAGACAAAATCTTAACCTTAGTGATAGCTGATTATTACATCCCAGACCTTTAGAAGGACAGCCTTAAAACCATGCATTTTTATGACATGTTTTAAAAAGTAATGGAAATATATGAAGTAAAGCAAATTTGACTGATATGGACTTACCAAACCCTTGTCCAAAATGACATCGATTTCCAGGTATCTGGGGGATTTAGTGACATCTGACATTGACTGAAAAAAAGCCTTCAACATTTCGTAATTATTTCAACATTTTACCTTTTGTATCACTTATTAACACTGTGAGATTAATTAATAAGGAGGTACATTCCTTAACACTAGATTTTTAGCTTGACTACCTATGCTCAGCTGTGCTGCTCAAAAACACCACCATTATCCTTTCATGGAGAGAGTTCTATATTTCTGGAAACAATCATAACCTTATAAACCTATGGTACATTATTTGTTAGACTAAAAGATTCAGTAATACAAATAACAATAACAGATTCCAAAAACTTCAACATAATTTGGTCTTAATTTCTGTACCACAATATTAAGAAAATAGAGATGAGTATAAAACAGACTACACAACTGATAACAACGCTAAAGGTATGTCTGCACTACGGGATTAATCCGAATTTACAGAATTCGAATTTTGGAAACAGATTGTATAAAGTCGAATGTATGCGGCCACACTAAGCACATTAATTCGGCGGTGTGCCTCCATATACCGGGGCTAGTGTCGATTTCCGGAGCGTTGCACTGTGGGTAGTTATCCCATAGCTATCCCATAGTTCCCGCAGTCTCCCCCGCCCATTGGAATTCTGGGTTGAGATCCCAGTGCCTGATGGGGCAAAAAACATTGTCGCAGGTGGTTCTGGGTACAGCCTCACCCCTCTCTCCATGAAAGCAACGGCAGACAACCATTTCACACCTTTTTTCCTGGGTGAACACTGCAGATTTCATACCACAGCAAGCATGGAGCCCCCTCAGCTCAAGACAGCAGTCATAAACATTGTAAACACCTCGCGCATTCTCGTGCAGTTTATGCTGAACCAGGACCAGAAAAACGAGGCGAGGAGGAGGCGGCGATGGCAGCGCAGCGACAAGAGTGATGAGGACATAGACATGGACACAGAATTCTCTCAAACTGCGGGCCCCGGTGCTTTGGAGATCATGTTGTTAATGGGGCAGTTTCTATCCATGGAACGCCGATTCTGGGCCCGGGAAACAAGCACAGACTGGTGGGACCACATAGTGTTGCAGGTGTGGGACGATTCCCAGTGGCTGCGAAACTTTCGCATGCGTAAGGGCACTTCCATGGAACTTTGTGACTTGCTGTCCCCTGCCCTGAAGCGCCAGAATACCAAGATGAGAGCAGCCCTCACAGTTGAGAAGCGAGTGGCGATAGCCCTGTGGAAGCTTGCAACGCCAGACAGCTACCAGTCAGTCGGGAATCAATTTGGAGTGGGCAAATCTATTGTGGGGGCTGCTGTGATGCAAGTAGCCAAAGCAATCACTCAGGTGCTGCTACGAAAGGTAGTGACTCTGGGAAATGTGCAGGTCATAGTGGATGGCTTTGCTGCAATGGAATTTCCTAACTGTGGTGGGGCGATAGATGGAACCCATATCCCTATCTTGGCACTGGAGCACCAGGGTACCCAGTACATAAACCGCAAGGGGTACTTTTCAATGGTGCTGCAAGCACTGGTGGATCACAAGGGACGTTTCACCAACATCAACGTGGGCTGGCCGGGAAGGGTTCATGACGCTCGCGTCTTCAGGAACACTACTCTGTTTAAACGGCTGCAGCAAGGGACTTACTTCCCGGACCAGAAAATAACTGTTGTGGATGTTGAAATGCCAATAGTTATCCTTGAGGACCCAGCCTACCCCTTAATGCCATGGCTCATGAAGCCATACACAGGCAGCCTGGACAGGAGTCAGGAGCTGTTCAACTACAGGCTGAGCAAGTGCAGAATGGTGGTAGAATGTGCATTTGGACGTTTAAAAGGTCGCTGGCGATCGTTACTGACTCAGCCAAACCAATATCCCCATTGTTATTGCTGCTTGTTGTGTGCTCCACAATCTCTGTGAAAGTAAGGGGGAGACCTTTATGGCGGGGTGGGAGGCTGAGGCAAATCGCCTGGCTGCGGATTACGCGCAGCCAGACACCAGGGCGATTAGAAGAGCACATCAGGAAGCGCTACGCATCAGAGAAGCTTTGAAAACCAGTTTCATGACTGGCCAGGCTACAGTGTGAAATTTCTGTTTGTTTCTCCTTGATGAAAACCCTCCCCCTTTATTGACTCATTCTCTGTAAGGAACCCACCCTCCCCCTTCGATCACAGCTTGCTTTCAAAGGAAATAAAGTCACCATCATTTAAAAATCATTTATTCTTTATTAATTGATTATAAAAAGAGGGAGAGAACCCGGGTGGGGTTTGGGAGGAGGATCGGCGGGAAGGAAAAGGCCACTAAAAAAAGGTTAAAAAAATGACAGCCTTTTGCTTGGGCTGTCCACTGGGGTGGAATGGGAGGGTGCACGGAGCCTCCACCACCACCCCCCGCATTCTTACACGTCTGGATGAGGCGGCTATGGAACATGGTGAGGGGAGAGGGGGGTTATACAGGGGCTGTAGCGCCAGTCTGTGATCCTGCTGCCGTTCCTGAAGCTCCACCAGACGCCGGAGCATGTCTGTTTGCTCACGCAGCAGCCCCAGCGTTGCATCCTGCCTCCTCTGATCTTCCTGCTGCCACCTCTCATCTCAAGCGTCTCTCCTCTCCTCACGTTGGTCCCTCCTGTCCTCATGTTCACTGGCATCTTTCCTATACTTTGAAACCGTGTCCTTCCACTCATTCAGATGAGCTCTTTCACTACGGGTGGATTCCATGATTTCCGCAAACATCTCATCTCGCGTCATCTTTTTCCGACGCCTTATCTGAGATAGCCTTCAGGACGGAGGAGGGAGGCTTGAAAAATTTGCAGCTGCTGGAGGGAGGGAAAAAAGGAGAAAATTTTTTTAAAAGATACATTTTACAGAACAATGCTTATACTCTTTCACGGTGAACAACACTATTCACATTACATAGCATATGTGATTTCTGCGCAAGGTCGCATTTTGCCTCTTAATATTGAGTGCCTGTGGCTTTGCTGCTAGAGATCACAGACGCAGATCCGGGCAACAGAATTCGGCTTGCATGCGGCCATGGTAAGCCATTGTCTTTCGGCTTCTGCGCCCTCCTTTCCCACATACCAAGCAAAGCCCGTTGAGTGCTGCGGTTTTCCTGTTAACCTTCAGCAGCAGAAAACAAACTACCCCCCCATCCAATTCTCTGGATGATCGCTTTATCCCGCCCCCCACCGCGTGGCTGGTATCAGGGAAGATCCCTGCAGGAACCAAACTAACACCCCGCCCCCCCGCCATGAATTCTCTGGGATGATCGCTTTACCCTTCCCCCCAGCGCGTGGCTGGTATCAGGGAAGATCCCTGCTAGCCAAACGCGAAAAGCTCAGGGCCAATTCCCCCCTCCCCCCTGCGCTTGGCTAACTGCAGGGAAGGATTTCTTTTCAGCCACAGGCAAACAGCCCAGTAGGAATGGCCACCTCTGTCCCCTTAATTAAATTCCCGTATTTCAACCAGGTTACCATGAGCGATATCACTCTCCTGAGGATTACACAGCGAGATAAAGAACGGATGTTGCTTGAATGCCAGCAAACACCGGGACCATACGC
This sequence comes from Chrysemys picta bellii, assembly GCF_011386835.1. Lineage (NCBI taxonomy): Eukaryota > Metazoa > Chordata > Testudines > Emydidae > Chrysemys > Chrysemys picta. The sequence goes on along the minus strand of NC_088792.1, from coordinate 163,461,600 downwards.
TGCCAGGCTTTGTCATGCGATGATACCAGATTACTTGCTACTAGCATGGCGTGGTCAAGTGTCCTACCATGGAGGACGGAATAAGGCTGCACTGCCCAGAAACCTTGTGGCGAGGCTTTTGGAGTACCTCCAGGAGAGCTTCATGGAGATGTCCCTGGAGGATTTCCGCTCCATCCCCAGACACGTTAACAGACTTTTCCAGTAGCTGTACTGGCCGCGAATGCATCCCAAGTCCTCAGGGCAAAGTAATCATTAAAAAACACTTGCTTTTAAAACAAGTTTTATATTTTAAAAGGTAAACTCACCTGAGGTCCCTTCCATGGGGTCATGGTCTTGGATACTGGCTTGGGAGAGTACTTCAGTCAGGCTGAGAAAAAGATCCTGGCTGTTGGGGAGAACGGAGTGCTGGGTGCTCTCAGCAAGCTCCTCCTCCTCCTCCTCCTCCTCCTCCTCTTCCCGGTCCACAGAATCCTCAGGTGTGGCTGATGAGATTACCCCCGCCTCGGAATCCACGGTCAGAGGTGGGGTAGTGGTGGCGGCCCCCCCTAGAATTGCATGCAGCTCGGCGTAGAAGCGGCATGTCCGTGGCTCTGACCCGGAGCGACCATTTGCCTCCTTTGTTTTTTGATAGGCTTGTCTGAGCTCCTTGACTTTCACGCGGCACTGATCTGAGTCCCTATTGTGGCCTCTCTCCATCATGCCCTTGGAGATTTTTTCAAAAGTTTTGGCATTTCGTCTTTTAGAACGAAGTTCTGCTAGCACTGAATCCTCTCCCCATATAGCGATCAGATCCAGTACCTCCCATACGGTCCATGCTGGTGCTCTTTTTCGATTATCGGCCTGCATGGTTACCTGTGCTGATGAGCTCTCTGTGGTCACCTGTGCTCTCCACGCTGGGCAAACAGGAAATAAAATTCAAATGTTCACAGGGCTTTTCCTGTCTACCTGGCCAGTGCGTCCGAGTTCAGATTGCTGTCCAGAGTGGTCACAATGGTGCACTGTGGGATAGCTCCCGGAGGTCAATACCATCGAATTGTGGCCACACTAACCCTAATTCGAAATGGCAATATCAATTTGGGCACTACTCCGCTCGTCGGGGAGGAGTACAGAAATCGATTTTAAGAGCCCTTTATTTCGAAAGAAATGGCTTCGTTGTGTGGACGGGTGCAGGGTTAATTCAATTTAACGCTGCTAAATTCGAATTAAACTCATAGTGTAGACCAGGCCTAACTCTTCATTATTAGCAAAACTTCTGAACCAAGGAGCCACAGAAGTAATATGCACAGCTGGCCAAACCAGCCAAATGCCATCACTTTCCAGATTCTTGAAAAGTGAAAAATCAGACATTCTGATGCCAAATTTTAGTCTCAATCAAAAATAATTTCCCTCCCACTCCACTCTATGAATTGGTCTCCCTTGTCCAATGGAAGCTTCTGGGGGACCAAGGCCTTAAACCTCAAACATCTCTGGAGAACTTCATGCCTCCTGTGCCATTTGGGTCTTATTTTTGCCCTTTGAAATGCCACCAGTTCTCTGATGGGATAGTTAAATGTCCCTCCAGTCACTCTTCACTCTCAACCACTGGCACCAGCAACATCTTGTCTGTTGTCTCTGTGGTCCTCAATACCTTCTTTGACCCAGCAAACAGGATCTACACATGAAGTTCTAGGAGAGGGATTTTTTTCTGTGGAAGGCCAGGATTGAAAATCCATCCTCTAATCAAGCCATGGTGGAAGGGCATCAAGAGTGAGTACTTAAAGTAGAAGTAGGGAGCCAAAAATAAGGCATGACTGTTTACATTTGCAAGTGAAAATTAGACCTGCAGTTTAATGCTGACAGGGAGACTCTAATCAGGGAGATTTACAGGAGTTATCCTCATTCAAAAGCCTGAGGCCTGAGCTGTGCATGTGTGGCTAAAGCCATCCCGACTGAGATAGAATTTGGGCAACATTGTGTCTGCAGATACCGTGATGACACAGAGCATCATGTTCAGGCTAATGGATCACACTTCTTCATTAATAACTTATTCCCAGTACTATTGTTTCTTATCAAAGTAATGACTTTCATATGCCCAGTTTCTGCATATCAATGACATAATTAAAAATTAAATCCAGATTCAAGACCATCACAGTGAATTTCCTGTGCCCTAGTTTTCAGGTTAGACATAATCTCTACCATTATGATAAAAAGCGGCACTCACTTCAATATCTGTATGCAGCTTGTAAGACACCTTTCCTGTCACCTTTTCTCTCCCTATATCAGTGTAGTTGTTTGCAAAAAGTGGACTCTGAGTGTTTTCATTCTTTATTTGATAAATAATGTGCTCAAACCCAGGTGAAGAATCCAAGGGTTCAATTCCATAGCTAGCATTCTCAAACTGCAATAGCCCTCTGAAAAAGCAAACAGTGCAGGTTACATAAAATTATAGAATGATCTGAATTAATTTGCCATCAGCTTGAGACCTTAAATGTTAGATACTATATATAGTGGGCACCATTAAAAAGTCACCATTTTCCAACTGTAACCGCACAGAAGTATCTGGGATACTGAATTTTACTAGAGGTTTTATTATAATTAATTATATTAAAATTATATTAAAATATTTCATTACCTGAGCCCAGAGCAGGTGCTGAGTGTCACAAGTGAATTGGGAAAGCCTGCAATATACCCTTGGTAGTAGCAATCATCCTAAATAAAAAAAATTAAAAAATCAAAGTAAAATGAATAGTTTGCTTATCAGTAAGTATAGTTCTCCAACCAGGTCATCTCCACATCTATACATTTTGGAGCTTCCACAGACACTTGTATGGAACTTGAAACCATCTAAAAATAGAAGTGTGGAGGTAGAACACATCTCAGTATTATGACTCAAAATCTGAGGTCAGTGCCCGCCAGAGTAACTAGGCAGGGAGCTGGAGAGATGAGTGAGGGACTATAGGAGGAAGAACCTTTCCCCAAGGCTAAAGAGTGGCTCCACAGCTGTTCTGCATAGGATACTTCATCCTAATGACTAAAGTAGTCTATGCAAGGCCTTTACATATTTCCCTGGTAGGATAGGAGAAAGGAGTTAGGAAGATCTGCATTACAGACTCCCCAGCATACTCCCCAGCATGTTCATACTCACCCTGGCCTCCTCCCCACCTTCAGCAATGATGCATAGGGGGCTCACATGTAGAAGGGTTCAGTGACACAGAGGGCCCAGCCCGTCCTATGCAGCCCCCTAAAGTCCACACACCTGATCTCTTCCACACCAGAAATGCCAGTACCAATGTACAAGAATACTCTGTATCTGTATGGAAAAGACTGGATTTGCCCTTATGATTGCATCTTGGCCCCGACTTTTTCATTCTTATATTTCTATCAGAGACATACAAAATGGCTTAGAAGGGAGGAGGCAGTGATAGTTTCAAGGTAATTCCTTAGAGATCCTAAGCTCTATGCTCCCAGGTAGATCTCTAAATTTTGAAAGATGGTTTCTCAAGATCCACCCCATCACAAAGGCTGGGTTGCAGCAAATGGCCAAGCCCGGCTTGCCCTTGCTCTGAGATTCTCCTACAGCATGCGTCTGTCTGTTATATTGCTAAGCAATGCATGGCTCTCTTTTCCCGCCCTCAGACAAAAGCTGAGCACTAATTCCTAAGTGGTATTCATAGCAAAGGCCCTGTAACTGCTGGAACTGCTCACAGTTTTCGTCTATTTCCTGCTCTACTTTGCAGAAGGAACAGCCAAACATCGTACTCTACCTCAGTGGTGGGCAACCTGCGGCCCGTCAGGGTAATTCGCTGGCAGGCCACGAGACAGTTTGTTTACATTGACTGTCTGCAGGCACGGCCGCCCGCAGCTCCCAGTGGCTGCGGTTCGCCGTTCCCAGCCAATGGGAGCTGCGGGAAGCGGCGCAAGCTGGCTGCTGCTTCCTGCAGCTCCCATTGGCTGGGAACGGCAAACCACTGCCACTGGGAGCTGTGGGAGGTCAATGTAAACAAACTGTCTTGTGGCCCGCCAACGGAGTACCTTGACGGGCTGTGTGCGGCTAGTGGACTGCAGGTTGCCCACCACTGCTCTACCTCGAGTCAGAAGGGGATGCTCACCCACACCTGAGGCAACCCCTTCCCTGTGTGGGGCACAGGGAGGGAAGAAGACTGAGCCTATGGATAGTGATTAAAAGAGAAAACAGAGGAAAGAGGGTGAAATCATCAATGATGGAAAAAAGGCAGAAAAAGAGTAGGAATGAAAGAACAGAGAGGGAAGGGGAATAAGAAGCTTTGGAGAGATGCCAAACCAGTAAACAAAAGAGTCTTGATGAGAAAGGAAAAAGATTATACGCTTTAAAAATTAAATGGAGGTGAGGGAAGGGCATGCATCTAGATGAGATGACCCAATGGGAGAACAACTAGTGACCCACTTTTCTACCTCTTGGGATCCTTTCACAGATCCACCCTGTAGACCACAATAAAGCACTCTGAGAGAAGGAATTAAGGGACCCATCCGGAAGTATGCTGCACTTCCTCAACTCCTATTGTTTTCAGAAAAAGCACATTAGCTTGTGTGAGGAAATCCTAATAAATTAAGCAATGGATTACATTAGGAGAAAAGGCAGCTAGTGTGACACCAGCTTCAGCTAAATCCTGGAGTAGAGCATCTGTGGAGGACAGTTTGTGATGGAGGATCTAAACATTACCGATGGTAAATGTACAGGACAGTAGAAAATCCTCAATTTTCCTGTCCTGGCCTTCCCCTATGAGTTTAAGCACAAGTTATATGTTTGCTCCTTTAATGTCCATTCTGCAAGTTAACTACTGTAAGCACATTTCAGTCTAACTAGTCGTTTTCTTGAAAAAGTTGCTAATTAGCCAACCGAAATAAACTTGAAATAATTAATCTTATTGTTAATTTTCCATAGAGAATGTTTCCTTGAAGAATCTCATGCCAGGATTAGTAGAATGTCAGCAATAAATAACTAAAGATAGGGAGAGGTTTTCTGATACTTAAAGAAATGTAAAATCCCCAGAGAGTATTTCTAACAGCAATTCTGTTCTGAAAAAGCTAAGAAGCTACAAAACAAAGTACCGGTAATTAAATCTTACCTTAATATGTGGGAAATCAGAATGAACAGCCCCCCCTTTGGTGTAAGTATAAACCCTGAAATCATCAGATAAAAATAGTCTATAAAAAAGAGAATAAAAAATGTTTGAATTAAAAAATAAAGATTACACATTCCTGCAAATTTAAAGAGCACCCACACTATTTTCAACATGGTGCAATGATTTGCATCATCCCTTAGTTTTGTTTCTTAAGTTACAATTTAATGTTTTATCGCTTCTTTCAGACTGCAAAATTGCTGAGTTAGATGGGGTGACAGTTATGTGCAGCATATCTACAAACCCTTCTGAGGATTCCAAGTTCTTTTCCTGTCAGTTCTTTTCCTTTCTTTGCCAGTCAGCTTCTCAAACTTCTGCTTAAGTCTTGAAACTGAAGAATACATGGATCTCTGAAAATACTTCCTATTAGAGAATCTTAGATTCTCCTATTGTCAGTGCACAATACTAGGAATAACTGAGGCTACAGCAAAGAAGATAGAGAAGTATCAGCTTGGACTGTTACAGACTGAAAATTATAACCAATTATTGGAAAAGAAAGGGAAGTCGAAGACAAATTATCCAATATTTGATAAACCTTATTAGAACCTTTTGTGAGCCACATGACTGATTTATAACAGATAAGAACCAAAGGGTTAGGAACAAAGTCAATCACTTACTGTTGCTTCAGGTGAAGAGTATACGGTGTCCCTTCTATTGTAATGACATAGGACACTTGGTCCTAAACCATCCAGAATGACAGAATTCAGTAACACAATATTTTGCAAAGCACATAATTCTGCATTTATTAAACATGAACATAAATTAAAAATGCACCATAAATGTTTCTTAATGGGAAATGGATGGACATTAACATGGTTATCAGTGCAGTTTTGACATCTCTTGACAGCTACCAAAACAACTGCCCTGTATCATTCCAATACTCTGTGGAATGATTGTCTGTGGTTTCCTAAAAAGGCTCATCCACCACTCACCCTTTGACTGACATACACTATTCCATGTGTTCAAAATGTGTGTCTATGTTTTATGTCAAACACACAGGAAAAATAATTTAATAGCCAATTCCATCTCAAGATATCTAGATGTGTGCAAAGGCAAAAAATGCCAGTGATAGTGACCGTGACCAGCTGATGGAAGTTGCAATGAATAAAATGGGAACTGAAACGTCATAACCTCAACTGGTGAGGGAATCTGCTGAAAATATTATAGACCGCTGGAATCCTTCCTTAGAGGTTTTTAAGGTCAGGCTTGACAAAGCCCTGACTGGGATGATTTAGTTGGGGATTGGTTCTGCTTTGAGCTGGGGGTTGGACTAGATGAACTTATGAGGTCCTTTCCAATCCTGATATTCTATGATTCTATGATTGATTCTATGAATCTAGAACCCAGACACATGCCATTAATCCAGTGGACAAATAGGATGGAAGTAGAAATAACACATTTCACCTAATTCAGAAGAGCATCATTCCGAAGTCACACAAAGGAATTCATAATTTTAGAATCAGATGCTACTTCTTACTTTTGTGAACCAACACTTGATTGCTCTTGTTAATTTGGGGGGAGAATTACTGAAGATTATTGTTAAAGAATAACATGATTTAAGGCCCCTCCCTTAATCTCCAAGACATGTATGTAAACATAAGTTTTCATTACCACTCTCTATTCTTATTACTAACATGTTGTATGTTAACAGAACCTTTCATCCCAGGATTTCGTAACAGTTTATAAGAATTCAAATAGAAAAACTGAAGCATGGAGGTGACATGACTTGCCCCAAAACAGACTATACAATGAGAATTTAGAGCCAGAAATAGAATCTGGGAGTTCTAGCCTGTCTCCTGCTCTGACCTCCAGGCAGGGTGGATAAAAATCAATGATTTTTTTTTTTTAAATTGGATTTTTTTTATTTATTTATTTTTTTATTTATTTTTTTGATAAAATGCTTTTTGAGGAAAAAACCTATCTAAAGATAGTTTTAATTAGGATACATTATAGCTCAAAGACATCTCATCGTGGAATAGGGATTATACATTCTAATTCTATAGTATGAGACAATATATTCTTGTAATGTTTAAGAAGAGTTTTGTAAATGAGTTCCAATAGTTCATGAATTAGAGACCCAATCTTATGGGGTTCCAGGGGCTTCTGTATAGATTATTTAGGTTAATCTTTCTATCTACCCAATGGGACTCAGTGCTCAGTTTAGAAGATACCATCAGAGATGCTTATTTTTGCAGTTCTCAAACTGTGGATTTGTGTCTCCAGAGATAACTTGTTTGTTAACAGCAAAATTTTTTTAAAATAAATAAATAAATAAATAAATATAGAGAGAAATAACAGACCTCAACCCTATTGTCCCTCTGCAAATTTGTGTACACAGAGTCAATCCCTTACCTGTCTCTAAAAGTGCAAAGTTTCTAAAAGTTCAATGAATAGAAGATTGTTGGGGGCGGAATAGATCTGGACAAGGAGAAGAAGTCTGGAGATAAATGTGAAATGGGAGGGACAGGCAGTAGAAACAAAAGTGAAACTGTTTGAGCAGCATATTCCAGAAGTCTTGAGGTCTTTCTGAGTGTAGCCTTCATTGATTTGAGATCTACCATACCATTCTCTCACTAGAAAGGAAAACCTATAACCTATAAGAGACCCAGTTTGGGAATATTTTAATGAAGTTCCCCTACCTGTGGGTAAGACAGGCATGCGTGCAAAATGCAAACAGTGCAACAAAGAAATGCAAGGCCTGATTGCCCGAATGAAACAACAGCATGAGAAGTATTCCTTCTCAGGAGGAAGCCGCGTTGAAGATGATGAAAGGAACATGTCTGAACATGCAGGATCTTCAGGTTGTGACTGAAGACTTTTTTATTTCATACATCTTTCTTAAGGATTGCCTGTCTTCCTTCTGGACTATTCTTGAATTCTCATGTTTGAGCAAAAAAATATAGTTGTTACTCTATGGTACTATCATTTTAGATGCAGTTGTGATAAAAAATAAATAGCTGAAATAGGCAGATCTTCCTTTTACAATTTCACCTTTAAAGTAGTACTGAGTGTCAGGGAATGCAATGAGTAATACTAAATGAGCAATATGGTAATAATAATTAAATAACTGCATTGACTTATTTTGTTTAGGAGAATCCATCCTCAACATACAGGATTCTGAAGACTATCCACCTTCAAGATCACCATCATTTTCTATAGTTTCAGAGTTATCTGCCAATGATAGTGTTTCAGTCACATCATATGTGTCACATAGCCACAGTATATCACCGGTAGCAAAAGGGAAAAAAATCTCCATCATCTAAAAACAACCATAGATAAGTTTGTGATAAGAACCAGCAGATTACAAAAAGAGGTAACTGATGAAAAAAAAACTCTCTTTTCCGTATGATTGAGAACCCACACTTCATTAACATGGTTCAGTCATTAAGACCAGGATACAGTCCACCCAACAGAGCAGATGTTGCAGGCAAATTGCTGGATAAAGTGTATGAAAGAGAAATTGAGCAGTTTGCAAAAGGTCTAGAGCAGAGGTTCCCAAAGTGGGCGATACCGCCCCCTGGGGGGCGCTGGAACGATCTAGGGGGGCAGTAGTAGCCTCGGGTGCAATTGGGGGGCATTGAATAAAAATAAGGGGGCGGTGGAAGCATAAAGAAAGAAGAGAATATAAGAAAATTTTGAAAAACCGTTCGTACATGTTTCATCTGTTGTGTAACATAGAGTTAAAGTTGTAGTGATTACTTTATTTTCCAAATAGATTCACAAATTATAACCGATCAGGGGTCAAGTCCGCCAACAGCTCTTAACAAGCAAGTGTTAGCAGGCGAGCGTGTCGCGCGCATTGTCGGGAAGTCCAGCATGCATCGGCAGGAATATGTGCGTGTAATGACTTGTTTACAATACGATACTATAAATAGGCAACATGTATGAAATCTAATTTAGATTGTTTCTGAATTGTGTAAAAAGCAGTTAACAATAGTGCAATAAGTATTTAAACATTTTTATTCATATTCGATACCTTCAATCTTTATGGATTACGAATCACATACAAAGCAAATTGTATTACTGTTGTTTCAATAAAGCAGCAATTTACACGTGAGTATTTTTATACATTTTCTTACATATCTACCGTACGTTTGTGTGTCTCTAGTGCTTACTAATAATAAAATCGTAGCAGGCTTGTGTCGGTACAGTACTATTTGAAGTGTACAGTCAATATATTTGTCATATTTTTATTACAATATTAACGAAAACAGGGGAATGAAATTGTAAAAAAACTGTTAACTATTAACATTTATTTATATCTATCGAATCATCTGTGTTAATTGGTAAATAAGGCGTGTGTTAATAAGGAACAATTATTTAAATAAGGGCAAACTAAATTAAAACTATTTGATTTTTAATTGCATATTGATTATTTTTTAAATTAATTATTTCTTGATAAATTTAGTTTGATATTTGACAATTTAATATCAAATACATATATCTAATGCTGAGCAAAGAACAAAACCCAGTTTATTAGTTTCATTAGTATTTTAGTTTGGTTGTCTTTTGCCGTCTTACGCAAAAACCACTGTATACCTGATGTCGTGGGCGATATTCTAATAACACAACTATTGCAAAAAATTTTGGTTCCGGCGAGAGAAATTGCACTTTTTCAATTATATAAATTGTTATATATCTTGATAATTTTATGCCCCTATTATGATAAATAAACACATAAATTTTATTTTTTTTACAGATAATATCATGGCTGAATCCAAGAAAAAATGTAAACAATATAGTATTGAATATTTGAACTATGGCTTTATTCAGTCGCCTACAAACAATACATTACCGATGTGCCTGATTTGCCAAAAAGTTTTATCAAATGAAGCTATGAAGCCTTCAAGACTACAAGAACATTTGACAAAAATTCATGCTGATAAGAAAGATAAGGATTTATCTTATTTTCAAGCACTTAAAGAAAATTTTTTGAGACAGCCGACATTGGCAAAACTCTTTTCAATAGCATCCAAAGAAGATGACGATGGGTTGCGTGCTTCTTACAACATTTCGTTACTGATTGCTAAATCGGGAAAACCGCATACTATTGGTGAAGAACTAATTCTACCGGCTATAAGTGAGGTAATACGCACTATGCTACACAAGCCAGCGTCTGATATTACCAAGAAAATTTCTTTGAGCAATAATACAGTGCAAAGAAGAATTGATGAAATGGCTCAAGATGTTGAAGACTCATTATGTGAGTATTTAAAAACATCCCAGTTCTCTATACAGCTTGATGAGTCAACTTGCCAGGAAATGAAGCCTTACTTTTAGCATACATGCGATTCATAAAAGAAGAAAAAATTTGCCAAAAATTATTATTTGCTAAAAATTTGCAAACTGATACTAAAGGAGAATCAATATTTCATGCATTGGAAGTTTTTTTTAAAGAAAAAGAAATCCTCCTGAGTAATATCTTGTCAGTTGCTACTGATGGTGCTCCAGCGAAGATAGGGCGCTACAGGGGTTTTCTTGCATATTTAAAAAAAGCGGTTCTGAATGTATTTGCTGTATACTGTGTCATTCATCGTCAACATTTAGTTGCCAAAAATCTGAGTGAACGCCTACATAGGTCATTACATTATGTCATTAAAGCAATCAACAAAATCAGAAGCAATTCATTGAATGACAGATTGTTTGGACAACTTTGTATTGAAAACGACGAAGAATTCAATCGCTTGCTGCTTCATACAGAAGTTCGTTGGCTATCAAAAGGTGCCTGTTTGCATCGGTTTTATAAACTCTTTGACTCAGTGCTAGAGTTCCTAGAAAACAAAGATGATGCTTTACGAGCCAACTTGATTGATTCCAAAAATGACATAGCTTATTTGACAGACTTGTTTAATAAATTTAATTAAACAAATTTACAGCTCCAAGGCGATGAGCTGAATTTCATCAAAACAAAAACTGTTATTTCCGCGTTTGTGGCAAAACTTCTTCTGTACAAACGAAATTTAGGACGAGGAGAATTCAGCCAGTTTCCAAATTTATCAACAGTAGAAAAACATGATGAAGACTTGCTTACCTATTGTCAGCACTTGGAGGCTCTCCATTCTGACTTCAATCAACGATTTGAAGATATTCTTAAAATGAACATACCCTATTGGGTTTTGGACCCTTTTTCAAGTACAAACACAGAAGAATCTCCAAAATTACAAGAAGAACTGATAGAAGTAACAACAAATGAGGAATTGAAATTTAAACTCAAAGACGGCTACCAACAGTTCTGGCTGCAAAAGCAGAGACCTACACTTTATCCTGCATTATGGGCTATAGTACAAAAGTTTTTAATTGCATTTCCTTCATCATATTTAGTGGAACGTGGGTTCAGTACGGTCACAAATCTGTTAACTAAAAAAAGAAACCGACTGCAAATAGCTAATCGCGGTGATTTAAGAATGCTGCTGACAAAAATAGAGCCGAACATTAATAAATTGATAGCGGCGCACCAGGTTCATCCTTCTCATTAGGATTATTTTTAATGTTATTCGTAATTTTTATTTTAATATTATCCTTCGTTATCTTAATTTTCAATGTTACTACGGTTGATTTTAATAAATAATTTTATAATTTCAAGCTTCAAGGTGTCTTATTTACAACATCTTTCTTTACTATATTGTAGGACATAGGTAGAAATATAGATACATAAAAGAATGCAAATTTGTCACTGCATCTTTCTGTTTGTTCACTTAAAGAAGGTAGATTTCCAGGGGGGCACTGAGTAATTTTTTTTTCTGAAAAGGGGGCGGTAGGCCAAATAAGTTTGGGAACCTCTGGTCTAGAGGATGAAATTGTTAACCTGAGTCTTGACAGGTGGAGCAATGTCCACAATGATCCTGTTGTATGTGCTTGTGTGACAACAGAAGAAGGGAATGTCTTCCTTACAGAAACAATTGATACATCAGGAAATGCACACACAGCAGAATACTTACAAGAAGTAGCAGTAAAAGCTATAACAAACTGTGAAAAAAAAATCAAATGTCTAGTATGCAGCTTGGTCACAGACAATGCTGCAAATGTATCCAAGATGATAAGAAATTATTTAGAAGAGAGTCCCAAGCTAATAACGTATGGTTGCAGTGCTCATTTGATGCACCTCCTAGCCAAAGACTTCAGTGTTCCAGAAATAAAGGCTAATGTTGTTGAAATTGCAAACTACTTCCGTAACAACCACTTTGCAGCAGCTGCTCTGAAAAAAGTGGGAGGAACCAACCTAACTCTCCCACAAGACGTGCGATGGAACTCAGTAGTGGACTGTTTTGAGCACTATATCAAGAACTGGCCTAATCTGATGACAGTTTGTGAACAAAATAGTGAAAAAATAGATGGCACTGTCACAGCCAAAGTTCTCAACATTTGGCTTAAGAGAAATGTTGAACACATGCTGAGTACCTTGAAGCCTATTTCTGTAGCCTTGAACAAAATGCAGGGAAATAGCTGTTTTATTGCTGACGCTGTTGAAATTTGGAAGGAATTGAGTGAAATCTTAAAAAGAGAGGTTTCAGAGTAGCAGCCATGTTAGTCTGTATCCGCAAAAAGAACAGGAGTACTTGTGGCACCTTAGAGACTAACAAATTTATTAGAGCATAAGCTTTCGTGGACTACAGCCATGCATCCGAAGAAGTGGGCTGTAGTCCACGAAAGCTTATGCTCTAATAAATTTGTTAGTCTCTAAGGTGCCACAAGTATTTCTTAAAAAGAGAAATATGCAATGACAGAGTTAAACTACAAGCATTAAAAAAACGAATGGGACAAACACTATCTCCAGCTCATTTTCTTGCAAATATTCTCAATACTCAGTACTAGGCTCAAACCTCAACTGCTGAAGAAAAGGAGTTGGCTATAACATGGACATCCAGCAATCATCCCTCCATAATGCCAGCTATAATAAACTTCAGAGCTAAGGGTGAACCATTCAAGAAATATATGTTTGCTGATGATGTTTTAAAGAAAGTCACACCAGTGAACTGGTGAAAGTCACTTAAGTACTTGGATTCAGAGACTGTTGAAGTGATAATCTAACTTTTAACAGCAGTAGCTTCTTCTGCTGGTGTAGAAAGAATATTTTCTTCCTTTGGATTAATTCATTCCAAACTGAGAAATCGTTTGGGACCTGAAAAAGCAGGAAAGCTTGTTTTTCTTTTCCAGATTATGAAGAAACAGGAAAATGAAGGTGAAGACGACTGAGTTAGCTGCAGAAGCCAATATTTTAAGTTTCTCATGTTGACCTGGCTGACAGTCAATTTAATTTTTGTTTTTTAAAAACAAATATTTCATTTAACTATTTTAGTTAAAGCAATTTTAACAAAAACAAATCTGATTTTAAAAAACTTGAATGTTTAACTAAATTCGTATGCTTGTTTTGTTAAAATATTATGTTCGCTGTTGAAAAAAAATCCAGAATACATAACATTGTTGCTTTAAATTTAAATGTCTGTCTGGTGATGTTCTTCTCCTAATACAGAATGGCAAGAAAATCCTCCAATTATTAATGATTAACCTGTTGAACTGGAGATAGTTCACCTCCCAATCACTTCATAAATATCTGCTTCAATTACCTTTGGTAAATGAAATAACCAAACAATCATTCCTTTTCTGATATAGCTGTAAAACTCACCTGAAAAGTTTTTGAAATAAATCACTTAAAAAATGTATAGTGTGTACCTTCTAAAAATGAAACCTACATCTATCTCCGAGTTGTGAAGAATATGTATTAAGGTTATAATAACCAACAAGAATGCACTTTTATGTAGAAATCCATGATTAAATTGAGTGTTCCTGACTAGTGATTTAAATCAAATCCACCCTACCTGCAGGTATCACCCCCTATAATGTTTATGGTTTTTATATATGGAGATATACCTATCTCATAGAACTGGAAGGGACCCTGAAAGGTCATTGAGTCCAGCCCCCTGCCTTCACTAGCAGGACAAAGTACTGATTTTGCCCCTGATCCCTAAGTGGCCTCCTTAAGGATTGAACTCACAACCCTGGGTTTAGCAGGCCGATGCTCAAACCACTGAGCTATCCCTGTCCCCCCCCCCCATGTGATGGTATTGCGACTGATCACAGGAAAGACACAGAAACCCAAATTTAAGATTTAAAAAACTATTTTCAAACCTTATGTAGCCTATGCTGCCAAGTTGCACATTTGAAGCCTGACCTAAAGCAAGTCAGTGAAGAGACTCCCATTGACTTCAATGGGTTTTAGAATGTTTACTACTCATTTGCAAAAAGTTATAGACGTTTAAGTCTTTGCAAGAGTGGTACCTTAAATTGTAAATTTATTTATTAATAGATTATAATAACTTGCCCTTTTATTTGTAGTTTTGAGTCTACATGTTTTATTATTGATTTAGCAACCAAATTATTTTATAAAACATTTGTAGTTCCACTTTAAGGTTACTGGTTTGAGTGCCAAAGAACTTTGCCAAATATACCTCCCTTCTCAAAGACACATTGGCCCAATGATGACTGTAGGATGTTTCACTGGAAACACCTTACACATTATAGCCACAAATGTGCTACAAGGATTGTAGCATTTAAAGGATTTTAACAGATTCTCACTGTACTTCCATTTACACATATTTATTATATAATTTAATATCTAATTATATAGATAGGGAACAACTGTATTCCTTAACTACAAGTACCAGATCTCCAGTTATATTTGAGGATATCCTCTGTGGAGCTGTGATGTGCAATAACAATTGAGAACCTAAAGGAGGGAAATATGTTAGTTATTATTTTTATGTAGTAATAACATTACAAACATACCTAAATATTTGAATCAGACTCAAAGCTCCACTGTGCTAGGGGCTGTATAAGCACAGACATAAATAGGTTCGTGCCCCAAGAAATTTATCAGCCTGCAAAGATTTACATGCATGCTTCACTTTAACAAAAATTAAGCACATGTGTAAGTCTTGGTAGGATCAGGGCCTAAAGAGATAAATGATGAGTGAGGGAGAGACACATTCAAATATATCCACTTTGTAAATGCATTTGCTTTTAAAATGTATATCTATAAATCAGTAAACAGCTATCTATCCTCTGCTGCCCCTCGCTTACACTACTGGCTATGTGGGCAAAATTTGTCACTCGGGTGTGAATATTTCACCCCGAGCAACACAAGCTACACTGACATAAACACTACTGTGCACAACACTATAGTGGGAGGAGAGCTTCTCTGCTTGCAAGGGTGGTTTTTTTTATGCTGACGGAAGAGCTCTCTCCCATCAGAATAGAGCATCTTCACCAGATGTGCTGCATCACTACCACTGCACTGCTGTACATGTATACATGGCCTTAGTTATCATTACTTAAGTTTTCATATAAATGCTGCATCAGAAGCAGTCTTGAAGAGAGCAGTTTTACAGACAGATCAGCTGTCATCCAGCATGGCAGGGAATACAGTGAGAGAGAATTGTGGGAGAAGCAGACACACAGGTGGTCAGAGAGGAACATGCAATATACAACTCCCAGTCTGTGTTAAAGAGTCTCCACTAACTCCAGTCCTCACTCCCACTCTGCTCTAGCTCCACACTCAACTCACCTTCCCTCTCCAAAGGGTGTAGGATTTGGGGGGGCTTTTTTAGGCAAGGGGCTCAGTGAAGCAGGTGACTGTGGAGGGGGAATCTCTCCTTGTTAGCAGTCTCAGTGGGTGGAAATCTCACCTGGATTCACAGGATGGGGGGGGAGGGGAGGGAGTGGAAGGAGTTGGTGAAACAGGTAGCTGTGGGGAGAGGTCAGTGAAGTGGGTGACTAAGGGGCAGGTGTATCTCAGCTGCGGGGTGACTCTAGGGAGGTCTCTTCTCTTGGGGGCGACTGTGGGGGAGTCTCATATTAGGGGAGATTCTCTCCTGTTGGAGGTAACTAGGGGCATCTCTCCCATTTTAGAGTGACTGTGAGAAGGGGCAGTGAAACAGGTGACTATGAGGCAGGGGTCAGTGACTGTGGAGGGGATCTTTCCTCTTGGGGTGGCTGGGGAGGTGTCTGTGAGGGGGTCAGTGCTGGGGGGGTCTCTTCCTTAGGGGATGATGCGGGGCAATGCAAGAGTTGATCGGGAGCTGTGGGGATCAGAGTAGGGGGGTCTCTCCATTGGGGGGACGGGGAGTCAGTGCAGGGGGTTGGGGGGGCAGGGCAGGGAGGGAGGAGCAGAGCTGGAAGGGGCTGGCGGTCTCTCCCTTTGATGGTGATGGTGGTCAGCACAGGGGGTGATGGGGCTGTGGGGGTCAGTGGAGCAGGTGACGGGGCAGTGCAGGGAGTGGGGGGCAGTGCAGGGGGCGGCTGGGGGGAGTGCTCTCCCTTGGGAGGTGATGTGGGTCAGCGCAGGAGTGACAGGGCTGGGGAGGTCAGTGCGGGGCATGACAGGGGGCAGCACAAGAGGTGACAGGGCTATTGGGGGGCCGTGCGGGGTGATGGGGCAGTGTGGGTCAGTGTGGGGGTAACAGGGGCAGCGCAGGGGTGACACGGCTGGGGGATCAGTGCTGGGGGTGATGGGGGTCAGCGCAAGGTGTGACGGGTCGGGGGGGCAGCGCGGGGGGGTGACGGGGCAGTGTGGGGGTTACGGGTCGGGGGGGCAGCGGGGGGGGTGACGGGGCAGTGTGGGGGTTACGGGACGGGAGGCAGCGCGGGGGGGTGACAGGGCAGTGTGGGGGTTACGGGACGGGGGGCAGCGCGGGGGGGTGACGGGGCAGTGTGGGGGTTACGGGACGGGGGGCAGCGCGGGGGGGGTGACGGGGCAGTGTGGGGGTTACGGGACGGGGGGCAGCACGGGGGGGTGACGGGGCAGTGTGGGGGTTACCGGGCAGTATGGGGGTTACCGGACGGGGGGGGTGACGGGGCAGTGTGGGGGTTACGGGACGGGGGGGCAGCGCGGGGGGGTGACGGGGCAGTGTGGGGGTTACGGGACGGGGGGGCAGCGCGGGGGGGGTGACGGGGCAGTGTGGGGGTTACCGGACGGGGGGGGCAGCGCGGGGGGGGTGACGGGGCAGTGTGGGGGTTACCGGGCAGCGCGGGGGGGTGACGGGGCAGTGTGGGGGTTACGGGTCGGGGGGGCAGCGGGGGGGTGACGGGGCAGTGTGGGGGTTACGGGTCGGGGGGGTGACAGGGCAGTGTGGGGGTTACGGGTCGGGGGGGAAGCGGGGGGGGGTGACAGGGCAGTGTGGGGGTTACGGGACGGGGGGGCAGCGCGGGGGGGTGACGGGGCAGTGTGGGGGTTACGGGTCGGGGGGGCAGCGCGGGGGGTGACGGGGCAGTGTGGGGGTTACGGGACGGGGGGCAGCGCGGGGGGGTGACGGGGCAGTGTGGGGGTTACGGGACGGGGGGGCAGCGCGGGGGGGTGACGGGGCAGTGTGGGGGTTACGGGTCGGGGGGGTAGCGGGGGGGGTGACAGGGCAGTGTGGGGGTTACGGGACGGGGGGCAGCGGGGGGGGGTGACGGGGCAGTGTGGGGGTTACGGGTCGGGGGGGCAGCGGGGGGGTGACAGGGCAGTGTGGGGGTTACGGGACGGGGGGGCAGCGCGGGGGGGTGACGGGGCAGTGTGGGGGTTACGGGACGGGGGGGCAGCGCGGGGTCCCCTCCCACTCACCCAGCCCGGAGAGCAGGGCTGCCAGCAGCGCCAGGCGCAGCCCCCGCCCCATGCTGCGGGCGGCTTGCGCTCCCCGCGGCGGGCGAGTAACGGCCCCGCCCGAGGGGCCCGAGCGCGAGGCTGACCCCGCCCCCCGGGGCACGCGGCCGGGGCTCCGGCTCCCTGGGGCGCAGCGCCGGAGCAGCCCTGATCTCAGCCCGGCCCGAGAGCAGAAAGTGCGGGACTGGGGAGCCCCCCAGAGGCATGACAACGCGAGGCAGCGGTTTTACAAAACTGGCATCTTTAATTATTACTTTTAAAAAACAAACAAAAACCACATAGAATGGAAGCCCCTTCAGTATAGCCCAGCCCTTAGAAAAGTGGCATTTGTATTTTCTGTAAATCCTCCTACAAAAAACAAGGTCCAAGCTGCGACACAATTTGGAGTGCAAAGGTTTAGACAAGTACAATTTACAAATAAGTCTAAGACAGGTTCTGATTGTTCAAATAGTATTCAGACAATAGGGCTAAGTGTTAGACTTACACATGAAATCAGTAGTCATCTTCAATATTCACCATGTATTTAAAATTTGAGGCGCTACTGTATTCCATAGAAATAGTGATCTCAGAATGACGTTTATTGCATTACTGCCCTATTCTGCACATAATATTGCTAATTGCTATAATACCATTGCTAATAGTATGCTGGGAGTGTGAAAACTCTATTAATATTAAAGGCACACAATTTAGCACAGTTATAGCATAGGCATTCACAAGTTTAAATACAATTAAGCAGGCCTTTTCCTGGGGATAGTTTCATAATTCAGATTCCCCTCCCACCCTGTACACGGAGTCATTCATGTCATGAACTGTCTACAAGAGACCTGGGAAGAAGTGCACCTTATTGACAGAAAGGCTGAATAGCTTTAGCTAGGCAACCCCCGATAAGGTAGGAGAGAAATAAACCAATGATAATCCTAAAAACAAACAACCCACCTTGCGATATATTTTTGATGAAGTTGTACATATTTTAATAGAGTTTAAATCTTATTCTTTACGTTTATGGAGAACCACAGTAGTTCAAGTATTTTATTATTACAAATGCAAACTTTATATATATTTATATAAGTATATATACACACAGATTTTTTGGCAAATATGGGGAAATTTACAAAACAAGTTTGTGCTAAGTGGCTAAAACAAAATGAGAAAGTTTAGCATTATTTTGAACAGTAATTGTTTCACCTTCTGTAATTTGTGTAACAGACACACCATCGTGGCAGTCATGCATCTACAACACTGTGTCAATATAATCTAGTGGAACATAATCCAATAATCCAACTTCACCTTGGTTCACATACCTCAACTGACATCCAAGAGCATCTTTTTTCAGGCACAGATTTAAATCGGATTTTAAAAATAACATGCTTTAGCCAGTGTCAACATCCTGACTGACACTAAAATCAAAGTTTGAAAGGTAGGTTAAAATTATTTACATTGGGGTCAGCGAGGTGCTAGGGTATAAAGTGCTCAAAAAATTCTCAAAGGGCCTAGATAAACAATACGCATAATTCCTCTTAATATTTTGCAGTGTCTCTTGCTGTCAGACTGTAACGTAATCAAAACTCAAGCTCACTCCCTTCCTAAAACAAGAAAAGGCTACCATTTTTCGTACCTTTATTTTAATATCCCATTTAACGTATTAGTGGTAAATTAGTAGAGGTTTCTGGTCTAGCTACTTAAAATTGCTTATTTAAAAACCATTTAAATTAACCGCCCTAGTATCCTTTATTGTCTATAGCTTAGTGTCAGTCAGCATGAAGTTAAAATTTTCTTTGTTGTTTAAAAAGTGTGTTTATATTAAACACACCAGTAAAAACATATACCCAAACATGTTTATAGGATATTTCATCTTCCTTTCAAAATATACTGGCATCTTATTTCACTTGTGCCCTTAGTTGTATATACAGGAATAATGGTTTCTAGTCCAGGCAAAACAAGAACATGTAAACAATATTTTTGTTAAATCAAGTGGCCTGATTTTTACAATTCCATTTTTTAACACCTGCCCAGGTAATAGGTTTTTTTACTCTTCATTGTACATATAGAAAGACAATAAGCCACATGGAATATTTAATGATTGTGTCTCATCATAAAATGTGGGAAACAAAAAGTAACTCCCAAGTGCTGTATTTTAGATTATTTTACTGCAGACTGAACCACTTCCAACTGGATAGTCCAACTTCAGTTTGCAAAGCCATGATACTCATACACGGAGCTAAGAACAGACTTGATGTATTCCGTTCCTGTAGCTTTGGTATAGGTATCTTTGTTTAATATCTTACATTCCTTGTGTTTCCATCTCATTTTCCATATCCAGTACTGCAGAAAGGCGGCTCTCTGGGATATCATGGGCCATTTGATGCAAGAAGGATAAAGAATTTCAGCTCGGTTTTAGTGAACAGGTCAGTTTGTGAAAGGGTAAAAGAGAAACTAAAAACTACATGGGAGGTAAAGGTGCAGGTCGAGAAGGAAAATAGTGTCCCTGAGGTACGTTCTTCTGTTGTGGTGGAGGTGGCCTGTAAGGAGGACAAAGATGTCAGTTTAGGTTATTACATCCATTATATGCATATAGAGAATGCTCCCTCTTTCTCCTGCTCTGTCTTAGGCTAGGTCTACACTACCCGCCTGAATCGGCGGGTAGAAATCGACCTCTCGGGGATCGATTTATCGCGTCCCGTTGGGACGCGACAATCGATCCCCGAATCGACGCTCTTACTCCACCAGCGGAGGTGGGAGTAAGCGCCGTCGACAGAAAGCCGCAGAAGTCGATTTTGCCACCGTCCTCACAGCGGGGTAAGTCGGCTGCGATACGTCGAATTCAGCTACGCTATTCACGTAGCTGAATTTGCGTATCTTAAATCGACTCCCCCCTGTAGTGTAGATGTACCCTTAGAGTCATGTCTTTGATGGTCTCTCCCAATGCATTCCTTCCCATAATTTCAGCTGCCACCTCTGCACTAATGACTCCCATCTAACGCTCCCTCTGCACAGGCTTTTTTTTTCTATACTATATGAAACTTCTAACATTTTCCGAGTCACACTGCTTTCCCTAATTAGGCATTTTGGAGTGAATTTTTCCTCTACCCAAACCAATTTAAAACACAAATTACTACAGAGTACAAACTATTATATATAAGTGTCTGTTTGTGCTTCATTAATTAGCACCTTAAGGACACAGGCATCAATACAACATTTTGTGCATTTAAATAAATGGTTAAACTAAAAAGGTTGTATATTTATTATATATATTTTTAGAGTGAAACTAAATAGAAAGATAAAACTGGATGCTCAAAGCTGATAGAAAGCACCCACACTTTTCGTAATAATGTACCTACCATTAAGAGTGTAAGAGGTGTCATCAGAGAACATACATGTTTTATAAATTTCATTGCACCCCTTTTTTTATTATGGCCCTTTCACTCACATGTGTAGCTTCATTATTTGGTGTATACATGATATGAGAAAAACCCTGACACATGATCACAAAGAGAGGGTTAGAGTCAGAATGACAAGCTACGAGTGTCCCCAAATTGTGTGCTCAAGTTCTCAACTTTACATTTGCACTAGTATGTATTATAAAGGAGTTTTCCCAGTAGCAAAATTGTCATTACTGACCTTGTAGGTATCTTATACTGCTGCTGCTCCTGGTGTGGCTGAGGATAATTGTAAGGCTGGTGATAAGCTGGTTGATTATGATTAACTGCATAAGGTGGCACAGTGAATTTGTTTGCTGGCATGTCCTATGAGGAAATAAAGAACATCAGATATTCAAAAAGAAAGAAAAAAAATCACACAAACAGGAACTGGAGGAAGATTTGCTTCTTTAGTAATTTCACTGGAATGTAGGGCCATTCACTAGCAGATTTGGAGATGTCACATTGTCCCTGATCAGCACCCTTCCCTTTTCAAACTACAATACTTTCTAGACTGCTTATGGTTTCAGAGAATGCACTTCCAGTTGGCTCTCAAAGATAGTTTAAGCAACATAAACCACAAGAGTCCCATTCCCCCTCCCTTAAATTTAACTACTAAGAAGTTAAGAAAATAATCCATTTCCTCACTGGCAACACCCCTTTCTACTACAGATCGTAAATTACTACATTCAATATGTAGTTGGCCTATCTATTGGTGTTACAAAATGGCAAATCCTGATGTGCTTTAGAAGGTTGCTGCTTGAGAAATGTTTAATGGATAAAACTAAATCATCTAATCCTAGGCCTTCCCACCGTCCAAAAAAACTTTTACTTTGTTTAAAATAAAAGCCTCCTGATTAAAATAATCTCATTTCCTAGCAACAGTCTGATGTGGTATGTAACAAAAAGGGGGAAACACTACTATATTTTGATTTAAGACTTTGTAGTCACCTTTAATAGTTTGGCACAATTACTTGTAGAAGTGCATTATAGGTCAGTAGAAAAATCTAGACAAGATGTTAGTATGTACCATCTATATTTTAAAGCACATTTTATATATAGATCTTAAAAATGTAATGAGATTGCAATCTCTCAGTTGTGCTTCCAAGCTGGTATTTTTACTGTAGCTTTGCAATATCAATAATGCACTATACTTGGAATTACTTAGATATTTTCTTCTTTGAAAACTTTTGGGCTTCAGAGGATATCTTCCTCATTAATATTATTGGTTGTTTATACAGCCCCATAAGGAGTACAGACAAATAAGAAAGGGATTCATCATAGCCTATATATAATTTATAGGCCATTACTGTAAAAATTTACGTCCTACAGAAAGCATAGTCATTAGTATTTCTTACAGTGTATACATTACATGTGAGGGGAGGGAAGACCTGAGATACGAGATTATATTGCTTTAAAAAGCAAAAACAAAAAACCCACCAACCAAAAATAGGTATTAATAGTTTTGGAGTAATTCTTGCTTTTATTATCCATTTATCAATTCAACCCTCTACCCACTCTGTTACTTTCAAAACGGACAATAATTGCTCTCAAAGACCGAGAAAAAACAAGTCTCACCTACCATGGGTACGCTCCTCGAAGTATATGGCATGTTCTGCTGAAAGTTTCCTGGGTCTGTCTCTGTGCGAGGAGGAGGAGTTGGCACGCTTGTATGTGATCTGGAATTAGATTTGTATTGGCCACATGGAGTGGTCAACCATCTTACTATAATTCAATAGGATCATCATCAACATGTTATGACACTTCTTATAGATACATACTGGCTGAATTTAAGTCTGTGTTTAAGAACTATTATTTTACTCCCTAAATTCGTCAGTAAAATGTATGTCACTCTTTACAGGTGCTTATGTCCAGACATACTGTGAGCCTCTCTCTTCCAAGGAATAGATAATGTCCCTTTGTCCCAAAGAATGTGCCCAGAAAACAGAAACAGACAACATCAAATGACACTAAAAGGAATGGCCTGAGGTCCATTGATATCAGGTCACTTGCCTCCTGTACTGCAACTGCATGGAATAAACCTGCCTGATCTCCACTCGTGGGGATCTCAGGTTTACATCTCAGGACTACTGACAATCAATTCTTTGGAATCATCTTCTGTAGAGGAGTCTGTGGTCAGTTTATGAAGTATCAGCAAAAGGGGTGGGGGTGGGAAATCTACTTACCGATGACAATGTGATATCGTTCTCCTGAACCATTGCTTCAGCGCCTTTCTCTTTGCAAATGCCACAGCAGCAGCTAAAAGGAGTGGAAGGACCAGGAAAAAGAATACCAGCAACCCATCTCTCAAGGAGGTGTCTTTGTCTGGTAGGGAGAGGGTGAGAAAGAAAAGCAGACAGAATTAGTTTTCATAGTACCACCACTACTAAGCACTGCAATAGCGCTGGGTTTTGATAGGACTGATTCTACAATTTTCCTCCATTCTGTAGAAAAGAAAAGCTAAAGTTGAGTGTAATTGCCAGGTGCATGCCAAATGTATTACTTTTTGGTGGTCATTTCAAAAGGGACAATATGTCAAAGAAGAGTAAAACGTATGTTCTCCAGTATCCCTGTGCTATAATAGTATAGCACAGTAATATAGTAGTAATAGACTCTCTTCGATGTATCATCCTGAAGGGCCTGTCACCAGCTCAAGTTAAACAGGGCCGAAACAGAGCTCCCCTCTTCCCCCACTCCCCTCAAATCCTCTTCACATCCTTCCTTCTTGATTGCTGTGGGAAAGACCACTATCCTCCCTTAGCTCAGGTTCACAACCTTAGAGTCATTCTCCCGTTCTCCATTCATCCAGGCTGTCCCCAAGGCTTGTGGCATCTTTCTCCACAACATAGTGTATGAAAAGTAATAGAATCATAGAAATGTGGGGCTCAAAGGGATCTCAAGGACGTCACTAGTCCATCCCTCCACACGGAGCCTTTATGCCCCTTCCTTTCTCTCCTGATAGTTCAGACACTTTTCCATACTCTAGAGAGTGATTTTTCAACTCAGTAACTACAACTGGCTTCCCCCTAGGCTCCTATTACTCCATCCAAGAGAGCAGTCAACATTATCCTCCTGACCTATTGCAAACCATGTCACTCCTCATCTCTGTCTCTGCTGGCTCCCCATTGCTTACCATATCAGGTCTTTCCTTGCCTTGAAGGTATTGCACCAGTCTGCCCCAGGCTACAACTTGGATCCTGTTTCCTACCGCATCCCCCTTGCCCAGCCATGCAAGCTTCACAACTCCCTTCAGTTCCTTTTCCAATAGTCTCTTTTACACATGGAATGCCCTCCCAACCCCAGTGCACTAGACTACCACTCTCTCATCATCCATGTCCCTCCTAAAGACATACTTTTTCTGCTAGGCTCCAGACACTAACCCATGTCTGTCTAAAACCTCCAGGAGAGATATTTCACAAAACAAATAACCAAAAAACATACTAAACTGACCATAAGATCTTTGAGGCAGGGACTGCGTTATATTTGCGTTTAGTGCAACACAAAGCACAGTCTGCACACAGATAATAAATGCTAGTTAAATGGTAATGTAGTAGTATGCTGTGCATGGTACCCTAACCCCCCTTCACGAGGCATAAGTCACACATTTACACTGCAGGTGTATATGCCAGCAGGAAAAAGAACACTAAACCCCCCCACTCCCCCCCCCCGCAAGTATTATGGGTGTTTACTCAGACTGTGCATGCAATCATGTACATAAAACAGCTATTTGAATCTGCCATTATTTCTAGAAACAGGCCTTCACATTTTGAATGTATAGATTGGAATTGACAGATTCAAATCTGCCCCTCCTTACAAATTTTAGTTCTAGGTTGGATTCAAAACTGGAATGGGTGCCCATTTCCAGTTTGGACACAACTACTCTTGAAAGATTTTGGCCCAGGATGACAGAAGTCATTAAAAACAGCTGGAATTGCAAGATTTCCAACATTCTAGAGGACAGAAGTCTCCAGCACTACAAGACTCAAAGCCTAAGCTCTTGTGCTCGAAAGAAAACTCACTGCAGTTTCAACCACCAGCACTTCAGCCAGTCTCATTTCCCAGGACAGCCAGACAACTAGGCACTGTATTTGCACACTCTGTCCAAATAGCACCAACAGCAAGAAGGGCAAACTGCCCTGAAGTCGTCTCGTCACTACTTGCCATTATAAGGAGGTCCACTTTCTATGCTTCCTCCGTGTCCTTTCGTATCACAGTAGGGAGGGGCCCAACCTGAGTCACAGTGACAGTTCTTGTTGTTATTGCACACCTTTAAATTAAAAAAAACAAAACAAAAAAACCCACACATTACTGCCATTGCGACTGTAGCTCCACATAAGACTGATCCACCAACTGGCAGGGGGAGAAAGAGAAATGCTGCAAGGTGTTTTCAAAGTCTACAGCCCAACTCCTGAAACAGAACGTTCCAAAAGAAAGGGTACTTACCTTGCTGTTACTGGAGTTTTTTGAGATGCATGGTACCTATGTGTATTGCACAGTGAGGTCCACATGGGCTTCATGGGCCGGGGACTGGAAAAATTCTTGGTAGCAGTGTTCATTGGTCTGCACCTGCACCCTGTGCTGCTTTGTGCTTCAAACCAAGAGTGTAAGAGGAGGCACGGACCGACCACCACTCCAGTTCCTTCTCTAATGCAAATCGCTCTAGGAAAGGATCCGAAGCAGAGGGGAAGGATGGCAGGTAGTGAAATATCCACATGGACCATACATCAAAGAACTCCAGTTACAGTAATGTTAGTAACCTTTCTTCTTCACATGATGGTCTCTGTAGATATTCCACTGTAGGTGTCTCCCAAGCAATATTCAGTGAAGAGGACAGTGAAAGGAATGCACCATCAACTGCAGGACCATTATAATGAAGGAGGAGTCTGCAGAAGAGGCTTGTATCAAGGTGTAATGTCTAGTAAAGGTGTGAAGAGCCCCATACTGCCACTCTACAGATCTCCAGGAGTGGAGCACCCTGAAGAGAAGCCACGGAAGCAGCCAGGGCTCTGGTCAAGTGAGCCCTCAGGCTGTGAGGAGAAAGTCCCTGCAAGATCACTGGAAAGGCACATGCAACCAGAAATGGATTTGGAATGTCTGTGCGGATATTGCTTCTCCTTTTGTTTGCTCAGCAATGGAAACAAAGTCTCGGAGATTTCTGGAAATCTTTGCAGGTGGAAAGCTGAGGCTTGACGGAGATCCAGAGAATGGAGCTTACTGTCTTCTCTGGTGGCATGAGGTTCTGGGTAGAAGACAGGAAGCTGTATTTATGACTTGGTGAATGGGAAATTCAGAGGGAACCTTTGGAACGAACTTGGGGTGTAACCTCAAGGAGACCTTCCCCCGGTGGAACACCATAGAGGGAAAGCCCACCAGAAAGGCCCCAAGCTCATCCACTCTTCAGGCAGTGGTGATTACTGTCAGGAAGGCCACCACAGACAGGTGAAGAAAGAAACGGGCCAGTGGTTCACAGGGAGGATTCATGAGTGTTGACAAAACCAGGTTGAGGTCCCAAGCTGGCCTTGGTTTCTGTGCGGGGGATAGGTTCCAGTAAGGCCTTTCAGAAAGCTTACGATCATAGGGTGGGCAAAGATTGAATAGCTATCACTGGCTGATAGAACATGTTAAACACAGCCAAATGCACACACAGAACAGAGACAGGCCTGAGTCTTTGAGGGAAAGAAGGAATTCTGAGAGGACAGGGATGTCCAAATCCTCAGGTATGCAATGAAGTTGACACCACACAGAAAATCTCCTCCATTTAGCTCAGGGGTGGGCAAACTTTTTGGACCGAGGGCCACATCGGGGTTGTGCAACTGTATGGAGGGCCGGGTAGGGAAGGCTGTGCCTCCCCAAACAGCCTGGCCCCCCGCCCCCATCCGCCCCTCCCACTTCCCGCCCCCTGACTGCTCCCCTCAGAACCTCCAACCCATCCAATCCCCCCTGCTCCTTGTCCCCTGATTGCCCCCTCCCGGGACCCCCACCCCCTATCCAACCCCCCTGCTCCCTTGTCCCCTGACTGCCCCGACCCCTATCGACACCCCCACCCCTTTACAGCCCCCGGGGATTCCCACCCCCTATCCAACCGCCCTCTGCTCCTCATCCCCTGCCCACCCCTTCCCGGGACCCCCTGCCACAACTGTCCCCAGGGATCCCACCCCCTTATCAAAACCCCCCTGCTCCCTGTCCCCTGACTGCCCGCCTGACCCCTATCCACATTCCCGCCCCCTGACAGGCCCCCCGGGACTCCCACTCCCAACCCTCCCTGTTCCCCATCCCCTGACCGCCCCCCCAGAACCTCTGCCCCATCCAACTGCCCCCTCCTTCCTGACTGGCCCCCAGAACCTCCCGCTCCTTTACCCAACCCCCCGGCTCCCCGCCCCCTTACCACAACCAGGAGCTCGCAGCCACGACACCTGGCCAGAGCCAGCTGCACTCCCCACACTGCCCAGCAGGAGCGGCGGGCCAGAGCGCAGTCCGCGCAGCCCATGCAGCCCGCGCAGCGGCATGGCTGCCGGGGAAGGGAGACAGCAGGGGAGGGGCCGGGGACTAGGCTCCCCGGCCGGGACCTCAGGGGCCGGGCAGGACGGGCCCGCGGGCCATAGTTTGCCCACGTCTGATTTAGCTGCATAGCATCATTTCATAGAGTTTCCTGCTATTATTGAGGATGGATTGTACCTCCTTGGAACACACTCTCGTTAAGCTCGTTATCCATCCAAATACCAGGCTGTTAGATAGAGGGATGCTCGGTTGGGATGGTTGGTCCTGCCTCTGTTCTGTGTTAGCAGGTTCAGAAACGATCGGATTCCTATGCATGGGAGCATTAGCATCTGGAGGATGCTGGTGAACCAAAACTGCCTCAGCTAGTAGGGTGCCACAAGAATCACTCACACTCTGTCCTGCTTATTTTTTTTTCTAGGACTCAGGGCCAGTGATGCAGTACTAAACTGAATAGTACTGGAACCCTGGTTTTGCATGTTGTGGAATCTGTCCTCAGGTAAGTAAGCTGTGCCTGAAATCGAATTCAGAGTTGCGCCGATCAATTCTGTACCTTGTTCTGGAACTAAAATGGACTTTTCTAGGTTTACTGGACATTTCTGTTGCTGCTCTGATGTGGAACCAATGGTGCAGCCAGCAAATCGCTCCCTCCTCCTCTCTCTTGCCAGTGTTGGCGATGGTCCCACCCCTTCCTGAAGCTGGCTGTTTAGGAGAACTCGATCTTTAGCACCGACAGATTGGACCAATGGTCCCCATGAGTTCCTAACACACCCAATACGAGGGTGCGGCATCTCACCCATTTGGAAGGTGGGGGGACGACAACTGGGAAGTGGGGGGGCGGTCTTCTTATTAGAGGCTTTAGGAAGGGATCTTTACTATTTCTTACCCTCCTCCCATCTCTTCCTAGAATCTCTAGGCTTGGCATCTGATGGTCCAGAGCTGGGAAGTATCTGGCCAGGAGGTGCACTACTAGGTGACTCCTGTCGACGAATGGGGAGCGAGAGCAGGGGTCTGACAACCAGATTGGGAGCATATCAACCGCTCCATTAACTGTCTATGAAGCCAAAAATTGCGGGATTGCCAGGTTTGAAATGAATGGCAAATATTGGGATTAGGGGGATTCTCCAAAGTAATATCCACAGAAATCATGAAGATCACTCACTGGGAAGATCAAGAGGCAGGCCACACCAGATTTGAAGCCTGAGATTTTAGGCATGCTAAGAACCCCAAACGTTAGGATTAGGAAGGGGGTGATGAGGATGGAGAAAAAACCTTAGACCCCCAAAACACTAGCTAACTACTAAAACATCAAAACTAGCTAGCTAAGGGGGGGGAAGAACTATTTACACAATGGAAGCTAAAATTTTAGCAGGAATGCTAGAGAAGCTGCAGACTCTGAGGAGTTCAGCCCCAGACCACGAGCCATAGAGAGGAATTGGAGGGCATCCCCTAATGCCCTTGGTTCAGAGCACGAGGAGGCACAGGCATGACCAATGCACACTACTAGCATGAAGTGTCTGGTCTCAAAGTGCATGTGTGCCCCACAGTGGAATACACATATAGGGACCATCACTTGAAGAAGAGCTAGTACTTGGTTTCTATACACAGCATCTAGAATCTTTCCTCACAACCTGCTCAATATGATCTTAAAACGAGAGCAGTTGTACTGGACTGAGAGCTGTCCTTGGTGCAGCAGTAGGTTGTGAAATGCCCCCACTCCCTCTAAGCCACCCCTCCAAGACCATCATTCCAGCAGCAAATGACACTGTAGCAAAGGAAGGCTGTGAGATAAATGCCCAAGTTATAAACACATGTTGGGTTTTCTATACATTTGTGAAGCATGGGGACATTATTTGCTGACAAGCCAACGTTTCTATTAGTCCAGCACAGGAAGAAATAAAAAACAAACAAAACCATGAAGGGGGGAAATGGAGAAACAAAACTCCCAAACTGTTAAAGTGAACTGCAATATAATAGGATATTGTATTTGTTAAATCTCAAAGATTAAATACAACTTTAAGCAAGAGTCAGTTGGGAAGCCGCCATCTTGAATCTGATTAAATAGAGAAGGACTGAGAATGCAGAAACAGTTGCAATGTATGAAAAAGAAGAGGAGTTTAATTTAAAAAGAACTAAAAATCCCCAAATCCATGCCCTTCAGATGCTTTAGCCACTGTTACAGTAACACAGAGTACTAGAACTACTCTTCTAACAGTGAAAGTCCCTGCTTTCCAATCGGTTCTGCATTCTCATGCCTATTCTGAACCAGACAACTGCACTTTCAGCAGCAAGTGCTATGCTTTATCAATACAAAGGCAGCTTCTGCTTCCACTTCCACGACGAGGGTTATAGTTATGTAGCTAGTGAGATAGTGGCAGACATTTCTAGAAACTGTTTAAAAAATTCGTTATAATGTTTATTTTTATACATAGATTTATTTTTGTTCAGTAAGTGTGTATCTAAGATGTAATAGTTAGTCTCTGAGGTTTTCCTATATTTTAAGGCCAAATGGCACCACCGTGATCACCTAGTCTGACCCTGTACATAAAATATGCCAGAGAATTTCACCCAGTAATTCCTGATCCAGCACAATAACTTATGGGTGAGCTAGAGCATTTTTTAAAATCAAGATTCAGCATCTTTCTAAAAGTTTTCAAGTGCTGGAAAATCCATCACATCCCTTAGGAAATTGTTCCAATGGTTAATTACCCTCATTGTTAACATTTTGCTAATTATTTTCCTTCAGTGTCCATTCACAATAGTAATCAAACTATGCTGGCCAGACTGGGTTTAAACCTGTTTAAATGCTGTTTTGCCAGAGTTTTATAAACTCTGTTTAAATAAAATCATTTCTGGACTACACAGCCTATAAGCAGTTGTATTAAAAGAAACATTTTTGTAAACAGTAATGCTTGGGTTATACTAGCCACACAAAACATTGTTCTAAAACCTGTTCAGCTCACATTATTTAATAACCAGTGAAGATGGAACATCAAGGTGACTTTCATGTTAACCGCACAGAAGAGCAACTTCTCATAATAAAGCTCGCCCTTTAGGGTTTTCAAACAAAAAGTAGTGTTTCTACATTAAACAGCTTTCTGTTAGTTCAGGAGTGGGCAAACTTTTTGGCCCGAGGGCCACATCTGGGTATGGAAATTGTATGGCGGGTCATGAATGCTCACGAAATTGTGGATTGTGCGGGCGGGGGTGCGGGCTCTGGGGTGGGGCTGGGGATGAGGGGTTTGGGGATGCAAGAGGGTTCTCCAGGCTGGGACTGATGGATTTGGAGGGCAGGAGGGGGATCAGGGTTGGGGCAGTTGTTTGGGGCACAGGAGGGGGCCAGGGTGCAGGATCTGGGCGACACTTACCACAAGCAGCTCCCAGAAGCAGCAGCCTGTCCCCCCTCTGGCTCCTATGTGGAGGTGCGGCCAGGAAGCTCTGCACACTGCCCTGTCTGCAGGTGCCGCCCCTGCAGCTCCCATTGGCCGTGGTTCCCGGCCAATGGAAGCTGCAGAGATGGTGCTTGGGGCGGGGGCTGCGTGTGGAACCTCTTGGCTGCCCCTATGCACAGGAGCCAGAGGGGGGACATGCCACTGCTTCTGGGAGCCAGCAGAGTGGGGCAAGCCCCTTACTCCGCTCCCCGGCTGGAGTGCCAGAGCAGGGCAAGCCCCAGACCCTGCTCCCCGGCGGGAGCTTGAGGGACGGATTAAAACATCTGGAGGGCCGGACGCGGCCCCCAGGCCATAGTTTGCCCACCCCTGTTAGTTACATTCTTTAGGTAGTGATCAATGAAAGGTTTGTAGCACTAAAACAGCTAATTATTAAACACAAGTTACTGGGCTCGATACAGAGGTGAGTGAAATTCCATAAAACGAAGTCAGACTAGATGATATAGTGGTCTGTTCACACCTTAAAAATCAATGAATCTGAGCTTTCTTATTGAAGAGCATCCCGAGAAAATTATATTGCCCAATATGAGAAATACCCAAGAAATACTGCAGGACTTTCAGGGAACATTCAGACCAGGCTGGATCAGAATAGAAAGGCACCTTTATGCCTGACTTACCCCATGTCCATGGCATTTTTTCTCCACATCGCAGTCATAGTTCAGAACAGAGACACTTACACACTGGAAGTGCCTACAGATCTAGGGAAGTAAAAAGAAACAAGATGACCCCCAATCCAAATAAGATGGTTTTGGACCAACAAATATTACCACCTCCACACTTCCTCCCTTCCCGTTCTCCAACCCCTGTTTTACCCTGGACTCTTGCTCAGTGTATGAGTTCGCTGCCTGTACTACTTCCACGCTACCTTCAATTAGTGCTGCACAGCAAGCTCACACCACTTGGAGAATGCACACTCTTCTCTCACCCTGGAAGCTTTAAGTCTGATATAAACTTGTTTGCTATAATAAGGAATTCATAAGGTTTGTTGCAAATGAGCTGCATTTTCATCTAAAATCCTTCCCACAAGGTCTTAATACAGAGCAGTAGTATCAGAATCATCCATGGTGCAAATGTACAAATAGCAAGGTACCATACCACTGCCGGGGAAGAGTACGGAGCAGCCCCTATGCTGAACTGTAGAAGGAAATAGTTGTGTCTCCTTTTCAGACAGCTTGATAATTACAATGTATGGACGCAGACCTGAATTTCCACCCGTTGCCTGAAAAGCAGTTTTTGTATAGCTAGTTCTTCTTGATCACCGATTTCCAGAGATCGTGGGTCTTAACCGAACTTAACACTTGCTTTTGTTTCTTCTAAAAAGAACTTCCCTTTAAAGGAATTTATTCACAGAGTCCATTTCCAGGGAGAGTGTTACTCAGTTAGTGTTGGGGAAGGAGGAGATGGGGAAGTAATGAATTGTTAAGTTTGGCATTAGTTGCATGCACCAACATGAAGGTGAATTAATATGTATGTGTATGCATGTAAACAAGGAGCTGCAGATGATATACACACATCTAACAACTCATTTAGGTTTTATCCTAGGAATATTTTAAAGTTATTAATTTGTTATTGCTTACTTTTCCAGTATTACATTTTGTGCCTTCATTCACCATTCCAGGATCTGGAACATCTGATCCTAGCTGGAAATCCACACCCCAACATGTAGTGCTTCTGATGGGGGTTTGAATAATTGCAGGTTCAATCCCAAAAACAGGCATGGTTTTCACATTCTCACACTGCAGCTTCCCACACATGGCATTCCTACAACAATAGTATAATTTAAGAACTGTTATGGTTCTGGTGTTTAATTCATGTAGAGGAAAGGATCTTTCTGGTCTTCCTTTCCTAATGGACAATTATTAAAGATCACATGAGATACATTCCCAAATACTAACATCACACTGAAGTGAAGAGCAGAACAAGAGTGAGCTGTACATCAGTCTAAAACCACAAGGACATGGATTTATGCCTGCTGTTGGCAAAAGTTTGTGATCCGCAAACAAAAGCAAATACACCCCTGCAGCACCGCTATGTAGTTAATGAGGGAAAAAAACAGTCTGCAAAAGAGCATGTCTACATGACACCATTATTCATAGTGCTTAGGGTAGCAAAAGAACAATACAATGCAAGTTCGTTATTTCCAAGATGCCGCTTTTTATATATTAATTTATTAAACTTTGCAGCAAAAATTGTTTGAAAATTCATGCCCATTTAGATAAAGACTAATATTATAATAGAGTTATAAAGTAATTTGAAATTTTTTGTACATTTATGTATTTGTAACCTAAGCTCCAATAACCCAGATTCAAAATTTAAGGCTTTAAAAGAACTTTTCTAAGCTACTTTATTTTGGTTTTTGAAAGACACACACAGCATCAGTGAAGGTAGATTATGAGGCAGTGTGTGTCTGACAAATCTCTATTGCCAAGTTGTGCTATGTATAAAGATTTGACAGCTGGCTAATTCTAAGGCATCTGAACGTGGATTTTTTGAGACTTCCTGAATGATACCTATTATGCATTCCCTTCTTCGTTAAACCAAACTCACCAGCTGGAACACTTTTTGTAGTCATGGCCATGGTAACCACAGTTGCCAAATCTGTCACCTTTGGAATTCACTTCAGCAAAACAAATGTTAGGGGCAGCCTTTGCTCCTGCAAAGACAGAGGGGGAACTAGGTCAGCTAACAGAGAGTTAGAGAAGCATCTCA
Source organism: Chrysemys picta bellii (assembly GCF_011386835.1). Taxonomy (NCBI): domain Eukaryota; kingdom Metazoa; phylum Chordata; order Testudines; family Emydidae; genus Chrysemys; species Chrysemys picta. Next base: position 163,427,756 of record NC_088792.1, on the reverse strand, counting down.
CATTGTGCACATACTTCTCTCTAGCCCCCAAAAACCATGTCGCATCTGCAGCATGAATAATCAGAAAGTTTGACCAAAATACACAAATGGGGTAAAACTGTTGGTCCAGATAGGTTCCAAGCTAACAGTACTGAGAGAAAATACAGTCACTTAGAAAGAATTATTATTAGCTGGACATTAAATCTTGATGAATAGATTTAGCCTTATAAATAGAATCTGACAACATGAGTGTATCATAGCAAGGAAATTAGTAGTCCTTGAATCCATAGCACCACAATGAATTTTATGGCACAATAAAATTTAATTCGTCATAAATACCAGAAATATTTAAAATCCTTTGCCAATTCCGGCTGGTCTTTTCTTATAGACTAAAAAAAACCTAAAATCCATATTCGTTAAACAAATTGGGTGTTTTCTCTCTTTTAGCCATGGCCCTCCGAAACGTTACAATCATCATCCTTACTTGAGCCGAAGATAGCCTGACACTGCGCATCGTAGTACTGGCAAACCCCATTGTAACAATAGGCTTCATCATTCTGGCACGGGTACCCATTCTGAACAGTGACGTCTTGCTGACAGAAATGGGAGGTCCCATTGCAGTACTCTGGGAGATCACATTCATTGGTACTTGCCCGGCACACAGTGCCTCCTGGAAGAAACTGGAAGGGCGGGAAAAAGGAAAAATAAAATCCCAAGCGAAGATCTAAAAAGCCATACATCAACATACATTCTGAAAATAAATCAAAAAACGGCCTAACAAACTGAACATGCACTTTGCTGAAGTCACCCTTTTGTGCTGGAAACATGCAAAAACCTTCCCAGCTCAGCAGAGACTATTTCCCTCCTGGATCCACTAATCAAGCCCGGCATTCCTTTTTCCTCAGAGTCAGTGGAGAATGCTTTAAGACATGAGATTCTTCCAACACCATCCTGGGATCTCTTACCCGACATTTTTTACAGCAGTCGCCATACGCACATTCAGCCCCTGCTCGGAGTTTACAAGTATCTGATTCACAGCAAGGATCACTTTCGCATTCCTGTAAATTAAAGCAGTAAGAGTAATTCAGTGAATGATAAAGAATCATATCTGACCCCTGCAGAAATGCAGGCAGTCTGCATTTAACATAGAATCATGTGAGCAACATTGGTGAACTGTCCCAGTTACTAACCTTTGGTGAACCACAGTCACACTCCTCCCCAGCATCCACCAACTTGTTGCCACAAAATGGGATGCTATAGGTTTCATCAGGGTTGGGAACATTAAGCAGGCAGCTTCCACCTTTGTTCAGAGTTAACTTCTCAAAGTCTTCTGCACTGCAGCTGCTGAAATTTCTGGACCCTCTGCAACAGAGTATTAGCCATTCTTTACACTATGTCTACTTAGGAGTTCTTCTTGACCAGCATTCCTGTGCAATAAAGAGTCAGTCTAGCAAAAAATAGAGCCAACAGCTAGAGACAGACAAGGACACTAGTAAGATACCTCTGAATGTGGAATGAGATATAAATCTTTCTGCTACATTCGTAAAGCAAAAATCTTTACTTAAAGGAAAATTGACCACCCCTTAATAAAATATTTAAATAGTACCATGAGTTCAATGATATAACCTCCTGATGACAAAATAACAAACAGAGTCACAATCAGAAAAATAATACAGTACAAGGGAATAGGTGTCATCTAAACAAAGGTCTGGGAGCCATGAACTCCTGAGTTAAGTCATGTAACCTTTCAGTTCCCAAACACTAGGATAATATAGGGTTGTCCACATAGCAAGCTAATGGAAATAAGCTAGGTTGTGAATTTAAAGTGCAATAGCTATTCCACACTAGCTCCACAGGTGGACATTTCTTATTCTGCACTAAAAGTGCCTTTGTGCAGTTTTACTCCTGGCCGAATTCTGTGCCACTGCACATGCGCAGAATTTATGTCCCAAGCAGATTTCTTTGCTTCCCCATAGAAAAATCACTTTCTGACAGGGAAGCCAGAAGAGCGGTCATATGACTCTTTTCAGCAGTATGTTTCGGGTACCCAGGGCAGCTGGCAGAGAGGCAGATCACTGTGGGGCTGGGAACAGGACAGGGAAGGACCCAGCTGGTGCCTCCTACCCTGCACTGGGCTCAGCTGCTAGTCCCAGCTGGGCTGGGGAGAACTGGACTTCCTCTTCCCCTGCATGGCATCCGGGGCTGTGTCAGACCCACCCCCAAATTTCTCCCCCACTTCATAAAGCTTCCTGCACCCATCGCTCCTCAGCTGCAGGGGGAGGGATCACTGTACAGGGAGCTGCCCCCATATCCGCCCCCCCTCATACTCAGACCCTCTCGCAGAGTCTCACACACACACCCCGCACCCAGAACCTCCCCCGCTCCGACAAGCCCCACTCCCCCTGCACCTGGACCACCCCAACGAGCCACCCGCTCCCAGATCCCCACCCTACCGAGCCCCAACCAGCTGCACCTGGATCCCAACCCCACTGAACCCACTGAAAAACAATTAGTTTTTTTTAAAAAAGTTTACTTAAAAAAAAAAAAGAAAAGAAAAAAGAATCACCTTTGTAAAATCAGGATGGAAGATAACTTTACAGGGTAACAAAAAGATTTAAAACACAAAGGATTTTCCCTCTAGGCACAACTTTAAAGTTACAAAAATAGGGATAAAAGTCCCTCTTAGCACAGGGAAAATTTACAAACTAAAACAAAAGATACTTTAAACGCATTTTCTTACTATTACTTACTATTTTTGTAATATTAGATGTATTATTTTAGTAGGAGCTGGATTACTTGCTTAGTCTTTTTCTTTGTTTTCCGAGAGAAAACCCACAGAGCACAAAACAAAGCCTTTTTCCCTCCCCAGATTTGAAAGTATCTTTTTTTCCCATTGGTTCTTCTGGTCAGGTGCCAACCAGATTATCTGAGCTTCTTAACCCTTTACAGGTAAAGGAGGGATTTTATGCTACCCTTAGCTATATGTTTATAACACCTGGTCTTTGCGCTGTGTCAGGGTTGGGTGCAGCCTCACCGTTAAGTCCATGTCCTGGGGAGGGGAGCTGCACAGTGATCTCCCACCAGCACCTGTGGCCTGTGCTCCCCAATGCCATGCTGGAGCCTCCACATTTATTTGACAAATAAAATTTGAAGAATTTTAAAATACTGTGTGCAGAATTTTTAATGTTTTGGTGCAGAATGCCATCAGGAGACACAGGTGAGCTTAGTCCACTTTAAGTGGACAACCTAGTTTAGTCTGCATTCATTTCATGTGTCGATAACCCCTAATATTTGCCTTCCTCCTAAGCATGTTGTGAAAATTAATTAACTGTTCATAAGAATGCTTTGAATAGTAACTGTGTCCTATAAATCTTTGATCATCATCTATGGACATATCCTCCAACCTGGCATAAAGGGAAAATTACTTACGATGCTCCAGAGTTCATAATACAGCTTTCTGCTCCACATTGACAAACTCTTTCATCATCATGGTTCATTCCCAGATTATGACCCAGCTCATGAGCCATAATTGATGCAAACATCTGCACACTGATTTGCCCAAACTACACAAGAGCAAAACAAAAAGAGTGAATTACTGTAGTGTCTGTTCTGGGAAGAAGTCAATGTTCCCCAGTCCCTTCAGAAACTTCGTACTAGGCTTAGTCACTGCACTAACGTGATCTTCAGAGTTGGGTAACCTAGATGGTTTTTGCTTTCTAACTTGTACGAGTATAAAGTTGACCAGTAGATTGGTAATAGGTTATAGAGCCTTGTGTCTCTAGCTCAGGGGTGCGCAAACTTTTTGGCCTGAGGGCCACATCGAGTTTCCAAAATTGTATGGAGGGCCAGTTAGGGGAGGCTGTGCCTCCCTGAACAGCCAGGCGTGGCCCGGCCCCGCCCCCTAGCCGACACCTCCTGCTTCTCCCCCCCGACGGCCCCCCCAGGACTCCTGCCCCATCCAACGCCCCCGGGCCCCCTGCCCAACCCCCACTGCCCCATCCAACCCCTCCTCTCCTTCCTGACTGCCCCCCGGGACCCCTGCCCCCATTCAACACCCCTATTCCCTACCCTCTGACTGCCCCGACCCCTATCCACAACCCCGCCCCCATGACCACCACTCTGAACTCCCCTGCCCTCTATCCAACCCCACTGCTCCCTGCCCCCTTACCGTGCTGCCTGGAGCACGAGTGGCGGGTGGCGCTACAGCCGAGCCGTCCAGAGCACCAGGACAGGCAGCCGTGCTGCCCGGCGGGAGCCAGCCACGCCACCGCGCAGTACAGAGCACCAGGTCAGGCCGTGGCCTGGTAAAAGCTCACAGCCCTGCCGCCCAGAGCATTGCACCGGCGGCGCAGTGAGCTGAGGCTGCACAGGAGGGGGAACAGCAGGGGAGGGGCTGGGGGCTAGCCTCCTGGGCCAGGAGCTTGGGGGCCAGGCAGGAGGGTCACACGGGCTGGATGTGGCCTGCAGGCTGTAGTTTGTCCACCTCTGACCTAGCTTAATGGTCCTCCAGCTCTGGTCCAGGATCACTGGTGGCTTGTGGAGCACCTTCTTGTCTGTCACCCGGTGCTCTCTCTTCTCTGTTTCTAGCTGCTACACAACATTACAGAAGCTAATCTATGTCGAATAACTTACTATTACTTTTCCATATACACCATTCCCAGAGAGGTCATGTGATCATGGATGGGCGGAGTCATCTTCACTCTATTAGATCTGGGGCATATTATGGGAATGTTTGAGAATCTCTGCTCCAAGTCAACAGTTTGAAAGGCAACTCTGGCTAATTTAGTTGCCTACTGAAATAAATTGGGAGATCCCAGTTCAATTTCCACTGGGCACATATCCACACAACAAAAACCTTAAGGGTGTCACTTAGTGTCAATTGTGATCGTTAGCAGAGAAACTACCTGATCACAGAGACTAAGTGCATGAGGAACAAGAGAGGAACTGAACGCTGCTGCAGCTATGAGGAGTTCTGTTAATTGACTCCTTATTGAAATCTGTTCCTGCCGCTGCTTGTGGAGGGGCTGAAAAGCCCTATCTCTATATTGCTTTCGTTTCTCACAGTCATAGTGCTGTGAATCTCTAATTTTCACAACAGTGATATTGAAGTTACATTGCAGTTTCAAGCAACAGGATAGTTGCCTAGCTAAATCCTTGCCCTCTGATTTGGCAGTGCCCTTTGTGAATCCAAAGGTCATGCACAGACTTGGGGATAGATTTCTAGAGGAGCACTCTGCTGTATTAATTTAGATGAAATATATGGGTCCAAAGAGTGAAAGGTGTTAACATAAACCAGGACAGCGTTAAACAAGGTTCAGAGTGTGGTATATAGAGACCTCAGCCTGCTTAGTACCATGGCACAAGTCCTTTTAATTTTTTATTAAAGGAAGGAAGGAAAAACAGTTAAAGCACTTGAAATGTGAAGTTTTAAATAAGACATTTATTTTAACATAATTCCTTTTTCATCTTCCCTTAAGCTGGGTAAAGTTTTTAGAAAGAGGGGAAAAAAAACCTTGTTTGACAAGTCTTTCAGATAGTATGAAAAATGGTAATAACTAACTGTCCCTTTTGGGGGAAAAGAGAAGTTAATTGAGATGGGCTGGAGCGGTCATTGTTGCTGTTGTTGTTAAAGTCCAGTCCCGTTTCCTAGAAGGCAAAACAAGACACACACACACACCCCACCCCCTCACCCCCCAAAGGGAGAGAAAAGAACAGCAAAGATAGAAAATGCAGTTTCTGTCTTTGGTGTCGTCTTTCACTTGCAACTTCACAGCTGGAAAAACATAGGTCCACCACACAGTTTTATTAGACACTCTGAGACCTGGCAAACTTGTACCAGCATTGGTTTGTTTACAGCACTGCTTTTAGCTGCCTCTTTCTGGTTACAGGCTTACAGCAGTATTGCAAAATATAGCCTTGGCCAGCTAAGCCAGACTTATTAAACAAAAGAGGAAAGAGATAGAAAAAAGAAGGCATAAGGTGGGGAAGGAAAAGAACACACAGGGGGGAGGGGTCAATGACAAACTCTCACATCCCCGGCAGTGCTGGGGATTCAGCCAGAGCTGATGGATGTGGCCAAGTCATCTGGCTACTTCTTTCTGGCCCAGGCTGGTCAGGACATCTTTCAGGATTGGGAAAAAGAAGGTCTGGGGCCCTAGGATACAGTGGAGTTGGCAGCCATGATGGCAAAGCTCGATCCTTCCTCTTCTCTCGCCTTTCAGTCAGCCAGCCCAGTGCTAGCCAGCTTTCCCTAGCAGCCTCTCACACTCTCTCTCTCTTTTTTTTTTTTTTTTTTTTTTTTTTTTAAGACCCCCGCCAATTCGGTCTAGTTTCCGACACACCAATTTTGGTGAATTGATTTCCGGTCCCATACTGTTCTTGTTTACCAGACATGATCTTAACACAGTCCTTGAATTATACCAAAATACCTTTTTGTTTTGACTGATTCAGTCTCTCTCTTTTTTGCACCCTTTCCCCATCAGCATTTGTTAGTACAAGTTATTGTGACATTTTCTGAACTTTCACTTTTTACAGTTGAGCTCGCAATTAGGGTAAACGTGTAGATCCAATTATCACAACAACCCATAGCTCACACTGACTTCAACAAGAGATATGGGGGCTCAGCGCCTCTCAGAAAAGAGCCAGGCCTCTGATACTCAATGCTCCCTGCAGAGGAATGGCATTGACAGCTCCTAGGGTCTTAGACCATGACCTAATCTGGGACTTTGAGTTGCAGTATATACACAAAGGGGAGAGTTAAAGGAGGCAGAAAGCAGCAGTGATTAAGAATTCTCTTGCTTCTAGAGGTTGTCAGATCCTTAATACTGTCTCCCTTTTATATTGAAGATACAGAGTTCACATTAAAGTTTTATTTAAAGGGGTATTAAAGATATCCTACCACATTAATCCCTCCTGCATGGCTTTTGGAGCATACTGTTCCAACATAGGCCATTCCTGCAGTTCCACCAAACCCCTTCTTCCTAGAGCACATTAGAAAGAAAAAAATTAAGGAAGAATCAACATAACTGTGCTGGAGGCATGACAGCCTATAATACAATGACCAGCTGTGCAAGAGCTCAGTGCATCTCTCTGTGCCACATAAAAGCAGTAGTAATACTGCTTCTGCTTTTCAATTATCTAACAGGAAGTACAGTGCTAAGAAAGTATGGCTCATATCAATACCATGCTTTTATTTAGACAATGCTTTGTTTTTTAAAACTGGGCCCATATAATTTAGAGAGAATCAATGCCCACTCCACTCCAAAATAAAAACGTAAGTAATATACCAACCCTATTTTTTTCTTTAAGTTTGTATTGTAGTGGCTGCTTTGTTATTCTCCATTAACTTTCCTTTCCTCAGCTTCCCCTCTGAGTCTTTACATTTTGTTTCTCCAGTGTTCTTCTAGAAAGTCTGAGTGTAATACTACAGCATGTACAGTGTTTTACCTTGCATAACACGCAAGAGTATAGTGAAGACTTAATATCAAATTTTATCAATAATATCAAGCTTTTTTTGTGTGAAATAAATTTGCTGGAAGGAGCTACCTGCCAAGCTGCCTTCTGACACACTGTAGGTTACCAAGCCCCCATCATGTGATCTCAGTACAGTATGCTACAGAGTACTTTAGTAACAAGAATGTCCCAAATGCCGCTTCCAAATATTAAAAAAACTCCAGCTTAAGAAAGTGGGTGCTAATAGTGCAACAATGCAAATGTGCTAGTGACCTGGAGAAACACAAGCTAATTCTACACAGAAAGGCTCAAATCATGTAACCAGCTTCTGGATATTGATTACAGAAACAGCTTATGCTCCATTAAATCATAACATTCAACAGTCTACAGCTGTGATAGTTATGGTCTTCAAGGGAAAAGCCCTAGATCTACAAGTCTATCCAATACATGATGTGACAAAGGCTTCTCTATGAAGTCACCCACAGCTGTGAGCTTTGTAATAAGAGAAATTAAGCAGCATCATGTTCGGAACAACCCAAAAATTGTTCTAATTTTAGAGATATCCCCATTTGTCAGGAACCAGATCTTTGTCTTCTAGTGGGTGGCAGAGGAAGCTTCTGAAAGATGAAACAAGTTGGTGCTGAATGTTCACAATGCTTCAGTAAACAGCATGTGCAGCAGATTGTTTCTGACTGCTCATAGTAAAGCCGTTACCATGGAATCTTCATTGAATGTATCCTTTATGTTTGAAGTTACTAATTAATACAAGTAAGCAAAGTCTCCTGGCAAAGCCCTTTCCTAAAATTATTTCTGGATAGGGAAAAAGTTTCCCAGCACTTACAGAACAAACTGGGCACTGTCATGTCGTCGACGCGTGACAAGATTCTTCTCTCGCCACTGTACAAAGTTCCCCAGCACATCGCCGGCACTTCCGTCTGTGCTAATCAAGTTTTCGTTCTTCCAGATCTCCAAGCCAACCAGCACGATACGAATATTTAGCATAATGTACATCTGAAAAGGCAAAGAAAAGGGGAATGCAGAGTGAAGCTGAGGATGGCCAGATATGAGCATGCCATAAGGATAAATCATTTTTAGTATTATATATAAATCATACTGCCAAAATCTAATTTTTCAGTTTTCCTGTGTAATAAGGATGTCAGTTTTCCAAATCGTATATGCCCTGCTATTAAATTTTAGTGGGCTAAAGGACTAGTGCCTATATACCACAGTGATAGGGTGCTATAGAAAAACTGAAGATAGACAAATAGAAAGACTCCTGATCACAAACCAATAGTGTCCCCAGCAAACCAAAGTCAAATTAAAACAGAGCACAACAGATCCATAGTTCGTAAGGCCAGAAGAGACAACTGTGATCATAGTCTGACCTCATCTGGATAATACAGATCACCACATTTCCCTGAATTCATTCCTGCTTCAAAACCAATAGTGATGGTTGAACTCAAGAATATCTTTTATAAAAACAAACAATCTTGATTTCAAGATTTCCTGTTATGGAGAATCCACCTCAATCAAAGTAAATAAATACTACCACCACCTTACAGCTCCCGCTAGCTCCATGGTGAGATGTCGTTGATTCAACGGTAATTCTAAAGGAGGAGTGCTTCCCACTGAATCATCAACATCACTTCCAATAGGACACTGGATTTCCCTTGTTCATCCACTTACTGACAAGGTCCTGACCCTGCTTAGCAGCATTCTGACAAGATAACAGACCAAGGTGGTCAATTTATAAAATTAAACACTTAAGTTGCAAGGCTACAACATTCAATATTATTGCCAATTTAGACACAGCATAGCTTTAACTTACACTATCCAGGTAATTTGCTAGATGCACCATCTCTTCTCTCACAGCAGCTTCACTCCTACCCAACAGCTCATACTGCAAGATAAAGAGGTTTATTAGTGGAAATAAGATGTGATCGACATGATTATAAGACATAAGAGGAAGAATAAGATCTTTTAAGTATTATTGTCAGGCTCCAAGTCTCATGTTTGGAAGTTACAGCCTGGAACTGTTGTCAAAAAAAAAAAAAGCACTAGAAGAGAGCAAACTAGTAGGCAGCACCTTTATAGATGCAGTCAGATCATCATCTGTTCAAGAGAGGCAGAACAGGAAGGGAAATATTCTCCTTTGACCATTAGAATCCTTGAATGTAAAGCTCTGACCCTCTGACGTTTTACGGTATATCCTATTTTGCAATGGTAGTAACATTATACATATTTGAATTGTCTAGGTTATGTCTGGTATTGTCTTTTAATAAATCCATTTGTAGTAATGAGGCTGAAAGAATGTTTTAATACAGAAAGGTACATTACTTTGCCTTAAAATGTTTTATAATTATTTGGGGTGAGGGTGTTTAAGTTACATCTCCCTCCACCATAAGCAAAAAACTAAGGAAAAAACAATATATAATCCTACCCTTTCTTTGTCCACAACTATGAACAGCTCCACATATCTTGTCTGGGGAAGTATAGCTCTTTTCCTCTGCAAACAGGAAGGGAAAAAAAAAAACATTTTCTTTGTAGTTAACTACAAGTTTACCAAGTTCATCTGTAAAAACAAAGTGAGCTCATCCTAATCCATGCTCATATTTCACACTCAGTAAAACAAGTGCTTTACTAATGTAATCATAGAATCATAGAAGATTAGGGTTGGAAGAGACCTCAGAAGGTCATCTAGTCCAATCCCTTGCTCAAAGCAGGACCTAACCCTATTAAATCATCCCAGCCAGGGCTTTGTCAAGCCAGGCCTTAAAAACCTCTAAGGATGGAGATTGCACCACCTTCCTAGGTAACCTATTCCAGTGCTTCACCACCCGCCTAGTGAAATAGTTTTTCCTAATATCCAACCTAGACCTCCCCCACTGAAACTTGAGACCATTGCTCCTTGTTCTGTCATCTGCCACCTCCATCCTCTTTGGAACCCCCGTTCCAGTAGTTGAAGGCTGCTATCAAATCCCCCTTCACTCTTCTCTTCTGCAGACTAAATAAGCCCAGTTCCCTCAGCCTCTCCTCATAAGTCACGTGCTCCAGTCCCCTAATCATTTTCGTTGCCCTCCGCTGGACTCTCTCCAATTTTTCCACATCCTTCTTGTAGTGTGGGGCCCAAAACTGGACACAGTACTCCAGATGAGGCCTCACCAATGCTGAATAAAGGGGAATGATCACATCCCTCGATCTTCTGGCAATGCTCCTATTTATACAGCCCAAAATGCCGTTAGCCTTTTTGGCAACAAGGGCACACTGCTGACTCATATCCAGCTTCTCGTCCACTGTAATCCCCAGGTCCTTTTCTGCAGAACTGCCGCTTAGCCAGTCGGTCCCCAGCCTATAGCAGAGCATGGGGCTCTTCTGTCCTAAGTGCAGGACTCTGCACTTGTCCTTGGTGAACCTCATCAGATTTCTTTTGACCCAATCCAATTTGTCTAGGTCACTCTGGACCCTATCCATACCCTCTAGCGTATCTACCTCTCCCCCAACCTTAGTGTCATCCACGAACCTGCTGAGGGTGTAATCCACCCCATCATTCAGATCATTAATGAAAATGTTGAACAAAACCGGCCCCAGGACCAACCCTTGGGGCACTCCGCTTGATACCGGCTGCCAACTAACATTGAGCTGTTGATCCCTACCCATTGAGCCTGCCGATCTAGCCAGCTTTCTATCCACCTTATAGTCCATTCATCCAATTTATACTTTTTTAACTTGCTGGCAAGAATACTGTGGGAGACCATATCAAAAGCTTTGATAAAGTCAAGATATATCACATCCACCGCTTTCCCCATATCCACAGAGCCAGTTATCTCATCATAGAAGGCAATCAGGTTGGTCAGGCATGACTTGCCCTTGGTGAATCCATGTTGACTGTTCCTGATCACCTTCCTCTCCTCTAAGTGCTTCAAAATGGATTCCTTGAGGACTTGCTCCATGATTTTTCCAGGGACTGAGACTGTAGTTCCCCAGATTCTCCTTCTTCCCTTTTTTAAAGATGGGCACTACATTAGCCTTTTTCCAATCATCCGGGACCTCCCCCGATCGCCATGAGTTTTCAAAGATAATGGCCAATGGCTCTGCAATCACTTCAGCCTACTCCCTCAGCATCCTCAGATGCATTAGTTCCAGCCCCATGGACTTGTGCATGTCCAGCTTTTCTAAATAGTCCTTAACCTGTTCTTTCACCACGGAGGACTGCTCACCCCCTCCCCATACTGTGCTGCCCAGTGCAGCAGTCTGGGATCTGATCTTGGCAGATGTGAAGACCGAGGCAAAAAAAGCATTCAATACTTCAAGCTTTTTCCACATCATGGGTCACTAGGTTGCCTCCTCCATTCAGTAAGAGTCCCACACTTTTCCTGACCTCCTCCTTGTTGCTAACATACCTGTAGAAGCCCTTATTAGCCTTCACATCCCTTGCTAGATCCAACTCCAACTGTGCTTTGGCCTTCCTGATTACACCCCTGCATGCTCAAGCAATATTTTTATACTCCTCCCTAGTCATCTGTCCAAGTTTCCACTTCTTGTAAGCTTCCTTTTCGTCTTTAAGCTCACCAAAGATTTCTTTGTTAAGCCAAGCTGGTCGCCTGCCATGTTTGCTATTCTTTCTGCACATCCAGAACACACCCAAAAGACAAAAGACAAATAAAAAACCTCATGCGAAGTAATAATTGCTCTGCACATGTTTTTGACTAAAGACTGGCCACATAACCAGTAAGTCCTGCTAAATTTTGAAAGTAAGGGATTTTTTTTATTCCCATTCATGTTTTTTTAGAAAGGCAATGTATACTTCTCTGTAGATGAAGTAGGGAAAATGGCAGTAGCTGTGATAAATATTAATTGTCAGTAGTTGCTAACAAATGCTGTAAAGAGAATAAGCATACATGTTTTTCACATGCTTCACATATTTTATTGCTACCATCTTTTTAGTTCAAATTTAAACTTTAAGTGAAACAAGAAACCCCGAACAAACTTTGTTACTTTGCTGGTTATGAGAATGGTGTTACAGTCCCAGTTTCAGCCATCCTGGCTTCTGACACAGAACTCTGTTGATGAGCCTCAGTCCTGACAGCAGCATTCCTGCCCTCATCATCCCCCATCATGCAGCTCTGTCAACACATCTCAATCTATCCTACAGCAACCTTGTTTGTACTACCCTGTTTCCCCGAAAATAAGACAGTGTCTTATATTAATTTTTGCTCCCAAAGATGCGCTAGGTCTTATTTTCAGGGGATGTCTTATTTTTCAATGAAGAAGAATACGGTACACATTTTTTTGCCTTATTATCGGGGAGGTCTTATTATCGGGGGGATGCCTTATATTACAACGAGAGGCAAAACTGTAAGTAGGCCTTATTTTCGGAGGATGTCTTATTTTCGGGGAAACAGGGTAATACAGCCTGGAGGAAACTGTAACCATTTTGTTCAAATATGATAGACTTATGGAGTTCTTACAGCAGGTAGAAAAATGCCTGAGTCAGAATCCTTAACTGTGGTAAGCTCTGAGAGAAACCTCATACACCATTTCCATCTTATTAGTTGAACAGTCATAAAAGCAATTCCAAATTGCAGTGCAGAGAGGACACTAGAATACTCACTCGCAGCAACTGAGTCATGCTGGGAGGATGCTCATCCTCTGTGTGTTCTCTTTCAGGGGCTGTGTTGTTAACTCCACACATCATGGGCTCCTTCTTCACATCCTCCATTCGATATATAATGTGTTTGAGGCCAGAGGAGGAATCCATCGGCTCAATTCCATATGTGACATTTTCCACTTGCAGCAGTCCCCTAACAATCGGATTAATACGCATTACCACCAAGTAACTACTAGACTAAATCCAGAGGCTGCCGTTATCAAGACGTTTGGGAAGGATGGGGGAGGGAACAACAAACATCTTACAGAAAGAAATATAGAACAAATCTAGGCCCCACTCCTGCAGACACTTGTGCGCTGTGTTTAACTTTAAGCATGCAAGCAGCCTCATGACTTCAGTGGAACAATCCACGTGTGCCATGTTAAGCATATTCATAAGAGTTTGCAGTATCAAGGCCTTAATCATCGACTCTGAAAACAGAAATGTTTCAGTTCAGTTAATGTTGCTATTTACATTTCTGCAACAGCAAAGCAGTAAACAGTGATGTGAATGTCAATAGACAAATCAAGAAAATCCTAAAGGTGCTGAAATTACCTCAGGTCAAAGATTTTTCAAATTAAAGTTGATCATAAAATACTTTAAGTGTCAAGTCTCAGTAAAACTGCTAATCAAGATTTTATTTTAAAACTCCCTAACACTAAGGAATAATTGCATACAATACAAAAATGATCATTTAAATTAACTTTCTATACAAGATTGTAAAAATACTAAGAACTACAGATGCAACAATTTCTGTTGGATTTACTGATGGCTGAACAGTGAAGTCAGTTGTTTTGGAGGGGTGGGGAGGAATTCTGGATTGGAAGTTTTGAGGACAAACGGTAGTCACACCAATCAAATAATTTTGTTTTAATCAAAATATTTGTTAGTTTTGTATCAACAAAAGACTGCAAAAACATGATGGTGTTAATTAAACACAATACTCTCATGCAGCCCAGCACCAACAGATGAAATACAGTTTGGCTCAAAACTAATTAAGTCAACAAGAGAATAAGATTCTGTTTCAGAGAATTGGATTATCACAATGCATAGTTGTGATAACTACATACACAAGAAGAGTTCTGTTACCTGAGTCCAAAGCAAGTGCTGACAGCAACAATAGAATCTGGTATCCCCTCCACATATCCCTGATAGTGGCAGTGTTCCTAAGGGAAAAAATAAAGAAATTAATTATGTATTAGTTCTATACTTACACAATGCAACTGACTACAACTGCTGCTATTGTTCACCTTGCTGCACTAACGTTAGGATGAGATCTCATTCTCTAACCTGAAGAAGTACGTGCATGAGATGGTGCCACACATGTGTTTATCCTCCACACAGGTAAACATGTGGAGTTAATCTAAATACCAGATGCTCTAGGACGCTTGTATTATTATTAAACACAATGAAAGCCAGCCTCCTAGTACTTGCAGGTCCATTTCACAGCCCAACAGGACCAGCAATTCAGCACTACTGAATTGTCTAAGGGACATCTACACTTAAAACACTACAGCGGTGCAGCTGCACCATTGTAGCGCTTCAGTGTAAACACTACGTACAAGTCCCCTGTCAGTGTAGGTAGGGCTTAAATTCAGCTGGAGCTGTCTGGAGCAGAGCTCCGGTAAATATTTTCAACCCCCTGGAGTTTTCCTGGCATGGGGAGGCTCTGGGAAATAGGAAGGGAAGGGAAGGGAAGGGAAGGGGAGAGATAGCTCAGTGGTTTGAGCATTGGCCTGCTAAACCCAGGGTTGTGAGTTCAATCCTTGAGGGGGCCATTTGGGGATTTAGTTGGGAATTGGTCCTGCTTTGAGCAGGGGGTTGGATTAGATGACCATCTGAGGTCCCTGATATTCCATGATTCTATGAAATACTCTATGAGAATTTAATCCCTGGGTGTAGGTAATCTACCTCCCCAAGAGGTAGCAGCTAGGTCAATGGAAGAATTCTTCCACTGACCTAGCACAGTCTCCACAGGGACTTTGGTCAGCTTAAATATACCACCCAGGCATATGGATTTTTCACACCCCTGGGCAACATAGTTATGGCAACCTAATTTTCCAGTGCAGACCAGGCCTAAATCCCACCCCATTAGCTCACTTACCTGAACACTAGCAAATATGCTCTTAGGCCAGGCCTACACTAGAAAATTAGGTCAGCATAACTACATCACTCAGGGATGTGAAAAATCTATCCTCTAAGCAGAGTAGTTAAGCCAACCTAAGTCCCTGTGTAGACAGTGCTAGGTTGACGGAAGAATTCTTCTATCAAACTAGATACCACATCTCAGAGAAGTGGATTAGCTACACTGATGGGAGAATCCCACCCGTCTATGGTCCCTAGACCCCTGGGGGTCTGCAGACTAGATCTAACATTTCCAAAGGGGTCCGCACCTTCATTTGAAATTTTTTAGGATTGTGCAAATGAAAAAAAGGTTGAAAACCATTGGTCTACACTGAAAGTCTACAGAGGCTGTAGAGTTTTAAGATTTTACAGGTATGTCTACACTTAAGTCTACTCTCCTAATGTCTGTTCTAATATTAATCAACCAGGCTCTGAAACACCATCTGTGAACAGTCTCTGGACTTGAAGCTGAGCTGTCCAACTTCAATGTTGTTTGTTGTCCCCTTCCCACCCCATCCACAAGAAATATCTTAAGTTCAACCCAGTCGCTGTGAGCCAGTGAGGAGGGCTTAAATTCTCCTCGACTATTTCCAGGCACCAAGGCTCCTGCAGGTTTGAAAATATTTACTGGAGCTCCGCTCCGGTCAGCTCTAACTGAATTTAAGCCCTGCCAGTCAGCCATTCAGCCTTCCAGGAATGAATTTTGCATGATACACTCTTTGGCTTGTGTATAGCCTCTCTCTGGCTAGAGTGAAGTAAACATCTGCTATTATTGCCAATGGACAAACACTCTGTGCTGCCTAAGCATGCCTCGACCAGCCCTGACGAGGCATTGTCAGGAAAACAGAACAATGTGAGATGAAAGCCATTATCCACTCAAGCTTGACTTCCAATGAGATCCCAAGACAAGACACAAAACGATCCATTCTAATGCAGCAATTCCATCCCCTGGGAGCGAAACATGTGGTTTCACAGCCTACTAAATACACAAGATTTACATCACACCCCCAACACAAAAACCCATACAGGGGCATGCCCAACATGCTCTGTACTCGACCTGGCCCTGTTTTGTAAATTATCCTCGGGGGCGAGTACAAGGCAAATGCATTTCATTCTGTGCCACACAGAATGTTCACTGCATTGCATCTGTAGCTCTAAGGTTCTCTAGTAGACATATTTTTGGAGATCACTGTAGTTGTCAGGCGGCTGAAATCATTTGTTCTTTGGCCTCGTGCCTTACAAAGTTCTTAAAGCATGTAATAATCCCCAGAGCAACAGGGCTTGTCACGGCCTCTGGCTGAACTAAAGCCTCACTATAAACACAAACTGTGTTCCTCCTTTGATTCAAATACCTGCCTTTCCATAGAAAGGCAAAGGAGGGAGGGGAAAACCAAAAAACTCAACTGCTCCATTTTCAAGCAAGAGATAGTGTGCATCACACCACACACACAAACAACAGAGCAGACTTTTTTTAAACAAGGGAAGGGTGGATAAAGTAAAATGCGCATATACTTGTTATGACATGAGGCACCATTTGTGTTTGTTCCATGAAACCAGTTAATCATTCTTTGAAAATGTAATGTCTAATGGCCATCTGGTGAAGCAACGGGGGTGGAAGCAGTCCATATGGGAAGAAGAGTTGTGCACACTTTTTCTAGTTAAGTAGTTCTGATTATAATCCATGGACCACTAGTGCTATAGGATCGCAAACATTTAATGATCCAAGCAGTTGGGAGAGGAGTATGGCTAAGAGGGAAACAGTCCATGAAAGTTGTTATATTCTATATCTGGTTTTATACTGCTTCAAAGTGCCATAAAGAGTTATATCTGACAGTCATTAAGGTGAACTGCCAACAGGGTGTTTTGTCCCCCTCGATTGCTCTGACGCATGGCAGACAGGACCAATGCCCTGGAAGGGGAGGTGGCGTTCAGCGAACAATAGAAACATTATGTTGCTCTTGTACTTACAGTATAGAAATATACCAGTATAACCAGAATATAAACAGAAAAGACGCTCAATGGTTAATCAAGACAAGTATTTCCTTTTTTAATTAAAAAATTCAGATTAAAAAAACACACACACACACACACACACACAGGAAAAATCCAGTTTTTTAAATAAAACGTGAGTGCACACCCACCTGCCTGCCCTCCCACCCATCACAGAAAAGTGTGATTTTTCTAGTGTTACGTGCCAGGGGCCAGATTCCCATCTTAAATCTCAAGGCATCTTCCCAGGTTAGGAGTGAAATATGTTGTGCATTTTACAGATTAGAACCTACTCCTTTAGAAGACGCTCCAGTCAGTTTCTTAATACATCACTCTTGAATAATGCAGAATTATGAAGTCCTAATCACCCTGCTTCAACAAGGATACAAAAGAAAGAAAACCCACCTGCATGTCCGGATTTTCAGACTGCAACTTCCCTTCCTCACTGTAGGTATATACTGTGAAATCTTTGGGTAAAAATTCTCTGAAAAAATGGGGGCAGGGGAGGGGAGAAACACAAAAATGTTGATGCAACAAGAAAACAAACAGATCCTCGTCAATAGTGGTAGTATTGAAAAATCTGTATTGAAATAAGGAAACTGATATTAAAAAAAAAAAAAAAAAAACAACCATGAACCACTGAGGAATTATGCAGTTACTAGGACCTATTCCTCTATGTAACTATACTATGGCAAAACTCAAGGTACTGAGATAGGAGATTTAATGCAAGAATCTACCACCTCCTCAGGGATGAAACACAAAAAGACAAGAGAAAACATCAAAACAGAGCTAAATGCTCACTAGCTGTAAGGCAGGGAATAGAAAAGTGCAGCAGTCAGAGGCCGACTGGCTGCGGCTGGCTTCTCTATCTCCAGTTTTGAAGGAAAGCATATTGGGAAATATTTTTTAAAAGGGTGACCCAGTACTGAACTCAAAGATGGCCAAGCAGCCAGAAAGCAGAGAAGTCAAATCCCCATGCTTTTGAGGACCGGGGATCTGATGAATGACAGCCTGAGACCCCACAGCCTAGTGAGTTTGGCCAAGTTGTCTCTTTTGTTTATTATTACAACATGCTGATTATGAGGAACATCAACTTAAAAAAAAACACTTCTGACTGATTTTAACCTATTGTTGTTACAAGCCTTAAAAATCACTAATCAAGGATTAGAGAAAAAAATATCTCTATGTTCAGTGTGTGTTTACAGCCAGTTTCCTCATTTGCATGGATCTTGACCACAGCAACAAGGGAAAGAATTTAAAAATAAAATTGTAGAAGCCAAAAGGCAGCAGCTAAAAATGGTAGGTGTTTTGTTTGAAGTGAGATGGGTCCTTTTAATCCCTGCCCAGATCCCGCTTCCTGTACTTGAGGTTGATCACCACATCATCAAAGCAGCTCAGAAAAATGTTTAGTTGGTACCCTACTGTGGGGGGATGGGAGGGAGGGAGGGAGAGTTAGTCCACTTTCAACTGTTTCCCTGTACAGGTTTAACAGAGCTAATGTACAAACACACTTTGGACACACCACCTCCAGGACTGAAAACAGCATGTTACCTGGAAACAGCATCCAGGACTGGAAAGATCTAATGCAGTTGATAGGAAGTGAATAATCCCAGGACACGGTTACCAGAAGCCAGAGGGAAAGACGAGTCACTTACTTGTTTTTTTCTAGGTGAATTATGTGTTTCCTTCCCGCTACATGAATAACATATGACATCTTGTCCTGAACACAAAAGAGAGAACACTTACATGTTGTAATAACAAAAATGCTCTCTCAACCATCATCCAAAACCCTGGAGTAAACAGCAACCACATGACCAGTTATTCTAAATGTGCCACTAATGTAGGGTGACCAGACGTCCCGATTTTATCGGGACTGTCCCGATATTTCCTTGTTTGTCCCGCGTCCCGACCGATGTGCGGTCGGGACACTGGACAAACAAGGAAATGCTCCAGAGCCCAGAAGTGCTCGCGCCCCCCTCCCACTCCGACTCCGCCCCCTCCTCCCCCGATTGGCTCCCTCCCCGAATCCCCGCCTCTACCCCAGGCTCACCATTCCTCCTCCCTCCACAAGCGCTGGAGGGAGGCCCGGGAGACGCAGGGGAAGCGCGGGGCTGAGGTGAGTGAGAGTCCGGCCTGGCCCTGAGCAGGCAGGACTCAGTTGGGTGGTAGGGAGAGGAGGGGGGCGGCCCACGGGGCCAGGCAGCGGCTGCTCTCCCCCCCTGGGCAGCGGGACTCAGGAGCAGCCACTGCTGCAGCTCCCACTGCCGCGGGGGGAGGTAGCGGCCGATGGCCAAGCTCGGCGGCTGCGGCTCTGGCGCCCAGGCCTGCTGCGGGGACCCAGCAGCGTGTACGCTGCGCCCAGCCCCTGGCCAGTCGCGTCTGGGCTGCTGCCCAGCTGGTGCTATCCCACGGCGGCCCTGGGGCGGAGGCATCGGCAGCCCAGCCCCATTTGTTCCCCTGCGGGACCCGAGCGGGACAGGGGGGCTGGGGCCTGCTGCCCCACTCCGGGGCCGCCGCGGGATAGCACCAGCTGGGATAGCACCCCGCCCCCCCCCCCCCCCCGCGTCACCCTCCCCCGCATCCCAATATTTGACTTGGGTGATCTGGTCACCCTACACTAATGTCACCTTCATCAGCCCGGCTGTTAAGGAAGGCCTTATATTCAGCTGGTAAATATGCCCAATGGTCTGTGATGGGATGTTAGATGGGGTGGGATCTGAGTTACTACAGAGAATTCTTTCCTGGGTGCTGGCTGGTGAGTCTTGCCCACATGCTTAGGATTTAACTGATCGCCATATTTGGGGTCGGGAAGAAATTTTCCTCCAGGGCAGATTGGCAGACACCCTGGAGGTTTTTTGCCTTCCTCTGCAGCGTGGGGCACGGGTCACTTGCTGGAGGATTCTCTGCACCTTGAGGTCTTTAAACCACGATTTGAGGACTTCAATAACTCAGGCATAGGTTAGGGGTTTGTTACAGGAGTGGGTGGGTTGTGCAGGAGGTCAGACTAGATGATCATAATGGTCCCTTCTGACCTTAAAGTCTATGAGCTGCTATAACTCAGCCGTGAGGGTTTACTTAAGGCCATCACTATGCACATTCATTCTCAGTTCACATATATTTAGTTCCCAAATTATTGCCTGCCTTGGCCATTTCTACACCTACAAAATCCAAGAGACTGAGCTAATAAAGAAACTCCCATTCTTAAGCATTTTGCTGATTTCAGACTGCAGGCATAAACAAAATACGGGTAATCCCGTTATGTCACATGACACTCCAGACACAAATTCCAGCATAGTTCTAACTCACTCATAGAAAGTTATTTCAAAATTAGCTTTCTGCGTTTAATTATTCCATCAATAGCATGATTCTAAGTCTCCTGGAAAGAAGCTTAGTGCTTTTCATATAATCTTCTCAGCTGGGAAAGGACAATGCGGTTTTTCCTTCAGCATGTATGTTCTAGTCCTTTATGGCCTATTCTCTCCACTGCCTGGTACTATCCCAGTAGGTTGGGATCTGTTTATTTAAAGGGACAGTTCAAACTGACTGGTGACAACATTAATTATCACAATATGAGCAAGCACTGGCTTACCACTGCAGTCAGCTGCAAGGCATCTGTGATACAGCATCACGCCCCGGTCACAGAAATCCTGTTAATCCTGACCAACTGACAGTCAGTTTAAGCCTTAAGTGCCTTAAAGTGCACAGACTTTGTCCTACTGTGGGGAAGTTACATGGCTTGATGGGTCTATGACGCACTAAACGCCATCATCTGAAAGCCAGCACAATGTCTTGCATATGTTGTGGGAGGCTGGACACTTGCAATCATTTGCAGTTACATTGTTCAGGGGATGGACTAACTGAATTTAGGGCCAGTTTTAGACAAAGCTGATTCAGAAGCAGAGAATGATTTTGAACACTTCCAAGTACCTGTACTGAGGAGGAATTGGAGGCCGCTCGCCGCTCTCTTGTTAACCTCTGTGGATGTATAATTTCATAGGAAGACAAATGAGAGGTCTGCTGGAAACCTAGAAAAGAAAAAGCAAATGCTGTCACATTCATGTCACTAAGGAAATAAAACAGACAGACCATGCCCAAGGAATGAAACAACTTCTCTTTGGAAGGATGGTCCAGGGGTTAAGGTGCAAGTTTGGGATTTGAGAGACCCGGGTTCAATTACCTGTTCTGCCACAGACTTCCAGAGTGACCTAATGCAAGTCACTTAGCCTCTCTATGCCTCAGTTATCTATCGGTAGAAACAGGACAATAGCACTGCCCTACCTCTCCTGGGTGTGATGAGGATAGACACATTGTTAGGTGCTCAGATACTACAGTAATGGGAGCCACATAAGTACCTATGATAAATTTGGAACCAGACTGACTCTTATAACTGGCTTTCTATCTAAGACATTTTATTTTTAAATTGATACAAATGAAGGTATTAACCACTGATAGCATACTTAATATCAGGTATGGTATCTTCTTCACACAAATATAGGATACTATCCAACCTTCTGCATCAAAGAGGGACAAACTAAGAAGCTTATACTCAGCATTTAATGACCGGACTAGAGGAAGAAAATAAATTCTGCCAACCAGCCTATTGTTCATGAAAGTATCGTACTCCAAGGCAGCAGCATATGTTTAAAAAGATCAACTCCCTTCTGAAGAGGGTGCTTCTGACAGGTGCAGGGGAGCACAGGGCAGAACACCACCCATCCGGATAAAAACTTTCAGGCCACAAAATGACTTACAAATACACACTGCCACAAAATACAGTGATCACCTGAGAACTGGAGAGTAATAAACTAAGTTAGCCAGACTGCCTCAAATAAGAAGCTCATTCAAGACTCAACAATCTGATAGTCTCTTAAAATACCAACAACAATACCTTACACCTTTCATGATGTTTCAAAGCACTGTATATCAGTATCATTATCCCCATTATGATATATGGGGAAAATGAGGCACAGAGAGGGGTAGGAACTTGCCCAAGGTCACCCAGCAGACCAGTGGCAGAGCTGGGAATGGAACCCCCACGTCTCCTGAATCCACATCCACTAGGCCCACTGCCTACCTAGATTATACTAGAGAGGCTCCTAAAACCTATTTTTCTCCCTCCCCAGGGTGTAACAGCAGCAAACCCAGGCAGCAACTCCTACAAAACTCAGCAATGCCAGTCAAAGCTTTTACATGTTAAAGGCTGTTCAAGCACAGTAGGCCACAAAAGGGCATTTTAAGGACTTCCTGAATGCATGCAATATATAATGGAGAAGTAGCCTCTTTCAGGAGAAAGTCTAGCATAGAATATTGTTGTTATATACAGGATTTATACAGGCATCCTAGCAACATGATGCAGATGCTTCCTAATAAGAACAGCTGGACAACTGAGTTGGGATAAAATGCTTCTAATGAATTTACGCAATAAAATAAGGTAGCACATGTGGGTGTATGATCAGCCAAAAAAACCCAGGGTCTGTGCTTAAGCCAACAGCCATTCCCCTTGGAAAGATGGTGATGGGAGCTACACAAAGGGTTTTAAGTACAACAGATTTTACTGGCACATAACAGTGGAATCAATGAGCTCACCAGAAGGGCACAAGCTTTAAAACCTAAAATAAAGAGGGAGGGAAATATTTCTATTTCCTGTAACAATTCAGCTCCAAAACTACATTGCCATTCTTGTAGTTTATGATCGCTGAGGATCTTCCACAAGGAAATGTCTACAGTCCAACTGGAGCTCACACTAGCTGTTTGCCACAATGGGAGGAAAGGGAATAAAGCAGCTACTGACCAATACACAGCACTTATTTTAAAGCAGCAGCTCAGCTTTGAAGAACAACTCCATTTTCTACTACAGAATGTATTTACTGCTTTGTAAGTCACACTTTGGGTCACCACCATGACGTAAGCACTCTCCCACTGGTGGCCTGCTCCATCACTGGAGAGTAGGTTGGAGTTTTCAAAAGGCATCTAAGAGAGTTTGAAATTCAATGAGACTTGGGCCACCAACTCTTTAGGCTCCTTTAAAAATACCATCCCTCATCATCATCATGGCTAGCAAACTGCACTGAAATTTTAAACATCTGGGAGCACTCTTTGCTTGGCCACTTGCTGCAGGGATTTTGAGGAAGTTGGGTAAGACAGTCTCTCCAACAGGGATTGGTATTAAAATAAGCCAAAACATCTTACGTATTTAAAGCACCGTGCCAGTTTAACACTGCCTCTCCGTGTTAATACTGCACACACATCCCCAAAAGCCCTTTTATTCCAAGCACTGCTGTCCTGCGGTCCAGCTGATGGAGCTCAGCAGGTACGTTCCTTAAAAAGGACAGCAATTTTAACTCTGGAGTACCTTTCCTGTTCAAGTATTTGGCTCTGAACAAATAACAGTCAGTTTGGGGGGTCGAGGTCCATGTGTGCTAGACACAGACTAGTAGCATTTTGCTTTGACAATACTGCCTTGTGTCACCATGGCTACTCCCTAGATCTGAGTTGGGGTCCCCTAAGGCTGTTCTTGATTCAGCACAGGTATCACTGTAGAATTATGAGGCCTTTCACACTTGAGCTATATCTTCACTGACAAACAATCTGTGTTTTTACCATGGCAGCAGCAACCCGGATGTCAAAACATACTGGAGACAAGGCACTGCAGTTTTACCATGAAGTAAACTAGGTAAAATCCATCACAAACAAAGGATATAGGGTCCAGCCTCCCTAGGTACTTTGCAGTAAAAGTTACAGGTGCCTTGTCTCCACTTGGTTATCTCACTATAAAATCCTAAGGCATGTCAGTTCTCATTAAAACAAAGAAGCCTTTTTGTCAGTGAAGAAAAAACTTTTGAGTTTTACTTACTAGTAGATTCCTGCACCAGTCCTGCTGTTCACTGACCGTTCAGTGCACTCTGCACTGTACAGACAGAGAAGGACAGGGAGCTCTGTCTATATTACACTTATGCAGTACAGTTCAGACATTTTTGACACAAGAAGAGGGTGGGGGGTAAACTTACCCATGGTGCAGCTTTCTGCTTCTCTCTAGTGGATCATTGCTGAAAGGGTTGACAAAAAGGAGGACACTCTTACTATGAGATACGTAGCTCTGCCTTGCAAACCCAGAGAGGAACTGTACCCTATGTTTAATGATGGATACTTCACTGAGAAGAGAAACACAAACCTAACCCCCCCCCCCCCCCCCCAGTTTTTAATCAGAGAGTTTATCCAAGTCTGTTTTGTCCACACAACATGAGACTCTGCATGTCTTTGGCCTTTTTAAAGTGCTCTCAGACAGACGGGCACAATGGCACTCTGTACAATGGCAACTAGTTAATTGCTAAATTAAACTTTGGCTTCCATGGCCCGGCCCAGCCCATCTTGAACTCCCTGTTGACAGGGTCTGGCTTCAGGTAGAGAACAGCTGAATATATCTCTTTGTGTATGTCAGAGAACAATGGACTGCCTGCAGTTGGCTCGGCCCCTCGTGGGAGAAGAGATCTGAATGTGAGGGACTCATCTCAGAACCAGGACTCCAGTCCCCCACAAGGCAACACGTCAAGCTGCCACTAGACTGACAGGCCAATCCAAATCACATTTGTGATATTGCAATTAATAATAAAATCTAGCTCATATATAGCACCTCTCATCAACAGATCTCAAAGCCCTTTCAAAAGAGGTCGGATCATTATCCCCATTCTACAAATAAGGAAACTGAGGCACAGAGAATTGAAGTGACTTGCTCAATGTCACCCAGCAGGCTAGTGGCAGAGCAAGGAATAGAACCAGGTCTCTCAAGTCTCAATTCAGAGGTTTTAAACATCACCAGAATCCCATCTTATTCTACAATAATATTGTATCCTGGAAGCTAACTCTCCACTGTACTGTGATCTTGTGAACTAAGTGCTGGTTAAATTTGCCATCAGTAAGGCCCTACATAACTCCAGCCCTGGCTATGTATCTGACCTAGCTTTGTCTATTAGCACCCCTCACCCGCTCTGCTGTCAGCAATGCCAATCTAGATACCCCATTCTTCTACTTTTCCCCACAGACTCCTCCATGCATTCTTTTACTTCTCTCCCTAAGCCAGGGACACCCTCCCAGCTCCAATCCACCAAGCCATCCTCTCAGATCTCTCCTTAAGACTCAGTTTTTCTCCAATGCTCACGAGAGGGGACCCAATAAATCAGCAGTATATTTATCCGTTTATAAAGTCTTCAAATGTGCACACATCTAAACTGAGCCACCACATGATCATAATACAACAGTCTTTACGGACGCTTCCTCATCCCCTCCTCTTTTCCTATTTTTACATGCTTGCTCATGTCTAGATGTATTGGCTTTAAGCTCTCTCTCTTTTTGTTTCCGCAAGGCACCTCGCACACCTTTGGGCACAGTTACAAAACTAAAACTAACAGTGATCTACAGAGGTACTGAAAAACAAGCCTGCACAAAAGAAGACCCGCTTTTCCTATCTTAGGTGGCAAACAGCATCTGGAAGACTCTTCATAGCCCTGAAAAGCTAATCATTTTCCTCACCAACAATTGGGCTTATGCCCAGAATTAGTTTTAAGGACCAGACAGGTTCTGTATTGACACTGCTGCAGTGACAAATAGAGATTGGAACCCCAGGCACTTTTCCACCAACAATATCTCAGCCTGGAAGCAAAAGCAATTAGAGTATTTTCAATTCCGGTCTCCCACACTCTGCTATCCACTCAGAGTTTCAAATCACACTAGCAAAGTGTAGTCACTCACAGAGCTACAACACTTCTTGGAAAAGGAAGGTGTAGTGCATATACTGCAGTAAAACATTCTTTAGTTACTCTGATTTATTGATTGGAGGATATGCCAGAAGGCTATAACCCCAGCTCACAATAGCCCTTGTTCATAAAGTCTAGAGAGGGTAAAGAGCATCCGACAGTCACATCCTCAGTCAGAAGATAACAGAGGGAAGGGACGCTTCCTTCCCTGGGATAAGCCACCACAATCTACACCAGGGGTCGGCAATGTTTGGCACGCGGCTCGCCAGGGTAAGCACCCTGGCGGGCCGGGCCAGTTTATTTACCTGCTGACGCGGCAGGTTCGGACGATCGTGGCCCCCACTGGCCACGGTTCGCCGTCCCAGGCCAATGGGGGCGGCGGGAAGCGGTGCGGGCCGAGGGATGTGCTGGCCGTGGCTTCCCGCCACCCCCATTGGCCCGGGACGGTGAACCGCGGCCAGTGGGGGCCGCAATCGGCCGAACCTGCCGCGTCAGCAGGTAAATAAACTGGCCCGGCCCGCTAGGGCGCTTACCCTGGCGAGCCGCGTGCCGAACGTTGCCGACCCCTGATCTACACTCTCACAAGTGACGACTCCACACTTGCCACTTCTAGCACTTCCATTTTCAATTGCAGACAGATTCTTCTTCACATCCTGTCCCAGATTTCTGTAAATCATTACTGTCCACTGTTAAACCATTTCCATATCCCACACCAAGTGGTGGCTGCATTTGAGTGGTGAGTGAAGGGAACCCATATACTTTGTGGAACATTTTGGGACTCCTTCAGGATAAAAGATTAAGATTCCATTAAATATGGCAGATTTCACAATAGAGTGGAGGAAGTAAGTAAGTGAGAAATGGAGTATTCTATTGAGGTGGGTCACTTCTTTTACAGGGCAAATGCCGGAAATCCTTCCTCTTATGCTAAAATTTCATTCCTCACCCACAGAAATGTTAGGGTACACTTACCCCATAGGCTAATATATATGTGCGTATTGATGACAGGTATGTACGCACATCAGTCTCTTGTGGTGTACTTGTTAAGTCTGTGGGTACAACATTGAAAGACCCCCTATGCCATTCTCCATTGGTCTAGATAAAAGGTCATAGACATAGGCATGGGTACTCATCTATAGGTAACAAGATATAGGTCAACTTTACTTTTCTGGGTAAAAGTCTTGATATAGATATGCTAACTGTGCCTTAGCTTAACATACGGGATATGGCCTGTAGGTCTCTTGCATTAAAGTCAAACTTACTTTAATATAAATTATAAACCTATTACAATAAACCAAATACTTAAACTATAAGAAAAGTGTGTGTGTATATATATATATATATACACACACACACACACACACACACACACACAAGCAAGCAGGTTAGTCCTATAGGCTACACTGCTGCACCCCTCCTGCACTCCAACCCCCTGCCCTGAGCCCTGTCCCGCACGCCGCACCCCCTTCTGCACCCCAACCCCCTGCCCAAGCTCTCAACCCCCTGCCCTGAGCTCCCTGCTGCACCCTGCTCTGAACCCCCTCCTGCACCCCAACCCCTTGCCCAAGCTCTCAACCCCCTGCCCTGAGCTCCCTGCTGCACCCTGCTCTGCACCCCAACTTCCTGCACACCGCACCCCCTCCCACACCCAGCACTCCCTCCCGCACCCCAACTCCCTGCCCCAGTCCTACATTCATGACCCTGCATACAATTTCCCCACCCAGATGTGGCACTCGGGCCAAAAAGTTTTCCCACCCCTGGTCTAGTCATTTGTACCACACTCCTCATCAAACCTAACCACCTGTTTTGGTCATTCCTTCTTAAGTGTAATTTCAGTTGTGACCACATTCCCAAGCAGAAGAGCAGCTGCACCCATTGCAATTATTTTGTCTCATTAATATTATCCTAATGACTTCTTCAATTAACAAGGCTCCAATTGCCAAGTGGAAGGTGTGGAATCGGAAGTGGGAGGGGAAGGTGAGTCACAAGAGGAACTTTGCAAGTGGTCCACTGTGTGTGCGAGTTTGAGAACCATTAAAATACAGCACACAATCATGTCAGCCCTGTACAGTTTTAAGGCAGCATTTTAAGCAATTAGGGCCCTTTCTGCTCACGCAAGAGGATCTGTAAAAAGCAACAGAGGGTCCTGTGGCACCTTTAAGACTAACAGAAGTATTGGGAGCATAAGCTTTCGTGGGTAAGGACCGTAGATGATAACTAGTATCATATGGCTTCTCCCACCCCAGCCTTTACAACCTGGACACATTTACAGATCTTTCCATGGTTTAATTGCAATCAGAACTACAACACCACATCATATAGTCTGTGTCTACATTAGAGGGATATGCCCTGACTGTGACACATTGCCAGTGACTCCCAACTCCTCCCCAGATCCCTTCAAGTGGTGTTAAAGACCCTGGTATGAACAAAAAGTCAACTGAAGCTTTGCTATGATGGGCAACAAACTAGTAGTTAATACCAGATCGTTTTCCTAGCATAGGTCACACTGACTGTCTGATCCAATGCAATAGTTCAGACTGCTGATAGCCAAGTCAGAGCAATAAAGGCAGGTAAAAAACTCGCCCCACCTCTCTAAACAAAGAGATGAATGGATGCAGAGATTCTGTCACTGAGAGAAGACCCTACTCCTGGCAGCATCCCTGGATCCAGCAGTGCACTGGAAGGACCAGCAATAACTGTACAGCATGACTCAGGCCCAGGGCTCCCCTTTTCCTGGAATCTTTTGCCTCTTGCTGCATGGATTTATTTATTTTATTCTGGGTGTATATATCACCACCTCTTAAAGGGAGAGAAGAGACTAGACTTTGACACCAGCTGATTTTGCTTGCTCCTTCTCATGGTTATGATGAACTTTACTACACAGAAGACCTCCACTAATACTGCAGCAACTGGGTTTCCCTACTTCAAAGTATTCTACTGAATTTCCAATTCACAATACTGAGCCTTCTGGGAGAAAAAACTTGCACATGGAAGCACATGTAAAAAACAAACAGTGTTGTTCACGTGAGCATTGAACTTGCTGTGGGAGTACCACCAACCCAGGAATTGGCTCATTTACCATAAACTTGAATGACTCAGATACACAATAAATTAAACCTAGCAACTCAGAAAACATCACAATTAGCAATAATAATGAGTTCTAACCTACTCATGATTATTAAAACACATTTATAAAAAGATACCTATTACTGTAGTATCTGGATGCATTAAGTACTTAGAAATATAATTAAATAATTACATTGAGTAACAGAAAAGGTGAACTAACCAATTCATTTTATGCTCATGCACAATAAGTTGTTCCATGAACAACATTAGAGCATTGGGGGGGAGGGGAAGGGGCGAGACCTTAGAATTTTACTGCATTTGAGGCCTTCTATGGGATTAGAATACAAACAGTGTACTTCACGGCAGAAGCAAGTTTTCATCTTTTATGGCTTTGGGGAAATTAAGATGTTTCAGCTTTGTTTTGAAAATACTGCTTGGGCTCACTTTTATGTATTATTTAGAGATTAATACAAACCCCATCCTCCTTAATGCAAATGCCAAGCTGCGTGTGAGAGCTGTACACAATCTAGGATACAGACCCAGAATGCTGAGAGTTTAACCAGGGTTGTCGAGGAGCCTATGTGTGTACTGGTCTTCAGCAAATGTGCGATCTGGCTACAGAAATGCATGTAGCATGCAGGACTGTGATATGTGTGGAACAAGCCTACCTCCAAAGATCTGCCCGTTTCATTTAAAGTCACCAGCTTCTTGCAGGCATACTGATCCCCAAAGCTCATACTTCATAGGCTAGACTGTGCCTAGCGCTTACATAGTGCTGCTCTATTTTCAAAGCACTTTAGAAACAAGTCAGGTTCTCCCCGTGCCAGAAAGAGATTCCTCACTGTCCCCTGCCCTCAAACTTTAATTTTTTTATCCTAGACCAGAAATCTTGGGAGTCTTCTCTGACCCTAAACTTTCTTATTTCTTGCAGCATTTTCCCTCCAGGCCAATGGGAGCTGCTGGAAGGCCTGGAGCAGCAAACCGCAACCAGTGGGAGCCACGATCGGCCGGACCTGCGAACGCGGCAGGTAAACAAACCGGCCCCACCCGCCAGGGGCTTTCCCTACACAAGCGGCGTTCCAAGTTTGGGAAACACTGGTCTAGACTGTTACCATGCCTGCTTCTGGCCTTTCTTAATTCCTACGCTAATGTCCAGAAAGCACCAGATGACTACTCTCTTGTACAGGAAGTGTGATTCTTTGCCATCTTCACTGGCTTCCAAGCCATCTCTGAATCCCATTTTTTTTTTTAAGTTTTCTTCCTGGTTTTCATAACATACCAAGTACCTGCTCCACTGTCTCTGACCTTAGAAAGTCACTCTCCAAGCTCCCTAATCTTAGGCTCTCCTCTCCCCCAACCCCATCATACTAGTATCTCAAACAAATTAAGTATGGTGGCTATTTTTGGTTACCAAAACAAACTAGACTTCATACAAGTTGAACCACAAGAGAGGATATACACCAGGGGTCGGCAACGTTTGGCACGCAGCTCGCCAGGGTAAGCACCCTGGCGGGCCGGGACAGTTTATTTACCTGCTGACGTGGCAGGTTCGGCCGATCACGGCCCCCACTCGCCACGGTTCGCCGTCCCGGGCCAATGGGGGCAGTGAGAAGCGGCGCGAGCGAGCGATGTGCTGGTTGCAGCTTCCCGCCGCTCCCATTGGCCCGGGATGGCGAACCGCGGCCAGTGGGGGCCGCAATCGGCCGAACCTGCCACGTCAGCAGGTAAATAAACTGGCAAATAAACTGCTTACCCTGGCAAGCCGCGTGCCAAATGTTGCCGACCCCTGATATACACCAAGATATTTAATGTTAACCACACAACTCAAGGTCCCATAAAGCTCAGGTAAAGCCAGCAGTTACGTTTCTCCAGTGTTAAGCTACCAGAAAGTAAATTTTCAAAAGTTCTTTTTTTTTTAAAGAAGCACTGAAAGAACCAATTTTCACTATTTTAAAGTTTATTCTTCCTCCTTTTATTCCACTACAGGGGAAAACAACCTCCTATCCCCTGACTTTTCTGCTGAGTTCTGTCCTCATCTGTGTTGCTGAGACGGAGGGAGCTCTCTAAGGCAGCTCAGCAATTTTCATGTGTTAAACAAGAGAATTCTCATAACTGAAGATTGCAACTGCCAGGAAAATTCAGAGCATAAATGTTGAGATGTGCTTTGAAAATAACTTTTTTAATTGATAAAATATGTAGTTAGAAAGTCAGAATTGGTATAAGATTCTAAATATCAGGGGGAAAAATAAACTCTGAAAGTCAGAAACTCTAGTAAGCACGAGGCATAGCTCCCCTCCCACGCAATGTTAGAACATTTTACTACTATATTACACTAATACTTGATCTTTCTAGGGGTACAGGTAGGGAAAATAATGCCCAACATACATAACTGATGGCATTTACTAATGTACATCTTTTTGTGATAATGGCTTCCTCAGTGACTTATCAGTTTCTGAGTGACACTCCAACTTCCGTCTATTTATTTGGGTGTGTTCAAAATAATCACATTATATGTGGAAGAAACCATTCATGGTGACCTGATATAATAAAATAAGTAGTTCCTGGCTTTCAATTTCCCCTGAAGTCTTCAGTGTTTCTCCCCTCTTATTTATAATGAGGTCTGAGCCACAGGAAAGCTATTATCTTCCTCTGTTAACATGTAGATGATGACTAGTTGAACTGAACTCTTAGAAGATAATTAGTAGTCACACAAACATTTGATAAAAACACTTCTGTGGTGGACAGTATTTTCCACAACTGCAGGCAGGAACTGAGTTGTTAGCCCTCACAAGAAGAACTGACCATTCTAACATTAGAAACAAATATTCAAAAGACACATCATTTAAGACTGTTCCTGATTGCTCTTTTACTGGTGCTGCTCAGTCTGTTCAAAACTCTCCACTTCTGAGCCATTACCTCTGCATCTCTACCAGAGCATAAATTCTTATAGATTATTTCCTGGAGCCCCTCCATGCTCTGCAACATGCTATAAAAACTCCAGGAGGGTTGCAAATATTTACTGGCGCTCCACTCTGGACAGCTCCAGCTGAATTTAAGCCCTGATCTCTACCATTAAAGTCTCCCTCTTCACTTTAGCCTACAGCTCCAAACCCCTCTCCTCCTTACATCCTTTAGTGTCATCCCCCTCGACCTCCCCCCAGCTGTATCCTGAAAGAACACCTGGACTTTTAGGACTTTAAGTGTGAACCGTCTCTTCCTTTTGCCGCTAAGCCATCTTCCTATCTCATTCACCTAGATGGGGGTCCTGCCCACCTCTGACATGCTGTTGCTATTCTGAGGGTACACCAAACCAGCACTTACTCAGTCTTCTGCACTAGGATTCAGTCTACCCCAAACAGCTTACAACCTACCCTGAAAACATAGCAAGTGAAAGAAACAGACACAGAAGGAATGAGACAGAGAAGGGGAAAGATAATAGCAACATAATCATGTGACTCACAGATATACTGCTAGACTCCAAACCCGTCTCCTGCCCAAACTAAAAATCTTGGCCTCTCTCTGTAACATCTCCTCATGGTTGTGTAGCTGTCAGCGCAAGCTTAATATGGCTAAAAGCTCCTAATCTTTCCCACAAGCCCTCCCTACTACCTCCTTTCTTGATAACTGGACAGCACCAATCTGTCACTAAGGCCCATCATTTGGGCATCATCTTTGACTTGGACTTCTCTCTAGGTCCTCCAGGCTATGAATCTGGCCAATTCTTTCTGCATAACATCTCTAAGAAATGGCCTTTCTTATCTACCCATATAACTCGCATCAGCTCACGTCTTGATTACTGCAACATCCTTCTCTCTGGCCTTGACAAATGCAATCTTGCCCCGTTCATATCCATTCAGAATGCTGCTGCAAAAATCATTCCCCTAGCCCATTGCTTTGACTGTCACCCTTCTTTTTGCATCCCTCTGCAGTGCTTGCTTCACCCCCGCAATCACATTAAACACCAGCAGCTTGTGTCTTCACTTTCAAGGCCCTTTGTGGCCTAACCACATCCTACCTATCATCTCTCATTCGCCACTAGATGTCGATTCCCATCTTCTATCGTTCCACAATGCCAGCCTCCATCACCCACTTGTTAAATTTTCACACAATCACCTTTGTGCTTTCTTCCATGCTGCCCCTCATGCTTGAACGAGGTCTCCATAAATGTCTGCAAAACTAACTCATTATCCTCCTGGAAACTCCTTTGCTGTGATGCCTACAAAAACTTGACAACAGTTAGGTTAACAGTGTGCTGAAACCACAGCCTATCCCATGCTCAATACTGTCTTACTGTTTTCTGTACTCCCATCTGTCTGTATCCATCTACTGCCTATTGTCTTATACTTAAATTGTATAAGGATCTATACTTGGATAGGGACCATCTTTTTATCCTGTTTCTAAGGGATCTAATACAATGGGATCCTAGTCCATGACTAGGGCCCCTAGGCGCTATGGTAATGCAAATAATTAATTAAAATGTGATTTCTCAGCACACAGCATCAATGTCATAGCTTCAGATAACACCAATCAATAAATATGCCAGGAAACTCTAGCTAAGAACCTCTTCGTTTACGATAAACAGAAGAATCCAAGAGAAAGGGTAGGGCAGGGTAATGTCCTTCCACTACAGGGAGACAATAGATGACAGACTTCAGACATTTCAGCCCATAGCATGTGCACAACAGGAAAATCAGCATTATAGGAGCACACTAAACAAGGGATGTCAGAGAACAGAAGATCAATTCCCTATCCAGGGGACAGGGAAGTTTAGATGCACACAGGAAAGTTGCATAGCCACCCCTACTCCTGTGTTTTTGAGATATAAGCACCGAGGGAACCCCTCCCTATCCTCAAATATTTTGGGGTGAGGCATTAGCAGTCTGTATAAAACAGCTCCTCAACCACCCCATTTTTGGAGGGGATTTATGCACATGGTACCTTTCTAGGTTTGAGAGGGTTACACTTTGTGCTTTTTTAGGTGGTTCTATATATAGGGTCCCCTAGCTGGTGGGAGATAGGGGGCTGTCCATAAAGATTACCACCACATCCCATTCTTGGGAGTCTGTGTAGACAACACTCCCAAGTTTGTGATGCGGGTTGATACACAGAATGCCCTATAATCCTGTTGTAGTAAAGAGTATGTATGACACCTTCTGGGTTTGTGATGGCGGTTGCAGGGGTGAGTACACAGGGTGCCCTCACCTCTACAGTTTCATGGAAGTCTGTACAAAACACACAGCATCACCCATGTTTAGTTGGAGGGTGAGGGGATCTACATACAAAATGCCCTTCATGAGTCTGGAAGATCCTCTTTACCACACACTGGGGTTTCTGAGGGACAGAAGTGAATACAAGGTGTTCACATCACATCCTGAGTCTAGACAGACATCCCCAGTTAGACACTCTCCCTCTCAGAGGGTTTGGCAGTCTGGGCGCCCCATGGTTTCAGGGAGTCTATTCAGGGCACTCTCCCTTGCCTCAGGTTTTGGGGATCCCTATGTGAGGAGTTTCCTGGATTTGGGGGCTGCTGCATTGTGCATATCCCCTTACGAGAGGCTTTCAGGGATGCATATGCAGGGAGTGGGTAGGAGGGCATGCCTGTACGAAGTGCCCCCCTTGCCCAGGGTTTTTGGGCAGCTGTGACCCATCACAGAAAGCTCTCCCTTGACCAAAGTTTTAGGTGTCTACATGAAGTTCGGGGGGGGGGGGGGGGGGGAGAGGGGTTGCTTTGCTCCCCTAGCCAGAGATGGGGGAGTGCCTCTGTGGCATTCTGATAAAGAGTGCTCCCCTAGCTGAGGATTTAGAGGTCTGGAGACCAGGGTTTCACTAAAGAGGGGAACTCCTATCACTGGGGTCTCTCCTTTGCCTGAAGTCTGCATGCCGAAAGCACCTCCCGGTGTATCAATTCAGTTCAATTTTATTAGACCACATATGACATTATGTCTTTTGCAAATACAAAAAAATATGCAAACTAAAAAGGTGACATGTCATACTACTAAAATATCAATCAGAACTCAATAAAAACTCTCTTTTTCAGCACAATGCTAAAAGGGCAAAAAAATGCCACCTATTTAATTACTAACATGGACTAAAATACTAAAAACGTTATCTTTTGAGATGGTGATAAAGATTTTTTTTTTTCAGACAGAAGAGGTAAAACCCAGCATACTCTCAAAAGTCAGAAAACTCTACAATCCAGAAGATAATGAGATAGATCAGCAGTTCTCAAACTGTAGGTTGCAACCCTGTTTTAATGGGGTCACCAGGGCTGGCATTAGACTTGCTGGGGCCCGGGGTTAAAGCTGACGCACAAGGGTCACGGGGCTCAGGTTGCAAGCCTCCCACCCGGGGCTGAAGCCCTTGGGCTTTGGCTCTCCCCCTCCATCCACACCCACCCAGGGTGGTGGAGCTTTGGCTTTGACCCCCGGGCTCGGGCAGGCTTAGGCTTCCCTCTGGAGTCACAAACTAATTTTGGTTGTCAGAAGGGGGTCGTGGTGCAATGAAATTTGAGAACCCCGAGGCTGATCTTCCAACACTCCAGGTTTCCATGGGCAAAAACAGAGATGTGAAGGATCTTTTCCATATCTGCCTTTAAAGAAACCAGTTTCCCTGGTTTGGAAACTTAACTGAGTACATGCCTTACATAAATGAGATTTTGATAACTCATTCAAATTCGGTTCAACAAAAAGGGCCATTTTCAAAGCAGATTACAAATTTGCATTTGGTTATCATGAATCACAGCTAGATCTTTTTGTTAGGTACATCCCAAAGGCCTCCCCTTTGTCCAAGCTCCTGGGGTCCCCACATTTACTCCGAGAGCTCTCTGCGCTTGGGGCCCTGCTGCCCAGAGTGCACCCCATGCCAAAGGCCGTAGTGCACTCCCCGAATCCAGGACCTCTATGATGTGCTCTAATCCCTGGGAAGAAGAGGTAGGGGCAGACAGCGGTCACAGGGCGCTGCCCCTTACACAAGGTTTTGGGGACCATGTGCTCACACAGCCTCATGAGATCTGTGGGGTCCTGTACAGAGCACTTCCCTTCCCTGAAGTTTGGGGTCTGTGCTGGGACCCCCTGGATTTAGGACCTCTCTGTGCGGGGAGCCCTGGGGAATGGGGGGGGCTGCTGTCCCTCAGTACTGCCCTTCACACGGGCGCTGGGGACTCTAGGCTGGGACCCCCCAGTTTCGGGACTCCTGTGTGCGGGGAGCCCGGGGTCGCTTCCAGGGGCCCCTGCCAGCCCCACCGCGGGTCCTTCCCCGCAGCCCCACTCACCTGGCCGCTCCGCCGGCAGGCCCGGCCTCGCGAGGAGCAGGAGGAAGAGGCAGCTCCCCGCGGCCCGGGCCCAGGCCATCCCCGTCCCCATCCCCGGCTCCAGCTCGGGCGGCCGCTCGGCGTCCTATGGAGCCTGCGCGGCGCGGCCTCCTCAGCCCAGCGCCAGCCCCGGCCCCGGCGCGGGCCGCCTCCTCCCGCCGGCCGGGGGTGGAGCTGGGGCGGGGGCACCCCAGGGCAGGGATCCGGACCGCCCAGCACAAGGACCTGGGGACACGCTGGGGGCGGGGGCACAAGGACCTGGGGCAAGGACACCGGGGCTGGAATTGGGGGAGCTGCTGCCCCCGGGCTGGAAGCGGTTTCCATCACACACAGGGTTTACAGTTGGGTTCAATGGTTCTCAGCCCCCTGCCCAGGGGCAGGGATCCACGGGGGGGCAGGCACAAGCAGCTGGGGTGGGGACACCCCAGGGGTAGGGATCGTGGGGAAAGGAATAGGCACAAGGAGCTGGCACAGGGGACACCCCAGGGGCAGAAATAGGATGACCAGACAGCAAGTGTGAAAAATCGGGACAGGGGGTTGGGGGGCTGTTGGTATCTATATAAGAAAAAGCCCCAAATATCCGAACTGTCCCTATAAAATCAGGATATCTGGTCACCCTAGGCAGAAATTCGGGGGTGGGGGAGGCACAAGGAGCTGGGGAAAGGTACATCCTGGGGGCAGGGTGGATTACACTTGGTAATTTCAGAAACAAATTCACAAATAAGTGTTGCACATTTACCTGTGTATCTGTATAGTTGAAATTCAGACAAGTGAACGCCAGATAAGAGAAAAATCAAAGAAACTAAACTAACTCTCAAAGTGTCAGGAAATGTCATCCAAAATTAAATCGAGGCTCCTTGCTCACCTCTGCAAAACAACACATACAACAAAGGGTGTGTTCGACACAGGTCGAAGAACTCTTCATGGAATGAGTCTTCCTATGGCTCAGACTTTGGTATTATAACAAAACAAAAATCCAGGGATATGAGAAAAGTGTTGAAGATGAAGACTTTGGGGGAAATTAGTAAATATGAAACTAGGACATGTTTAATTTCTGGGTTCTGAGATTTAAATACAGGTTATCTGATACCCTCGAGTAAACAAGGGCAAGAGTCAGAAGCTGGAAATGTCTCAGGGAAGTGACGTTATCAAGAAAATATGTATGTTAATAAAAGTGCAATGTGCATGTTGGACATATCATTCCCCCCCACCCCACAGGAAATCATAGCTGGTGATAATATGGAACTAAACCACATGACATAGTGACTCCTCTACACAGGCAGTTTTTACCATGCCATAAAAAGGGAGCTAGTATGTTTGCTAGCTTTCCTGGACCTTATGTAAGACCCTGACTAACATCTCTTATTTGTTATGTTTTTTCCCAAAGTGGATACTATACTTGATTTATTCAGGGGATATTATCTGACACCTTTGAGAGAAAACAATATCTCCAGTCTGCTTTACTATGGTAGGTAATATCCTGGTTATTGGTCACAGAGCATGAGACTCCAGCCTTAAAACCTAAGTGATGGCCCAGGAAACCTGAGGGGCAGTGAGGGCACAAGGATGAAAGCATTATCAGATACAGTAATTGGATCCCTCACATCCTGCAATTGTGATTTTATAAATATTTTAAAGAAAACCTAAGGAAAAAAGACATTTGTATTTCAAATCCCCATTAGTGGATAACGTGGGGCACTCGCCTGTATATTCTTAAAAAAAATTTTTTTAATAAAATGTTAGGTCTTTGGTTTTCTTGGAAGGCCAGAAACCAATTAAATCCCTAGCAGAATCTGTTGCTGGGAAACACCATCAAGGCATGAAGAACACTACAGTAGCATATAGTCACAAACATTGACCCTGATGCTGCAGTCATTAATGTATAATTTAATTGATAAAATAACACAGTAGAGGGGCTGAGGCTTGCCACTGCACATTCATTTATCAGATAGAGGGATCCTGGCTTTTATTAGATAAACAGTTCTCCATGAGGCAGCCTAGGGAAACTTATGCGCAAGTACGTTTTAAAACCAGTATGATCCCTCATCATCCTCAAAAAGTGGTGATCCATCAGGTAGGTTCAGCTGAGGGACTGAAGTAGGGAGTAGTAGCACAGGGAGGAAATTAGGGTCCTCTCTACTTTGACACCTCTTGTAGGAAAGCTGTAGAAAGAATAAGAAAAGGCACATCACAGGAGTTCCCATGATTATAGCTAAGAGGTAAAGCTATTTTATTTTCTGATGGTTCAATGGGAAGCACACTTCTTTTGGAGTCACTCCTGAACCAGTATCTCAGCCTGGTAGCAGGGGTGCTGTAAGATGGTTGTAGTATTTATTTACCAACAGTTGCAGTGAATTATTTGCTTTCGCTGGAAATCTTTACATCACTATTGGTTGTTTGTATAAAAAATATTCTTGAGTCCAACCGCAACTATTGGACTTGAAGCAAGAATGAATTCAGGGAAGTCCTATGGCTAATGTTACACAGGGCGTCAGACTAGTCAGGGTTTCTCACAACAAATGTTTTGGTGGCCTCAGAGTGCGGCCACCAACTCTGGCGGGTGACCGCACTGACACTTTTTCCTAAAATTATTTAAAAGTAATATGCACATATACACATTCAAATCATTATAATTTATTTATGTAAGGTTTTGGGGGTTTTTTGCAGACAATAATAAAAAACATGCACAATTATCTCTATTCTTTATTGGCCCTAACAGAATAGAAACCACAAATAAGGAGCTTTGTACGTTCTTGTCTTTTTTATTATTGTTTCTTTTGCTTTTTTTGGTAAAAGTGGTTGTCTGTATAACAATTGTGAAGTAAATTTAAAAATGCTTTGACATAATAGAAGTCCAAATAATAATGAAAAACATATCTGGGTGGCTTGGGTCTGTGGAGGGGATGCACGGATGTGCCTGGCCCAGGGCTCCTCTGGGCGGGGGGAAGGGGGGCGGGCGCAAGGCTTTGGCCAGCCCGGAGCTCCTCCGGATGAGGGGAGGAGCACTCCGGGTTTTGGCCAACCCAGGGCTTCTCCGGGCAGGTGTGCGGAGGGTGGGTCATGGGGCTTTGGCCAGCCCTGGGCTCCGGACACGGGGGAGCCGCTGGGGGCTTCTCCAGGCGGGGGGCTTGTGGCTCCAGGTGCACCGGGTCTCGGGGCTCCAGCTGCCCGGAAGGGAGCGCAAGCAGAAGGGGTGGAGTTGGGGGCTAGCCTCTCCAAAGGGGGGGGCTTTACCTGCTGCCCATGCGCCCGCTACTCACCTCCTCAGCCCCCGCCCAGCTCCTGTGTCCCTCCTCACTCCCCCATCCACCGCTCACCTCACTGCCCCGCCACAGACACCCCTCTGTCCACCTTGTCACTCCCCCACTTGCAGCCAGACCCCACCTCGTCACCCTGCTGCTGGCTCGCCGCTTGCCTCCTCACCCCCGCC
This sequence comes from Chrysemys picta bellii, assembly GCF_011386835.1. Taxonomy (NCBI): domain Eukaryota; kingdom Metazoa; phylum Chordata; order Testudines; family Emydidae; genus Chrysemys; species Chrysemys picta. Next base: position 163,388,013 of record NC_088792.1, on the reverse strand, counting down.
CCCATCCTCCCTGCTGCTCACCTCCTCACCTCCCCCACTCGCCTCTCGCCTTCTCACCTCCCCGCCCGCTGCTCGCCTCACCGCTCGCTTCCTCATGCCCCCGCCCACTGCTCGCCTCACCGCTCGCTTCCTCACACACATACCCCTGCTTGCCTCCTCACTCCCCAGCTTGCAGGCAGCCCACCCGCTCATCTCCTCACCCTGCTGCTGGCTCGCTGCTTGCCTCCTCACTCCTCCGTGAGGCCCGCCGAGCCGCTGCTCGCCTCGCAGCCCACCTTCTCACCCTTCCTCACCGCCTCACATTGCTCCTTAAGCACTGTGTTTCCCACCTGTGTCTCCAGAGAGACAGTGCATGTAGGAGCAACAGGGATGAAAGGGAGCGGCTGATGCTCCTCCCTTCCAGCCCAGGAAATGGCCATGGCCGCAGGAAAACCCCCGTGGCTGCATTTGAGAAACGGGAGACTAGATGATCACAATGGTTTTCTGGCCTTAACATCTATGACTTTGTACTTGAACATCGTATGCACCAGCCTAGAGGAGATACCAAGGACCCACTGATAGCCCCAAGTCACAGCAGGACTCGGGCTCTGAACACCTCAGCAAGGCAAGGCAAGGCAAGGCAAGCTGTTTTGCTTTGTATGTAGATGGAAGGAGGTTGGGGCTGAAACCTGGCTCACTGTACAGTGTAGACACACCCCAAGTCAACAACCACACCACTCTATCCTGAGCTTGTGGCCTTTCCCCGCCCCCTCTTCACCCATTGGTCGCCAGAGCCAGCGGCGTAACCAATCTTGTTACTGCGTGCAGTAGTACCGCCCCTCTCTGCCAGCCAACCAAGCTTGCTGCTTCCCTATCGCTGATTGGCCGATAATGTGCGGATCTATTGGTGGAGTGGGCTATTCGTCCCGAGGTCCCGCCTCCTCGAAAACATTCAGCACTCCCATTGGTCGGGAGGAGATAGGTTGCGCTCTCTCCGGTGCGGCCTAACCAGCGTGGTTTTTGGCGGTGTTTCCTAGCAGCGCAGGCCAGGTGGGGGCGCCGGGGAGGCGGGCAGGGCGGGCACGATGGTGCCGGGGGTCGGCTGGCCGGTGAGTTACGTGCTGCTGTGCGGGCAAGCAGCGCTGCTGCTGGGGAACCTGCTGCTGCTGCAGGGCGTGTCCCGGAGCCACCAGCACAACGCGACCGGGGCGGAGAGCGAGGACCCCGGGGAGACCGAGACCGACCAGCCCGCGGGCAGCCCGGCCCCCGCCTGTGACTACGGGGACCCGCAGGCGCCACTTGTGCTCTGCACCTACCTGTGAGTGGGAGAGGACAGGGGGCTGCTGAGGGCGGGGTGGGGAGCGGGAGTGATGAGGGGGGCTGGGGGCGGAGGAGGAGAGGTATGGGGGCGTGGAGGAAGAACAATGTGGGGTAAGGAGAGGTCTGGGGAGTGATGTGATGCTAAGGCAGGGAGCTGGGGCACAGTGGAAAGGGCAATGCGAGGAGCTGGTCTTGTGCTGAGAACAGGTTTATATTGAGCAAAGAGACCCCTGCATAGTGGTCAGCAGAAAGAGGCATTCAGAAAGGGATGACAAAGTGGGATGTATGCAGGGAAGACAGGTGATGGGCTGGGATAGAGGGGATGATAAGAAATGGAGCACATGCAAGAATGGGTGACAGGGCTCGTGATGGTGCGTGTGAAGGGGAAGATAGGGGACCTCAACATGATGTTTTCCTTTTTGAGTTAACTTATTCTCTCTCTCTCTTCCCCCCCCCCCCCCCCCCACACACACACATTTGACTGTGTGAACATGATGGGTTTTGATCATTTACAGGCCAGAGGAGTTCATTGAATGTGAGGATCCAGTAGACCATGTTGGAAATATTACTGCACAGCGAGAATTAGGTTACGGATGTGTTAAGGTGGGCTGAAAAAAGATGCTTTTGTAACTTCTCAAAGGGTATTCACACACTGGGGGGGGGGGGGGGGGGGAAATGTCTTGGATATCCCTGGAGCCTTAACCTGAATGGAACTTCTCCTTAGAAGAAGAGGGTGGTTTGTAATAATTGCAACCAAGAGTGCTATTCCAGCATAAGGGAATAGAATACCTCCACAAGAGCTTTCTGCTGTAGCTCTGCAGCCAGGAGATTTGGGGATGTGCTTCTCCCTCACCCATAGACGTTTATGGATTGTGGAAGTTCCCCTCTCCTGGCAGAAGCAGTATTCAGGAAGTGAAAGGAAAAGGTTTCCAAGGCACTTGCTCTTCCTGATCATGGACTTCTTAGGGAAGAGGTAAAAGTGCAGGGTCCACTTTTCTATCCCACGAGCAGTTTTGTGAGGGTGAAAACTACTATTTTCTTTCTCATCCCTCCACAGTAATCTGCTCTGCTTCCAATGGGAAAAGCAACAGGATTGAAGCACTTGAGGTTTTTCAGTTAGCTGATGTACAAGGTGATATATTGTGGACTATGTGCCACTAGGGCACAGTTAAATCTTTATCCACTGACAAAGAATTCATAGTGACATGATAGGGTGCGAGGAGAAGCATAGAGTGTATGTTAATGAAACTTGCAGATCATTCTAAACTCGGAGGAGTTATAAACATCATTGAGGACCAAAAATAACATAGTGACTGAACAAGACTGCAGGCATTTACTGAACCAACAATAAGTATTAAACACTTAGTACTGAGGGCCCTCTCCCCTTTTACTTTGTGATAAGAAAATATCCTTTTAACTGGCCTTTTCCTCCCTCCCTCCTCCCCCAGGTAAATAATTTCTCAATTTTGTCTGTAATTTGTTTCCCCTCTGACAGTTTGGTGGCCAAGCCTATAGTGACGTAGACCACACTCCAGTGCAGTGCAAAGCACTAGATGGTATTGAGTGTGCAGAGCCTCGGACTTTTCTACGAGGGAATAAACCATGTATAAAGTAAGATTTATTTCCTCCAGAAATATATTACATTTTGAAAGATTGGGTTGGTAGCTAAGACGTCATTGTAACTTGCTGCTCTAACTATTGGCTGGGTTGTTGTAACTTTGTATGTATTTTTATCCTTCCTCTGTCTAATGGATTTGGTCCCTGCCTCAGGATACCGTGGGAACTCCTTTGTGTTTTATTGGATTGCATTGTTCATTGGCCCATATTTTCCTAAGGGTTATAATATGTAAATTCCCCAAAGTCCATTAGAGGGAGCTACACTGTAAAAATTGAGGAGGTTGACACAGCAAAGGCTCAAGTTTATGAAAGGGTGTTTTTCTTCCTCAAATGAAACTGTATTTGAGGTTTTAATTTATTCATTCTTCATTTATTGTAGGTACACGGGCCACTACTTTATAACCACTTTACTCTACTCCTTCTTCCTGGGTTGTTTTGGAGTGGATCGATTCTGTCTGGGCCATACAGGGACAGCAGTGGGGAAACTACTAACTCTTGGAGGACTTGGTATCTGGTGGTTTGTTGATCTTATTCTCCTTATTACTGGAGGGTTGATGCCTAGTGATGGCAGCAACTGGTGCACGACTTACTGAACAGAAAAAATACTATTTGAGAATTGACAGCAGGAGAAGTTATGTGGCATCTGTCCCTGTATGACTGGATACATTTGTTCTGCAGAGTCAGAACAGCCTGCTTTTCTGCATTTTTTTTTTTTTTTTTTTGGTATAAATATATTCTGGATTTGCATAGTAAATGCAGTTGCAGAACAATGCTATGCCTAACTTCTTTGTACATACCTCAGATTTCATATACAAATAAACTACTCACTGTATATTCTTCCTATTCTCCAGAATAACAGATTTGACATGGCAGTTAAGTATTGTACCTTTCTTTGGATGTTCACTTCCATGCTAATGTTTCACAATAGCATGTGCTAAAGTGCTATTTTTAGCCTCTCCACTGTAAAGTGTAGCTGTTCCCAGTGCAGTGGATTTTTCAGAGGTTTATTGAATTATAGAAGTACACGTGATGAAATTTTCCTTAATGACAAATATCAGGGTGCTGTGGAAGTGATCAACAATTAAGCTTATGAGCTATTTACTTAACTCAGTGATATGTAGAAATGGGAGAAGCTTTGAGCAGCACAACTTTAACTTATTCAACATTGGTTCCTAGGTCTTATACATGGCATTGTACAAGAATACTTTAGAGAGGTGAACCTTCTTGTCTTTGTAAAAGGAGCAGAACCTACAAGCACAGAAAGTCAAGCAAATGTCTTAAAATAAAAAGTGTATGGAAAAACAGGTGCTGCTGCACTATCTTAGTTGCTGTAGTAGGTGTAGGAGTCGGTCTGTTCAACCTTCTATGCAAAGTTCCACTTGCCATAGTTTAAGTTTCATTAGCTGTAGGGTAAAAATAGCTAAGGAGGCTTTTGTGTGTGTGTGTGTAGTTAGACTGAAATTAACTATTAAAGCTCTTGGAATTAGAGGGAGAAATTTAGGTCATTGGTGTATGTGAATGAATTTGCTGTGCTTTTGACTTCTATGCTAAACAGGGTGAAGGAAAGGTAGAACAACTGTAAAATAAGTTATAGAAATCCACTGCATAAACACAAGCACTGATTTGTAAATTTTGGCTAGGGTCAGAATCACCAACTGCACTGGTAACAGGAAGTTTTGGCATTGATTTCTAGGGGAAGCTGCAGCAGGTTTTCTAGGCAAGTGTGTGTGCTCTGAAGACAGCTGTACAATTCCACTCATTTTCCAGGATTGGAGGGGAAGGGGAGAAATACATGAGGGACAGTACAGCTCATGGCCAAGTCCAGGTGTCTGTTCAGGATATTTGTAAGATAGCACAAGTAGAGAAGAACATATCTTCCCAGTTGTAGCTCTGTTCCAACAGGCAGTAGCTCTAGCAACTTGTATGCTTAGTTAAAAGCATGTAGTACGTTAAAGGTTCATAGCAGTGTAATACACAAATATACCACAAGTGTAATTTTGAGGAGGACTGGGGAGAAGGGTACAACCGAAGGTAACTGTAAGGCAGGGGTGGTAGAAGAAGGATCACGGCAGAAACTAAGAACACAAAAACAAGCAAGGGAGACACAAGGCAGCATTAAAGAATATATGTAAATGGAATCTGGGCATTTTAGTATCTGATTTTTACACTAGTCCACCATTATGAACTCACACTGCTAAGTAGCTGGTATTTTTAATCTTCCATTCACACCTTTGGAGTCAAACATTTTTTCTTAATACTTTATCAAGTGAGCATGGTCATAATTTCCAAGAGTGATTAGTAACTCTAGGCTACCTCTGTTTTTGGTTGATAGTGAAGGGGCCTGATTTCCAGGGAGAGTGTGCCCAGCACTTTCTGAAAATCAGGCTGTTTGAGCACCCAAAAATTAAAGCACCTAAAAATCTCTGCTCAATCTTAAAGCTTTAGAAACAAGTATCGGTAGCTAAGAGTTTAGCTGTTTCCACTATCCATGTGGAAAACTTATCTACTGGAAAGTGCTATTTTTCCAAAGTCAGTTTTTTATATTCCACAAAATGCTACAGAAAAGCAAGTAAAGAACAAATGATAGCTAACTTTCAGCAAAAGCGCCAAAATGAATTCAACTCCCTTTGACTTCAATCAGAATTTGACTAGGCCTCAAGTTCTCAGTAATAGGAGATCTGCATCTAACTTCAATAGTATTTCAAGTTTAGACAATAGAAGTAGCTTAGTCCACAATGTGGACTACAACCAGTATTTTTTGGCTAGCTTTAAATTCCTTTAAATATGGAAAGGGGGGAAAAAAAAAACACAGATACTTCAATAGTCACTTTCAAATGCCTTTGAAGTAAAATAAATCAAACTGATGTTTTTTTCCACTGTGTATCTTAGAATTCACTTAGGATTTTTTTAACTGTGTCTAAATATTGCTTTCTGGACTACTTGTGAAAATTTTTTCCCTGCATTATACTAGGAAAAAACTGCATACAGTATAAGCTTTATCTTAAGCCACATAGTGCAGGTCTGACTTTGTTTAATGAAACTATTTCTAATGGAAGTCAGCCTTTAATCAATTTCTTCTGGAATTATATTCAAGATCACATCTTCATTTCCTCGACGAACCACAATTGAAAGAACATCATTGTTTTTAACAGCTTCATTTACATCCTCTGTTGAGGTGACTGTTTTTCCATTAATGCTGATAATCACATCACCATCTCTCATGCCAGAGCTGCAACAAAGAAACCAGAGACTTTGAATCAGATGATAAAGCAGGGAGTAAGCTTCAGAACCCAGTCAGAACTCCTGCCTAAGTCACAGTGCTGAAATCTATGTAAAAGGCCAGTGCTGTCTGTGTACAGATATGCCTCAAAATAGGTCTTGAATACAGCTAGGGCCTACATCATTAAGGACTTTAAAATTCAACAAGGGCAACTTAAGTCAGTCCACTACTCTAGAGGTAGGCACTGTAAATTAATTCAGATAATCTAGCTATTAGAACTACACACAAACAGTATTACTATTAAACTAACACAGTTGTTGACTTCTGCATACAAGAGAAGAGGGAGAAGATGACGACTGTAATAGAAACAACTCTCCATGCAAGGAGAATCTGCTATGTGCTGTTTCTTGCTTGTACCGATTGCCCACGCTTATCTCAGTGACTCCAAAATTTCTTCATTCTAGAGTGCATGCAGCATTCACAGGCTTGCATGGATCACACCCCAGCTTCTAACCATCTGTATCCAAATGTCAGTCAATGTTATTGCCTCAGAACTACAGCATGTTTCCTAGAATGATCACCTATCTTTTTAGCATACACATTGGGGATGGGTTTATTAGAGTCACTGGGCTAGCCACAAGCTGCTAGTTACGATGCAATATAACTCTCAGAAAAGGCCCTACTACATAGAAACAAAGCATGCAAAGAGCTGTTAGTTGATAACTATTCAGTGTAACCAGCAGGACTTGAAACAACAGAGAACTGCATTGTGGTACTAATTACTAGCTGCTCAATACATATCCAGAGTCCTGGGCAGGGTTGTTCTCAGGCTAGTCGATGCTGGGCAGCTACACTGCTATTGTTACTTGTATTCTAGATCAAAGCTAACACAGATGTGCCTACACCTGTCAATTGCAATGTAGACACACCCAAAGAGGAAAGCAGTAGCATTCATGTGGTTTTTCTCCCCATAGCGTAATGGTATCAGTTTGCGTGTGACAGATTCAGCACTCCCTTAGCAATTCCTCTTGAACTTAAGCTTTGGAAGACATTCTCCATTTCTGGTTTAAAGTACAACAGAATCTACTAGTCTTGACATCTAGACACTTAAGACTGGAAATAAGGCATGAACAGTGAGAGTAATTAACCATTGGAACAGTTTACAAAAGGTCATGGTAGTTCTTCCATCACTGGCAACTTTTAAATCAAGACTGGAAGTTTTTCTAAATTACCTGCTCTAGGAATTATTTTGGGGAAGTTCCCTGGCCTGGGTTATACAGGAAATCAGACTCGATTATCATAATAGTCCCATCTGGCCTTAGAATCTATGAATTAATATCATTCTGGTCTCAGCAGTGCCCTGAACACTGGCAGCATTCTGTAGTCATTGTGTACATATATTTCATAATTACAGCTCTAACATGTTTATTTTATGACTTACTGCTAGTGAGCACCACCCTGGAGTGTTATAAGGATGAAAAAAAGTTATGAAGAGTTAAACTATATAAAAAGTCAATCCTTTTCTACTCAAGAACACAATAAGTGATCATCTTCACAGGATGTTACACAACTCTCAGTATTTCTAGCAAAAATACAAAAAACTAACACGCTTGATAAATCTGTCCTGATTTAAGGCACAATTCTCTACTCAAGCAAGTCTCCCATTGACAACAGCCAGAATTTTGCCCAAGTCCAGAAAGCACAATAGGCCCTTTCATCCCAAACACACCAAAATCATTTGGTCTTTCAGATTTGAAAATTATATATTTTTAGAATGGGGGGTGGGCGGAAATGGATTCCGACTTGAACTGATCTTGTACTTGTAATGGCCACTCACAGAAAGCCATCCCGGTGTGGACTCGGAGTGAGCAAAATCTCAGCCTCCATTCAGAAATCATAGCATTAAAGAAGGTTGTATAGAGCTCTTACATGAACACTGCAATAGGAGCATTTGAGAAGCCCCTGCAATGCCCATGAAGAGGCAGATGATGTAGCCTTCATCTTTAGGTTCTTACCTTGCAGCAGCAGTTCCTTGAATCACTTCAAAAACATAGACTCCAGAGTTCAGGTCCGGGAAATCTTTATCATAGATTTTCAGTTCACGGATGAGACTGAGAAAGGAAATCATGATGGTAAAACTCTTCATGTGAAATACTAATCAGCCCATTACTGCCTAATCCATTAATTTGCATGAGGCCTAGGAAAAACAGTGTCTTTTTTAATATTGCCAATTCAGAAATGGATCAGTATTATTCCATCTTGGTATTGGGTCTAGAAGACCCAACAGATTTTAAACTGGCACAGCTATAAATGCACAAATATTCCTGTTTATCCAGAAATGCAGACACTTAAAAAATTCATCTTGCAGCAAGGCTGTCAACATTCAGGGATGTTTTTTGAAAGCATAATTAATTGATGCTATAGCTCACTGTGAGTGAGTCTCAATGCAAAGTCCTAAATACAAACATTCACACTAACAACTGGATTCTTATGCTTGAAGCAGCTTTTTTAACCCCTTTCAGACATATTATTAAAACAACTTTAAAAATAGTAACCATGAAACTTATTATTTGGTGCCACTTTCCCCTCAGAGGCATGTTTGCAATTTTCTAACCTGAATATCATGCTACTATTGCCTGCTGAAATTTTTAAGTTCTCTAGGACCCTTGGTATTCCTCTAGATTCCCTAGTCACCCGCATAATCGCCATTATTATTACCACCACTGTAGAACTCAGAGGCTCCAATCTAGATCATGGCCTCACCTTTGGCATTGTACAGATGCCTATGAGGATAGTGCCTGCCCCAAAAAGCTTGCCAACTAAGTGACAAAGGGTGTGGGTCATAATCAATACATACACATAAAAGCAATTATATCTGTTTTATTATAAATAGATGAAGTGTCGGTTTACCCCCAGCCAACTTATGGTTAATGAGCTTACTTTGTTGAGTGCTTTGAGATACCTGGAGCATGAACAGCACTGCATAGGAGCAAATTCCGTATATACTTACCTCCGGGTCCGGCGGTAAGCAATCGATCTTCTGGGATCGATTTATCACGTCTTGTCTAGATGCGATAAATCGATCCCGGAAGTGCTCGCCGTCGACACTCGTACTCCTGCTCTGCGAGAGGAGTACGCGGAGTCGACGGGAGCCTGCCTGCCGCGTGTGGACCCGCAGTAAGTTCGAACTAAGGTACTTTGAATTCAGCTACGTGAATAACGTAGCTGAAGTTGCGTATCTTAGTTCAAAGTGGGGGGTTAGTGTGGACCAGCCCTTTTAGTGGAAGTTCTGTAAATGCACCAGAATCTCTACAGCTCCCAGGAAGAGAGTTATGGCTGAACTACTTCTTGACTATCTGCTAGAGACTGTCTTGAGCTCTCTGTTCTTACAGTGAGGGTATGTCTTTGAGATGGGGGAGGGGAGATGGTGGGATGACACACCTGCATTAGTTCTGATTGAGCTAGCACACTAAAATAGTGTCTAGCTATGGTGGCGTGAGCAGTGGGAGGGACTAGAATGTAGCTGTCCAAGATACTAGGCACAGACTGAGGGCAGTTAACCCATCTGGCTGCTTGTACTACCACAGCTACATTCTATTTTTATCGTGTTGGCTCAATCAAAGCTAGTGTGGGTACATCTCCTCGAGCTGGGAATCACACACCCCCACTTCAAATGATAGACAGTGTGTGAGACTGCATGAAAGTGGTGACAAGTGCAGAAAACAAAGCTTACTTAAAAGTGAGGGGAAGCATTCGGAATCCCATGTATTTCTTCTTGGGTCGAATCGTCCCTAGAAGGACAGAGTCAACATTCATGAAATCAAATAAGACACAGTAAAACTGTACCTCCAGAAACATCAGGCATTTGCTTGGAATGTCCAAGGGGGAAAAGTGGGTTTTAGATGCTGACAAAACAGCTCCAATTTTAAATTCTATTGGGTCATTGTGAGAGTAACATTTAGAATGATAATGTTGAAAAGAAAATCCACATTTATGGTACAGTTTAAGCTTGCTAAAATGTTTACATCAGAAGATGGAACTATGGGCCCAGTAAAGTCAGTAGAATGCAGAACAGCTATGGTCTTCCACTGACTTCAATGGGCTTTGGATCAGAGCCTTCAACAGCAAACCTCACCCTGACGGGGGCCTCAGGAACAGGGCTCTGACTGGACATGCACGTTTGTGTAGGTCACAGGAGATGCACAGTAGTAGAGGCTGCTTATAGGGACGGGGAGTGGGATTCTGACATCTCTTTACAAGTCTCTGTGAAGCCCATCACTGGCCACCTGTGGCTGGACTGATGAAAGGAGGTCTCTGGCAGTTCCAGCTGTGTGTCTGTTTCTCTCTCTCTCTCTCACACACACACACACACACACACTTTATTCATACAGATCAGTCAGTGAGCTAATAAAATATAAGTCCTAGAACCAGCAAGTGAGGATGCTCCTCACATGTTAAATGAGATGGAAGCTCCTCGAGAATGGGACAGAGGCCTTGGCTACACTTGCGAGTTGCAGCGCTGTAAAGCCTCCCCAAGCGCTGTAACTCACTCCCCGTCCACACTGGCAAGGCATTTGCAGCGCTGTATCTCCGTGGTTGCAGCCCTGCATGTACTCCACCTCTCTGAGAGGAATAGCGAGTGCAGCGCTGCCGCACTAGTGTGGCCGCCCAATGTGCTGTGAATGGCCTCCAGAATTATTCGGCAGTATCCCACAATGCTTGTTCTAGCCACTCTGGTCATCAGTTCAAACTCTACTGCCCTGGCCTCAGGTAACCAACCATGTGACCGACCCTTTACATTCCCTGGGAATTTTAAAAATCCCCTTCCTGTTTGCTCAGCCCGGCGTGGTGTGGAGTGCTATCAACGAATCTTTCCAGGTGACCATGCCTCCACGCACCAAGCCAACCCCAGCATGGAGCAATGGCGAGTTGCTGGACCTCAGTGTTTGGGGTGGAGGAAGCTGTACAGTCCCAGCTGCGCTCCAGCCGTAGGAATTACGATACCTTCGGGAAGGTATCAAAGGACATGATGGAAAGGGGCCATGACCGGGACGCCCTGCAGTGCAGGATTAAAGTGAAGGAGCTGCGGAGTGCCTACCGCAAAGCCCGCGACGCAAACGGCCGCTCGGGTGCTCCCCCCGCGACCTGCCGATTCAACAAAGAGCTGGATGCGATACTTGGGGTTAACCCCACCTCCACTCCGAGCACCACCATGGACACTTCAGAGCCGGTGTGAGGGGGGAGGAGGAGGAAAACGGGAGTGGTGGTGGTGGGCCAGATGGAGACACCTTGGAATCCCTGGAGCCTCAGCAGTTCGGACTCCATTTCCCGCAGACAGATCGCGCTGCATAGAAACTGCTGAAAGATGGCGCCAAAGGTGGACGGAAACAAAGGGATTTCTGGGATGCGAAGCGATGCATCACGGGGCATTGGGACAGGACCCAAAATTCCCCGCACCCACGCTCCCTTCCCACAACCCACGGCGCCAGAATGGGAAAAGATGCTCTGTGGGATAGCTGCCCATAATGCACTGCTCCAAATAGCGCTGCAATTGCCGCAAATGTGGCCACGACAGTGCGCTGGGCAGCTGTCAGTGTGGACAGACTGCAGCGCTTTCCCTACTTAGCTGCACGAAGTCAGGTTTAACTCACAGCGCTGTACATCTGCAAGTGTAGCCAAGGCCAGAGAGACACAGAGCATAAGTGGAGGGAGTGGCTTGGTCGGGTGACTCTAAACTAACATGTTTGTGAGGAACCTGCAGAATACAGCGTGCAAAAGGTGCCTACATCTAGAATGAGGGCCAGGTTAAACACCAGCCACTAAGAGAGCATCATATCTCACTGCAGCACAGAGTGTATCCAACAGGCAGTCGGGGGTTGCAATTTTGACTTTATTCCCATTTTCCACAGATGTCCCGTACACCAATCTCTCCAGAGAGTCCTCACTTAGCCCCCCCCTTCATTCCCCTAATGCAGCTGGCTCCTCATTACCATTCCCAATGCTGAATACAGACTGAAGAGAGGTGTTCCCTCCCTCCCTGCCTCCACCCGTAGGGCACAACCTGTTGTCTATACAGTGCTCCCAGGCTGCTTAGAAAGGACGTACCCAAACACCCCTCAATATGTTGTGTCAATTGTCAAGCTGAGCGGGGAGCTCAGCTCCACCAGTGACAGCACAGCATGCTATCCTGACAGGTAAGCCAGCCTGTCGCTCCACCCCATGCAGTTTAGACTCTGAATATAAGTTAGCAGGTTTGTGAACAGTGACCCGAGCGCATTTATTCCAAGGTCTCCATTCCCAAGGGAATTTGGGTACCAATGAGAAACCACAATGCCTGTGAGTGCACCCCAGTTGCAGCTCCATCAACACAATGCTCATGGCACAACTACCTGTCTGGGACAGCTTGAAACTCTTGTTCTAACATAGCATGTTGCATCCAAATGTATGTTTCCTGGGTGCACCAAGTCCCCATCAGGGCTGCATTCTTAACATCTTACCACATGATATGGGTTTGCCCTCGTAATATGCTACAGAGAAATTTCACGTCCATCTAACCAAGCCACATTCCAGTTACTTCCACACAAAGGTTAGTTAATCTGAATTAACTGGCACATTGGGAAGAGATCGTTCTCTCATTATGACTAGTACCAATGTTGGAGATGACAACTAATTTACACATTTAAAAAATTTATTAAATTGAATGTTTCAAATAAAATGTACACAAGAGGGAAGGTACTGTACATCTGGGGTCAGGCTTGGGTTATGAGGGATTACAGATGTCAGTTGCAAGGGTGAAGAGATACATACATATCACATAACCGGCATAGATCCAGATTGGGGTGCAAGAGTTTTTCAAGTGTCAGTGGATAAGTGGGCTCAGGCACGCCACCCATGGAATGTATAAGGAGTCCAAGTCAGTATCGGTGTAGTGAATGAGTACATGGGTGGGGTGCGTCCCTTGGTTAGTCAGGGAAGGAAGTGGGTTATTTCCTTGGTTGGTGGTCTCAGTTACTCAGTACTAACATGGTATTTTAGTCTGCGCGCAGCACATGGGAGAGACCTTCGCAGTTTACAGTACATTAAGCCATTCGTTGTAACGGTCACACAGCCATACCTCCCTCCATGCCCACATCTGAGTCAGAGGAGTATAAGCGTGGATAAGAGATTAGACAGCATCACAAAAGGTCTCATCTGCTGAACACAACACTCCTACCTTTCATCTGCCGGTCGTGAGATTCTTCTAGGAACTGACGGATTCGGTCAGAGGGGATTGCAAAGGAGATGCCAGCCGTTACCTTCAGCGTATTTATCCCTACAACTTCACCGTCCTGTTACAGAGAACGTAGCAAGAGTAACAAGGCCTGGCTTATACAACACCGCTTTCTGGGACACTTTTGGTGCAAGGTTTGCAAGAGCCAACAATGTATCGTGTTATTGGGGTGGCAAGCACTTTCACAGCAAAACTGACTCAGTGCTGGCAGACTGGCATTGGAAAATTAGTTGGTCATATGACCATAGGGACACGTAAAGGGACCAAGTAAAGCTATCCACATGGCTGCATTTGTTAACACTACAAACAGAAACAAGTGCTATAGTACAAGGGAAGAGTAACTAACTATTTCCCCCACCATTTAATTCCAATTAGTGAATACAAATTTAGAATTATAAAGACTCCAACTTGAAAATAAAGTGAGGAGAGAATCAGATCCGAGGACCCCAGAACACCTAAACACTGGGCTTTGGGGGGTCTGAGTACAGATCATTAGGGTAAGTGGAAACCATGGTATTAGTAGGTTCAGAATGGTATAACCAGAATCCAGCTCCCCAGCAAAGTGTTTGATGCAACCATGTGCCTGCAGTAAGAATGCACTGCAGTGCTAATCCTTTCCATGTCTTTGCCCTGCCATTTACAGGGAGCCATTCTTTCTGTCTTATTAGCACCCCGGATCTCATCCTGCAGAGTGACAGACAAGTTCTACTCAGTTAATGGGAGCTGTGAGTGCTCAGCACCTGGCAGGACTGAACACGTGGAGTAGCCACAACAGCATTCTGCCGTTGCTTGTACACACCAAGAAAGTGACGGTATTTGATGTGGAAAGTTTTCAGGTTGTGTTAGTTACAAAGGCTGCCATGGTTCAGAGGGTGCAGTTTGTCGTCTGTGTATTAAGTACATTCAGGGCCAGATTTTCTAAACAGCTTAGCACCTGGCCATAGTTGTCACAGTGGTCACTTCTGGGTGCTGACTCTTTAGCATGTCTGAGCCTTATTGTACAGTGTCCACTCTGTAGTGTGACTAGTGACAGATTCTGCTTTCTCACACTCTTCTGCCCATCTGTTCTCACAGGTGCTCCTTGAGTTTAGATGCAGAGAGTCTCCCCGGGATATAATAATGTTTGTGATGGGTAGCTACATTCTCAGAAGCATTCCCAGATTAAGACAAGGGCTTTCCCAATATTTCGAATAGCAATAGCTCAGTTCTGTTCACTTAACTCCAGGGTGAAATAGAACCATCATGTGTATTAGATTGCAAAACACAACATTAAATAAATGTAGAATCTAAGGGGAATTTAAATTAGAATGTGTGGGTGGGGATGGGAGATAAAACCAGATTCTCTTCTCGCCTGCCACGTAATCCCACTGGATTCAATGGAACGATCCCTGATTTAGGAAACTGTAGTAGGGCTGGTGAAAAGTTTTCTGTTGAAACTGTTTTTCCAACACAAAGTTGGGTTTTCAAGGAAACAAAGGTTTTCCACAGAAGAGTCTATTTTCTGTGGGGAAAAAATCTTTCCACAAAGATTTCAGTCAAAATCTTTTGGTTTCCAATTTTTCAGTTAACATTCAGAAATTTCTGTGGAACGTTTTGATGAAAATGAATAGGGGTTTTTTTTGTCCAAACTTTCCATAAAAAAAATATGATACCAGGTCTAATTGGAAGTGAAAAGAGAATTCAGCCTTCACAGGGTTAAAGACATTGGGCTTAACTTCACATAATGATGCCATCATTTAAATAACTTTATTCTACTAGCAGCTACAGTAAAAAAAGTAAAAGCCCACACAGGATGCTTGTCAATAAATTAATAGGAAATTGAGAGGAACTTTAGAAATAGGCAAATATTGGCAGCGAAGAGGGAAACTTACCAAGTTCACCAAGGGCCCACCTGAATTTCCATACTGCAAGAGAATACAATTGGAGAGGACTTTACAGTCACATTAAGACCACCCCTCCCTGACAAAATTTGCTGGCGTCTGAGGAAGGTACTTTTGTATTGAAATAATCCTGATACCCATAATTTGCTGGGGCGTTATTAAGGAGAGTTCTAGACATCAGTGAGAAAATACCCCAATGTGAAAGGGGGCAGAATAGTTTAGGAACCGCAAGGCATACGAACACAAGCTTTCCCTTCTTGCAAAAAAAGAACTCCCCCTTTGTACCTGCACACAGGACTAGTCAGGCCAAAGGCCCTTCTGGGCATCCTTGCCAGGAAGCGTAACCCCTTATCAACAGGTGAATGAGTCCTGAAAGCACCAGACCCTTTAGCAAGGTCACTGTGCAGGTATTATCTCTTTACTGATGAAAAGATCTCACAGAACTAACAGGCTATGGGAGGGCTTTGGTCAAATTTGCTGCACAGATACGGTTGCATCTAACTCCCATTCTTCATGTCAGTCACTCATGAGCCATCCCCCAATGAGAAGCACAGAATATAGCTCCAAGACACATTTATGGTGATAATGGAGTCTGTATATTACAGCAGTTGTGTGGCCTGGACTCTGTTTATTTCCAGCCACTTAATTGCAGTCAGGGAAGCGAAAGCCATGCTAAACACTTCCCTAATGTTACTTTCCTCCATAAGCCATTGTTGTGGTTAGCTCATGGATGTGAGGTGAATGCAAACGGGAGAGGCATCCATGAGACCATCTCTGTTAATTACAGTGTAGTTCATACAATGAAAAGTTTGGGAACTCTTTGGGCATCATTCTCTAAGGAACACAGGAACCGCAGTTAAATCTAACTGAAGACCTCTCTGCTGCTGTGGACATGCCTAAGGTCCCCATCCCTGAAGGGGAAGTCTCTAGACTTGGCACTTACATTGATGATGGCATCTGTCTGAATGTACGCCATGTCAGAGTCCTTCAGGCCAAGCTCCTTGCTGCCTCTTTGAGTGCTGCTGACGATTCCTGTTGTTACAGTGTTTTGTAAGGAGAAGGGACTGCCCAGCGCCACCACAAACTCCCCAGGACGGAGGTCAGAGGATCTGCCCAGCAGTAGTACAGAGAGGGCAGTCTGGGGAGGAGGCAGAACAATCAAACTGGTCACATACTGCTAGACACTGATTCCTTAGACTAGTACAGAAGCCCACAGGCTCCAGGAGAAGGCGTTATTCTGTAGGCAGCAGAGCAGATACTCAAGTGTTATTAAACACTCTGAAGTTCAGGATTCCTAGGTTTAATTCAGGGGTAGGCAACGTGCGGCACACGAGCTGATTTTCAGTGGCACTTACCCTGCCTGATTCCTGGCCACCGGTCCGGGGGGCTCTGCATTTTAATTTAATTTTAAATGAAGCTTCTTAAAGATTTAAAAAAACCTTAGTTACTTTACATACATACAATAGTTTAGTTATATATTATAGACTTAAAGAAAGAGACCTTCTAAAAACATTAAAATGTATTACTGGCACACGAAACCTTAAATTAGAGTGAATAAATGAAGACTCAGCACAGCACTTCTGAAAGGTTGCCGACCCCTGGTTTAATCACTGAATGCGGACATGAAGAAGATGTCTTCATACGGCAGGGTTCATTCAGATCAGCACATATTTTGAATCCTTTAGGGCATGTTATCTAAGGGAGAATTGCTTCTGGCAGACTAGCCTTCTCACTAACAACATGGAAATATTCATAGCACGCGCACGTATAGGACAGCATGGATCAGAGGCAGGTCTACTCAACTTGTGAGTACAAACATAGGTTTTGATGGGTAAAAAGACATTCTGTGGACAATTTCCAAAAAAAATTTGACCCTCAATGGGTCCAATCGCATTGTTCCATTTCATCACAGCACTTCCTCCATGAAGCCCCACCTCACATACTTCACCTAGCGGGAAGTCTTTGAAAGAATTTCCTAGTGCTCCCTAGGTGAGAGTGACAGATTCCCCGCTTGATCACACTCTGGCTTGGCTTGTCATATGATGGAATAATGTTCTTCATGGCATCTGACACTCAAACACTCTTCAGTATTTAAAATACCTAGTAAGAGCTGTGTACTGCCTCCCACGGCCATGCCAGAAATATTAGCCATTCTCTGCCTTTCACAGTTTGGAAAGAACCTCTGCCCTGCTGCGGTCATTAATGGGATGGCTGTAAATCATTGCACTGCCTGCATCACCTCTCTTCTTCACTTTACCAGTGTTTCAGTGGGACATGCTGTGGACATATACTGACTCTCCTTTCAATTCAATGGGGGAGTTCAGCTTAAAACAATCAATGTCACAATATGGTCTTTTATTGACTCACACCAGCCAACCATTAGGGTTCAGGAGTTTTTAAATACAGCTCCAAAAACAGTTCTCCTATGAAAATACCATGGACAATTTCTTTGGGTAGATTTACATCCCCCCCTTTGGAAGCTGAATCTTCCATTATATTTAGTTACTTCCACCCCACCCCCATGGCTTTGCAAAGAAGATGGTTTCTATTTTTTTTCCTTTTAAGTAAAGAACAAACAGAATACCCCCAACTAATTCCCACAGAGCAGGGCCAGCTTTACTGTTTTTGCCGCCCCAAGCAGCGCGCCGAATTGCTGCTGCGGACGGCCGGGGCAGTCCATGCGCCGTTAGGGCGGCACTCACATTTCCTGCTGCCGGATTGCCGCCGCTGCGGAAACGCAGGTGCCGCCCTAACAGCACACGGACTGCCCCGGCCGTCCGCAGTAGCAATTCAGTGTGCTGCTTGGGGGCAAAAATACATGGACTCCTGCCCCTTGCAGATTGCCACCCCAAGCACTTGCTTGGAACGCTGGTGCCTGGAGCCTGCCCTGCCACAGAGAGACACAGAATCCCTTATAGACACACACTTCGTACAGAGATACAAACTGGGCAGCAAAATGAAAGTTTACTCCAAGAAGGTGGAAGGTTTGGAGTGTTTTGTTGTTTGTTTTTTTAAATACCTATTTGGAGTAGAACTAGTTCTTTTATTAGTGTAACTAAAAGTTATTTGGAAAAGAAAAATCAACAGCATCTTCCTGCAGCTACTAAATGAGAGCCGCTTGTAAACAGAGATATAGGGCATGTACTTGAACTAGGTAAGACCAACCTCTCTGCGGTGGGGCAGCTCCTAAACCCTGTGCCCAGAAAGGTTATAACCATGCTTTCCCCAATACCACTATCAGCAGCCTGCCCCACTAAGTCTTATGGAGGAAAGACCACTACCTACCAAACACACAAATGCACCAGCTTTGAGTTTAACCCTCAGTTTATTTTCTGCTTCCCTAACTGATGGTCCTCCCCAGAGAGCTCAGTCATACTCACATCAGGATATATTTTGATCAGGGCTATGTCCAACTTGTGGTCGACATCTTTGATTTTAGCTTCGTACTGCTCCCCGCTCTTGAGCTCCACTCGAATTCTCTGCTTATTGGTGAGGACATGAGCATTAGTGACAATCAGTCCTTCCTCTGACACTATGAATCCGGAGCCACTGGACACAAGAACTTCTTGGCTTGAGTAGGACACCCTGTGCAATGAATGAGTTATGTTGTTGCTGTAAGTCTGAGTTCGTACCAAGATGCACGCTGAAGAGGAGTGCTTTCTGATATAAGCCTCACAATAGTACCATAATGTTAATCTTCATCCTAAATCCCCCTCCTCCCCCCACCTTTTTTTTTTTTTTTAAAGAAGGAACAGTACTGGGAATATCTTAAAAGCTAGAGCACAGGTTGCCAACATGAATGGCCCTTGTTCAACCAGGACCCTGGGGGAGCAAAAATTCTATATCACTACAACTACATTAGATTACTAAAATGGAAAGTTTTAAAATATTGTGTATTTCTTTATAGTTTTTCCATCACCCTCAGCTTGGTCAATGAAACTAATCGGCAACACTTTTAAAAAGTCCATTTCTTATCAATTTTACTTTCTGGTTCTCATGCTGTGGCCCAGGGCTACAATAGTTGGACTGGAGATGCTGCAGGGGAAATCTTTGTTTGTTTGTTTTTCTTAAAGTCATAAAAACATTTATATTTGTTTAGGTTTCACAAATGCTTGTTTATACAAAACCTAACTTTTGGGCCAGATTTGACAGGAGTGTCCCTTTTAATCAAATAGTAAACAAAATGGCATTATTTACAAGTGTCAGGCTTTCTGATCTCGCATTTTAAGCCTCTCCGGTGACATTTCTATAGGATTGTTTTACTATCCACAGTAACAGCCCAGGGCAGTCTACCCTGCTCTCCATTTAAATGGTGTTTACATGCCTAACTATAATTAATCCTGATGGGAGTTCCCTGTACCAATCTCAGGCACATCCAGAGGAAGACAATGTTATGGATTTCTTCCGCCACACAGTGGTCTATTTATTCAAATGTTCATGAATGAGAGCCTGCTTTGCTGCTTCTATACCATAGTTCACAGATGTTTGCAAAAAGTGCTCCCAACCACCTCTACCAGCAAATTCATTATGAAACAGTTTAAAACCATCAGCCTTAATTTGGCATCCTTACCTGCGAAAGAGCTCAAGATGGACAACAGCTGGAGCAATCTTCTCCACAACATCAGCAATAAAATTAAACTTGTACCTCAGGCTGTCAGGATGGAAGGAGCCTAGGGGCAAAGGTTTTAATTCCTGTTTATCATTTTCCACTACACATGGAGATCATTACAGTAATGAGCAACCACTGACTTGCTTCTCAAACTCTCACCATATAAATCACCATCTGCTAACTTTCAAACAGAACTACAAATCAGACTGCAAGCTCTTTTTTAAGAGAGACTTTATCTTCATTTACCTAGCAAAATGGGTCTAGATCTTGATAGGGGCTTTGGGCACAATCACAATTCTAATATTCAACAACAACAAGTTTCCAGGTTGTTTTTCTCACACAAAGGCTTTTGGGAACCATCTAATCACCAAGACCACCCACTCGCCTCACCTTTCAATATTATTCTGCAGCGTGTTAGCCCTTTATTCCCAGCCACTGACCAGTGTGTTTATGATTGTTCCCCATGGACCCTTTTGTGCTAGAACAGATACCTGAGCTGTACACATCACTGCTCCATCTGCTTAGTCAGTGACCAGTTCTCTGCACCTTCTTAAGGAATATCTACTTTGTGTTTTTTACACAGGATTGATCTTGTTAAATGTTGAAATATTGTGAATAGCAGAAAATAAATCAGGTAGACAATTCCTTGGACATAAGCAGAAGTTTGTAGCATAGATAGGATAACATGCCAAGGGCGTGTTTTTTCCAGGCATGTGGTTGTACTAATCATTATGTTTGAGCTCTGGATGGTATTTTCCCTCTCAAGGGAATGCTGGCAAAGACCCTAGAGATTTTTCACCTTCCCCTCGGGCAGTGGGTGGAAGGATCCTGTGTTATTAGATGGATCATATATGGAGAATACAGCATTCAGTTACTCACTTCCACTATGTTTATTTTAATATTAAGTCATGGCTGGCAGTGAAGGATGTCAAGAAGCAAGAGGGATCCTACTGACTAGATTCCATTCAATGCACTGTTGAAGTAGAAGATTGTAACTGTTTAGTTGAACTGGCCCACCTTCAGGCTCTGGGAGATACCATCTGGATTCCTCCTACACAGTGTCTTAATCTTCAGGGAGAAGTAGAGCAAAACAAGTATACTGAGACTAGACCCCAAAGAATTTGCTTAAACTTGGCTTTCCTTATTTGGCATGCAAGAACTCATTGCCATAGAGGCAGAAAACTGTTTTCCATCTCACTAGTTTAATCAGCATCATCCTGTTAGGCTTTTAACTCTCCAAAGCTGGTATTTACAGATTAAATAGGCAGTCCTTGATACAGTTAAATCTAAAGGTGTTTACCCTTGGAACTTTACTGAAATAGCAATTATGGAACAATTATTTCAATATAAGTCCCCATTTTGGACACACTTATTCCAGAATAGCTGTTTCATTAAGTATCCAAATGTAGACTAGTCCTGAAAAAGAACTCTGGGTAACCCTGCTACTGAGCTCAAAAACCTGTGCTGATAGACTCAGGCCTCTGATCCTGCACCTGGTTGGATCCTTCACTCTGGACTTGACCAATTAGAACCTTAGGGAGAAATAGCATTTACACACCCTCTGTGAAACTTCATTCATTCATTCCAAAAGTAGCGGCATGATCCCTGCCTCGTCCAGGAAACAGGAGCAAAGGGAAATGAAAAATAAACCTGATCTCACAGGGGAGAAGTAAGAGACTAGAAGGGAACAAAACAGAGAAAGTGGGAAGAAGGGAGGGAGACGGAACCTAGCAGACACTGAGTGCAGGAGAAGGGATGAGAAGAGAGTCAGGTGGCAATAGAGAGCAAGGAGAGGAGAGACTGAGCGGGAGAAGGGGCTGGGCAGAAGGATGTTGTGTTTGGTAGGACGGGCTGGCTGGCTGCTCGGATAGGTGGGGTAGGTAGGGGGAGGTTAGCTGGTAAGGGAACAGGCTGGGTCGGGGAGGAGGACGCCCATTAGTTGGGTCGGACTCGGCGTGTCCCTGACCTGACCCAACTCCCCGCAGCCGCTTCTGTGCCCGGCTCCCCTCCCGAGGGGTGGGGGGCAGGTATCTGTGGGGCGCAGGGAGAGTTGCGGGGGTCAGCGGGTCCCTTACCTGGCTCCCCGCAGCCGCCCTTCTGCACGGGGATGGCCGGGGGCGCGCCCTGCAGCCGCGCCCGCCGGTTCTCGGCCCGCAGCTGGCACAGGCTGCTGTAGGTGCGGCCGTCGCTGCCGCACACGGGTAGGGGGGAATCGGCGCAGATGCAGGTGCCGGTGCCGCCCCGGGCCGGGCGGGCGGCGGGGCGCTGGCAGCGCAGCCCGTGGGCGCAGAGCCCGCCCGCGGCGCAGGGCCGCCCCTCCCCGGGCGCGCAGATCCAGCAGCAGCCACAGCGGTCAGGCTGGAGCAGCCCCCCGGCGGCCAGGCAGGGCTGGGGGTCTCGCGGGGGGCAGCGCGCCGCCTCACACACCGTTGGGCAGGGCACAGCCGGGGGCGGCCGCGGCTCCCCCAGGGGGGCGGCCAGTAGCAGCAGGAGCCAGCGGAGCCCACACAGGGGTGGCCCCATGGCTGCGGGGATACACCAGGGGCAGGCTGCTCCAAGGCTGTCCCGCCGTCCGGCGCGGCCCGGCTCCCTTTAAGGGCTGCCCCTGGCCTCAGCGACTCCCGTCGGGGAGGAGCCGTGGGCCCGGCCCCTGCCAAGCACAGCGGGTGGCTCCTGCAGCCAGCTCGGCCAGGGGCTCCTTCCCCAGCGCAGCCGGGCCCGGGCGAGCGCTGCCTCTTGGCCAATAACCCGGGGCAGAGGCGCTGACACGAGGGGTGCTGGTTTACAGCTCGGTCTCAGCACCCACCTAGAAATGATTCCAGCGCTCGTGGCAGGGGTTCCCCGTCCCCTACTGGGCCTTACAGGCTCCTGCCTCGGGGAGCGGCTCTGTGCTGAGCGCAGCCAGGTGAGCCTGGAGCTAAGGCCTGGGCCACGCTACAGGTTAGCCCTAGCTGGGGCTATCAGTGTCCTCACTGACATTTGGCTCCCACCCCTGTGCCCATTTAGTAACCCCAACTGCCCCAGCGGGGTGGAGTCAGGGTGGACGTAGTTAGTATTACTTACATGGCCTGTTACTGGCTTTCAGGAGCCAGCCTGCCAGGTCACACACTGACAGTACTATTGAGACACACACTCCTGGTGAGGTCCTATGCTGCTCACAGGAGGAGCCAAGCATGCGCACACACACACACACACAAGTGCTGTAATAACTGCAGTGGATGTAGCATAGACATGGCCTAAGCTAGTGATGGTCCATGCAAGGTCAGCGCAGGAGTCCTGTGTTCCAGGCCTGTCGGTGCCCGGAGGGCAATGACCCAGCACTGACCTCACCCAGGGGTTGTTACCTCAGTGAGGAACATTTGTAAAATGCTTTGAGACCCCTGGCTGAAAGTCTATGAATGGAGAGGTACTGGAGACAGTTGTGGGCTGTAACCCCCTTGTGAGTGGAAATAGGACTTTATTGTCCACTGCACTACTACATTATGTCAGTAAGTTCCACAGAGGCTGTGATATGTGATTTGATCATAGGATCCCACAGTCTCATTCCTGCAGAACCACTGACTTGAGTCAGTGGGAGTTGGGTAAATCACTTGGCTCTCTCCTGCTTTGAATAAAAACTGGGAACGATGCTGCAAAACCAACTGAGCCTGAGATTTTGCACCATCGTTCCCAGTTTTTATTCAAGGCAGGAGAGAGCCAAGTGATTTACTCAGCTCACAGTGACTCAAGTCAGTGGCTCTGGTCTGAAATCAACATCCTTCTTGAATGGTGAGCAACAGTCTAGAGCCAGGATTTCACTAGCAGTCACAGTAGTATTCCTACTCCAGCTTCCCCTGTTTATACATCCAAAGGATGGCATTATCCCTTTTGGCCCCAGTGTTGCACTGGGAGCACATGTTCAGTTGATTTTTCAACATGGCCCCCAAGTCTTTTTCAGACTTATCACTTCCCAAGATAGAGTCCCCCATCCTGTAAGTGTGGCCTGCATTCTTTGATCCTAGATGTAAACATTTACATTTGGCATTATTAAAACACACATTGTTTGCTTGTGCTCACCTTACCACGTGATCCAGTTTTCTCTGTATCAGTGACCTTCCCTCCTCATTATTTACCACTTCTCCAATCTTTATCATCTGCAAACTTTATCAGTAATGTTATTGTTTACTTCCAGGTAAATTGCCAAAAAGGATAAATAGCTTAGAGCCAAGAACTGATCCCTGCAGGACTCCATTAGAAACATACCCGCTCGCTGATGATTTGCTGTATAGTTACATTGAGACCTAGAAGGTAGCCAGTTTTTAATCCATTTAAAGTGTGCCATTTTGATTGTGTATCATATAGTTTCTTAAAGTATTGTGCAGTACTAAGCCAAATGCCTTGCAGAAGTCTATTACATCAACACTGTTACCTTTATCATCAGACTTAAACTGTCTTTTTTTGATGAGATTACAAGATCTATTTTCCACAGACCTACATTGATTGACATTATTACCTTCCTTTAAATTCTTTATTAATAGAGTTCTGTGTCAGCAGTTCTGTTATTTTTCATGGGATCAATATCAGGCTGACAGACTTATAATTATCTGGGTTGTCCCATTTACCCTTTTAAAATATTGGCACAACATTAGCTTTCTTTCAGTCCTCTGGAACTTCCCCAGTGTTCCAAGAATTATTGAAAAAAAATCAATATTAATTGTTCAGAGAGGTCCTTAGATAGTTCTTTTAAAACTGTTGGATGCACATTATATGAACCTAATTTTTAAAATGTCTAATTTTAGTAGCAGCTGTTGGACATCCTCATTACTGTTGGAATGGAAAATATTTCATAGTTATGATATACCTGCACCATCTAGCTTTTTTCCAAATACAGAAAAATATTTATTGAATACTGCTGCCTTCTCTGCCTTATTATTGACTGTTCTATTTCCATCTAGTAATGGACACATACCATTGTTAGGATTCCTTTTGTTCCTAATATTCTCAAATTCCTTCTTATTGTCCTTAATTCTGCTAGCCATAGCTTTCTCCTTGCATTCTTTTTCTTCCCTTATCAATTTTCTACAGTTCCTAACTTCTGATGTGTATTCTTTAAATCAATTTCCCCCTTCTTCCATCTGTTATATCTATCTATAAATATAGATAGATTAAAATATGCTTCTCTCCCTCCCTCTCTCTCTCTCTCTCTCTATATATATATATATATGCTTTCACTTCTCTTCAAAGCCAGGTTGGGTTTTTTTTAACCCGTGTGGCCTTCTTTCTCATTTGTGGCTTTTTATGCATCTAGTAAGACGTTCTTAAACAGTTCCCAATCATTATTCACATTTGTGTGTTTAATTTTTTTCTCACAACTGATTTGACCCAATTGTTTTCAACTTTGTGAAACTGGCCCTTTCTAAAAGCACCAACTGTATATGTTATTAGTTTGGACTTTTATTTTTTTTCACCTAACAAATGTAATCAAGTCACTATCACTTTCACCTAAGCTACTTTTAGTTCTGTGATCAATTACTATTTATCTGTTAAGATGAGGTCTAATATAGAATTTTCCCATGTTTGATGTAATACTTTTTGAGTTAGGAAATTGACATCTGTAAAACTTGTAGAAATTCCAAGGACATTTTATTGAGACTTCCAGCATATATCATTCAGATTGAAGTCACTTATGAGAACTCTGCTTTTTTCCTACACATTATGGATGGGTACTTACATATGTTAGCCATTGCATTTATCTTGGAAAGGGCTTAAAAAGTGATAATGGTAAAATACAAATAAAAAACACATAGCACATTCTTTAAAGATTTCACACAGGTTTTTTTTACTACAAAACAAGCAACAAAATTTTTTCACTACAAGGTGAGAAGTATTGTATCATTAGAAGATTTTTCATGCACCCAAAAGTCATCTTTACACAAGTGCAATTCACAGCTGAGAATTATTGGTGCAAATATCACAATCAAATGCACAAGCAGCTCACAAAAGAATTAAACAAAAGTCCAAGTTCTAATGACGTATTGTTTGTATTCCAAACTTCCACTTCATTCAATCTTGCCACATCTGTAACTCAAAACTTCACTCTAAGAAACTGTTTGGGGACTGCTAGGAAAGAGGGAAAAATCTGTAGAAAATATTGTAGGCTCTTTACTAATTGTGTTCTGTTAGTCTTAAAGGTGCCACAGGACCCTCTGTTGCTTTTTACAGATTCAGACTAATACGGCTACCCCTCTGATACTAATTGTGTGTTACCCCAAAATATATTCAACATCCCAATCTCTGCGCCAGCTTCTAGCCTGAAAAAATGACTGGAATGTCACATGGAAACTTATTGCTCATACTTTCCTTTGGGGAAAAAAAAAAACCAGACGTTTCATCCCACATTAGTTAATATCAACATGTCACATGATCAAGAGGTTCTAGTCTCATGTAACCCCTAATACGGGTTAGGTGTGAGTACCTCTAAGTAGAGGCACCCCAGTCTAAGGGCACTTGAAATACACGGCAAATATTTACAAAAATGGCTGAAGCCATTTTGGTGCCTTCATATAAAATACAAACAGAAGAAAAATGACGAACATTTTCTCAGACCATTCTTTCCATTCAAGTTACCTTAAGTCTGCACCCATTTGTCTACTAAATCTGGAGAAATTAATCTTTGTGGTCCACACTTCATTTTCAAGGTGGTCCTTGCAAGACCCCAGTGGTAAATAGCACGACTATGCATCTGTACAAAAGCAAGACTCCGCAAAGGGGGCAAACACACATTTTAAAATATATTAGTTAATAAAAAGTGCTGCAAAGCTTCACATTGATCAAGCTGTTTGGCCTCTACCATGTTGTCCATTCCATTTTGTGAGAATTCAATGTATACAAGGGATGGATACCAGATCTGGGGTGAATAACATGAATGGTGGGTGGCACTATTTTAGCACAGTGAACATGAATTAGTTTCCAAGACACATCTTTATCTGTCACTATCCTGTGGCCTTGGAACCAGTCTCAATGCCATTTTGAGGTTATGGGTGGGGGAGAAGACAGAGAAAAGGGGATGTAACAATAGTACTAAAGCCACTGGTAGCTTCTCCCTTGGATAATCAATCATATCTGTGCAATAAACTCAGACTTTGCCATTCCAGGCCTTTGGACCCCTTTCAACAATAATTCATTAGAAATACTTAGCATCTTTATGGCACTTTACATCTTCAGAGCTTTGCATAACCTTAACTATGGTCCCCCTGTAATTAATGTTCTCAGACACAGGGCTCCCTCATGGCAGTAAGTCTGAGTGATGCCACTCAGGGCTTTATATTCACAATCACATCAAATGGTTACATACAGTCAAAACCGGATGTTTTATTAGCTAAACAGCAGGTCAGCTGAAAAAACAAAACAAAACCCACAACAGTATAAAAAGAGAAAATCTAGTGCAAATAAAGCCAAAGGGGAAAAAAAAACCAATCCAAATGTAGACTCCTACAGTTCAGTAATATAACTTTTGCTGTACCATTTACATGGATCCAATTCATATTCATTGTTTCAACATTTCCCAGTGTCTCCCATAGAACCATTGTTTGAACCGATTGACCTGAAGTGGGGGACTCCATTCAATATTTTAAATAGGTTGGCAGGATATATAAAAGTATACATTTGTACTTAGTTGTTTTGACTAGAACTGAAATATAAAAGTAAAAGAATTCGGCATGGATTCCTGAAGTCTGTCCCCCCAGGCATGTAACATTATTAAATCGTGCTCTAGCCAGCTGTGTCCACGAAGACAAAAGGTGCAACTACATTCAGGCTGTATTACAGTCATGTTGACCTATTTGAATTCACCAGATAGTACTTTAAAAATTCTAAAACTGGCCTTTCTCTCCAAAAACAGTGCATCCTCAACACTACGAGAATCTGAAAATATGGGGCTTAAGCAATGCATGCAAGCGCTACTTTAATTTCATTCTGTGGTGAGTCAGTATGTACAGATTTTTAAGCTATCCTCCCTTCTTATTAGGCAAACCCTCATTGGTCTTTTAAATGTACATTGACGGAGCCAGGGATATGTGTCTGAAGTCCATTGTTTAGAAAGAGAATTCCCCTCCCCTCCCCCAGTCATAAAAATTGTAGCCCATGCTTCTAGTGGTCACTTTTGTTGGTATTACAGTAGCACACATTATGCACACACCTGATTCTGAACCATCAGGGTAAAGGGGGGATATGATTGACGTCTATAAAATCATGACTGGTGTGGAGAAAGTAAATAAGGAAGTGTTGTTTACTCATAACACAAGGACTAGGGGTCACCCAATGAAATTAATAGGCAGCAGGTTTAAAGCAAACAAAAGGAAGTATTTCTTCACACAATGCACAGTCAACCTGTGGAACTCCTTACCAGAGGATGTTGTGAAGGCCAAGTCTATAACAGGGTTCAAAAAAGAACTAGATAAATTCATGGATGATAGGTCCATCAATGGCTATTAGCCAGGAGGGGCAGGGATGGTGTCCCTAGCCTCTGTTTGCTAGAAGCTGGGAATGGGTGACAGGGGATGGATCACTTGATGATTCCCTGTTCTGTTCATTCCCACTGGGGCACCTGGCATTGGCCACTGTTGAAAGACAGGATACTGGGCTAGATGGACCTTTGGTCTGACCCAGTGGCAAAGGTTCCAAGTTAATCTTTGAGTCCTCACCTCCAATCCTAGCTCTCAGCGTAACAGCGATCAGAGCATAAACACCACAGCGACTGGTGCCCTACGAAAACCTGAGATTGACAGATACTGTTGTTCTACACAAGGGTTTTCAGTCTTATTTAACAGCTGTGCTCAAGTACAGTTTGAACGTGGTTTTGGCCAGGGCTGGAATGGATTTTGGCTGGCTGTGTGGGTTACAAAAAACCCTTTGGTACAGGTAGAAATGGAAGCAAGAACTTATTATTTCAGTTTAGTTATAACGTGATTTGGCCCCATCCATACTCATGGGCCAAACCATGATAAAGCCCCATTTGGCCCAAAACTGAGTTTGGACCAGGCTTATATATAGTTCTTAAAACAGTTAAATCCTGTGCAGGCCAGGACAAAACAAAGGGATTTTCTCCAGTGGAGTAATATTAAGCAGAGTTTGTAGGGCACATGGCATTGCTTCATACAGCCAATGACAACGGTCAGACAACAAAAAGAAGTAGAAATCTTTGCTATCTCAAGACCACTCCAAGAGATCCCAAACCTACAGCTGCTGCAGTATGATTGGAACATTTAAGACTGAGGTATCAACTTCAATTTATTAGAGATGGCAAGAGCACGCACATGTCTGGTTTAGGACATGAAATTCCATTTGGAGTCTTCAGCTGGGTTTACGCTAGCCTCTTTTCCCCTTAAAGATCTCTCACGCTTGCTAACAGGCAGCAGCTAGCATAGGCAGAGTTCTAGGTCCCCACCAGCTTTTAACCATCTCATCTAACCCTCTTCAGAGCAAGTCTACAGTCCGTGGTAAGAACGCTAGCATGGCTTCACTGGGGGCCATTATCTACAGCCGCTGCCTTCTGTTCACGAAGGTCAGTTTCTACGAGTGTAGGTAGCACTGAAACTACGAATAGCTGGAACTTGCAACCCATTCAGCAATGTCTTAATAATAAAGCAAGGGATGCTTTTAATTACTTACGATGGTGTGAACTTGCTTTAGCCTTGGATAAGGGTTTCTAGCTAGATGTGCTGCTTTTTAGATAAACAGCACCTCATCCTCTGTGCTTAATCAGGCAAAATTCCCAAGGAAGTCACTGGTGGTTTTGTCTGAGTAAGGGTGGGAGGGGAGAAGGCTTGGTGCAGAAGCAGCTGGACACACAAATGGAAAGACTGGATAGCTTTTCGTTCTGGGTGAAACTCCCCTCTACACAGAGGGCTGGCAAAAGGCCTATGAACCACTGAAGCCCTGTAAATAGCGATGTAAGAGGTGCACCTGCCTTGTACAGGCTTTACAAAGTCTTCGAAAAATCACAGAACAACCTGAGCCGCTATTAAAAGCCCCCACAGGAAATAAAGAGACAGGAAAGAGAGTTGTGTGGTGTCTAGCTGAGAGTGATTACTTACCCACTTCTTAGGTGAAAAAGATCAAACACTCTCTCTGCTGTAAATTGTTTTATACCCTTTGTGCATCAGCTTGTTTTGTTATGGGTTAATGCCACGTTTGCATTGCTTAAAAAAAAAAAAGAGTTCTGCTTATTTACATGTAAAGGTCGAGAGTGCATGCTGGTTGGATGGCCAAATCATCCCAATTTCATTGTAAATATTCTGCTTTCACTACATATTATTTAATACTTCAAGATTCAGGCATTTTAATTAAATCTTTGTGCCCAAGTGTATGCAATGCAAGATTGGATACATACCTGAGAATATTCTTGCCACAGATATTCAGTTACACCTAGTCTGCAAAGAAGTGGTGTTATCCTTGACTCACATTTAAAAAAAATATAAATATACCAAGAAACATGTTTGTTATCATCAATGCATGAAGTGTTACATAGGTCTGAACAAGGAGCTTTTTCCAGAGTCTGACATCATGTAAAGGCTGTGGATAGAAAAGGAGTTACTACAAAGAAAATAGATTTGTTAATACATTGTTAGTTGGCCACTGTGAAGAGCTGGTCTCCTAGAAAACCAGTTTTAAAGTTGCAGTGTTCTTTCTTTTTATAAACACAGCAGATTTCCTAGTGTGACTCACTCATTCCTTTTTGGCCTGTATGGGGGAGTTAAGTACCCATCTCCTACTGAAAGTCAATGAGAACTGGGCACCTAACTGCCCTCTGTGCCTTTGACAATATCTTGTCCTACATTTCCTGCATGATTCCCAAGAATTCAGAACCACGGTATTTGCTAAAGGTAGTGCTGTTTTGTCAGGTTAGGCACCGGGGTCTGATGCTTCCCAACTTACACCCTGTGCGGTTGTCATTTATGCCTGCACAAAGTGAGCACAAAATGGGTTTAAGATCACCAAGTCACAGTGGTGTCCTCCTAATAAAACGAAGGGCTGCCTTGGCTACTGACAGTTCTCATTGCCTTCCTCCAGTGCTGCTTCAGTTCTCATGCTCACCACTGGCAGCCTGGTGGTACAGAAAGAAACTGGGCTGTTAAAGGTGGGCTTTCGGTGGGGGGTGGGGAGAGGGGAACTGTTAGAAATATGTGACCTCCACTTCCTTTTCTGGGAAAGCAACACTATCAAGGGAAGTGGTTCTACCTAAAGCTCATGTCACTGGTGAGAGTTGGCAAAAACAGGACAAATTCATCCCGGGTAATTAAATGGAGTTTCACCAGAGATTAATCTGGCCCAATGCACTTAGCACACATATCCACACTTGTACTGAGGAGACCAGCTCTTTCAGTCCAAAATCTGCTCTGTTTCAGCAGACAGAGTACATCACATTGCAATAGTTATTACACAAGTGGCGCGCTATGCTGGCTCGGGCTAGCTGATACCACTGCATGTGTCTGGGGTAGAATCAAGGTACCTTTGCATTAAACTGCTATCAACAGAGTTCATCATTTAAAAAAAACACAACTGAAGGCGAAAAGAGCCTGGGTTTGGTTACACATCAGAGGTCCGGATGTTCTCATCATCCAGGTTAAACGCAAATGGCTTCTCTTTAATGTGCTGGGGTTCAGATCTGTGCCGTACACGCCTCTGCTGCATGGCTCCAGTATCACACTCTGTGAATGAGGGCACAAACACTGAGTCTCTCATATGCCCAGTCATCTCCTCTATCATGGGCTGCTTCCCTCCTGGCTGCGGCACTGGTGTCCAAGGCTGCCAGGATGGGGTGGAAGGGGTTTTGCAGAGTGCTTTCCTCTCGTCCCCGGGCTGTCTCATTCGGGGCAAGGAGGGGATCAAGGAGCTTGAAAGATTGGAGCACCCAGGCCTGCTCATAGAAGAAATGGATCTTGCAAAGGACATTTCCTGCAAAAAGACAGGCAGAGCAGAGGGGGAAAGATGGGAGTTAGTTCCTGTAGAAATTGCTCTAAGCATCCTGGAGGACGATTCTAGAGATCAGGAATTTAGCACTGTATATGCTTCAGGCTTCAAGGCAAGGACAAGAGAATTAAGTGAACTATGCAAATCTGAGTTCAGTTAGCTTTTGGTGTTGCTGAATCTTTTGCCCAGGCTTCAGGGAGCATTGCTGCATAGCCAAGCCGGACTGAATGATTCCTCCTAAGTTCTTGTTGTTGTTTTTTAAACTTTTTTTGGACGAGTGGTAGACAAATACAGAGACAGCAGGGTCTCATCCTGGAAACTGACTAATTCACTGAACATTTGCACAAGCCACTAAATAAATCACATCAGCTTAAAAATAATGGATCTTTAATTGATGCTAAATGTGAAGAGGAAAGGATATGACCTACCCTTGGGCGGCTTTTCAGGGCCTGCATCGCCTCTGTGATTGCTTTGATCCAGCTGTGCATATCCTCAGGGCTGTCTGCCTGCAAAACATACCAGCCAAAAATGAGATTTCTGCCTGCATTTTACAAGTCACTTGGAGCAGCAACAGTTCAACTACACTATTCAGGGGGTCTGGCTAGTGCATCTCTGATGTTAACAAGTACCACATATAGAGCATGTCACAAGCTTTCCTTAGGTCGTATATCTTATGACCTAATTCAGCCCAGATCTATTTTATAAATAAAAACCCTGCTCAATTTCTGTGCAATTGCTTCACATGTCATTAGGATTTCACCCCACTCGGAAAGTCAAGAAATGTACCAAAAAGGCTTGACTTTTGATTACATTTATGAGACAATCTTCAGGGGTGAGCAAATCATGCTTAGCCTGACTTCTAAGGTATCCAAACCCAACAGCTTAGGAAATCAGCACATATTGGGCCCTCAGGAGGCACTCGACACTCTGCAGGATCAGATCCATTAATAGCAGCTCGCTGCTGTAATTCTCCTACAGGGTGATTTTTGTCTGATGAGACAACACCATATGGCCAACCTCTTTAAAAAATAACAAAACAAAACAGGGCTATTTTCCCCCCCCAAAAAACCACAAAATGTAAGTTACAAACCAACTCCACCAGGGGGCAAGAGCTATACAAAGAATGCAGTGAGCAGAGACATTTCAGTAAGCATGGCCTCCTCACCCGCCCCCACACCAACCTAGGGAAACAGTCTTTAAAAAACATGAGATCTCCCCCTCCCCCGTCCGCCCAGGGGAGGAAGCGCAGTCCAGGCTGGGCAAAGCATTAGAAAATAGACTGTAGGGAACCGTCCTGCACCACCCCCTGAAGGAGGGATATGAGGAGACCAAACAGGCTTTTCTATCTCCGATTGTTGCGGTCCCACTGCAGTCCCGATCTGGGCCAGAGGACAAGAGGCACAGTGCTGTATTTTGCTGTCCTGCAGGAGACTGGTATTCAGGTCCCACGCTCCCATGTCAGCAGGGGTTTGGGGCTTTGCAGTTGTAGTTTATTCAGTCCCGGCATGGCAGGAGGCACCTTATGTTGCTTTCGGGGAGCAGCTGGAGACCATACTGGAGCCAAGACGCACCCACATATAAACTAAGGCTGAGCCTGTCAGCTGAAGCAGAAGCTGATCAAGGCCAGTGATTTTCCAGGCCAAACTGAATTCTGTGTTTCTGTGCTGCAGAGGGATAGCTCAGTGGTTTGAGCCTTGGCTTGCTAAACCCAGGGTTGTGAGTTCAATCCTTGAGGGGGACATTTAGGGATCTGGGGCAAAAATCTGTCTAGGGATTGGTCCTACTTTGAGCAGGGGGTTGGACTAGATGACCTCCTGAGGTCCCTTCCCACCCTGATAGTCTATGATAATAAAATTCTATGATAATAAGAACCTCCCCCCATGGCTCTGCACAGGCAGAGGACCTTTCGGGGGGGCCCCAAAGACCAGGCACTCTCCTGATTACAGTGGTTCTCTCTCTGCTAGGTAAACTCCTTTCTCCGACATACACAAACCATAGCCAGGCTCCCAGAGAACAAAATCCTGCAGAGCAGCCACAGGCAAGAGCGTTGCATGCTCAGACCTTCTGGGTTCTCTGGATTCTAGCCCAGTTATGAACAAGGTGGGATCTGGAAGGGCATTTTGGAGACTGACGTGCACACAGACGCCCGAGGTGGAAAAGGCGGGTGATGTGAATTGGAGAGGCTGAGCAATAGCTGGGCCCTGCAGAGCTCCTGCTTTGCAAAGGCTCATATTTGGATTCTGGAGCCTGCACTTTATGCTTCAAAAACGGAGATGATACAACTGCCTGGCATCTGGCTTTACAAGCTGAAGCAATAACCAGTCTGCAGAGCAAAATCAGGCAGCTTGTTAGATGAGTCCATGATCTTGTCTATGGGAGGAAACTGATTGGCACAGCTATAGCTCCCAAGTGGAGACTATTTTGGAGCAACAGTGATTTTTATTCCAGAGTAATCAGTCTGCTTCCAAAGCAGAGTAATAATTCTGGAATAAAAGTGACATTTATTCCAGAATACAGTATCCACACAGGGAGCCATTGCAGAATAGCTATTGCAAAACAGCTTATTTGTAATAGCTATGCAAGTCAATTTCCCAATGTAGACAAGGCCAGAGAGAGGGTTTGACGCTCTGTTCACCATGGCAGCCTGCTCTCCACAAGTAAGCGTTCCCTGCGGAAGGGTTCACGCTGGGAGGAAACACACCGAGGATAAAGATGTGCCCTTCTCCGACAAGCACTAGGGATGATTCCCCTCTTGACTTCCAGACCGCTTCATAATCCCTACCACTGGTACTGCAGAGGGAGGCTGGCCAGTGAAAACAAGTCGGGGGTGGTGCTTTCCTACAAGGAGTTGGCTGCCTGTTTGCTTCTCACATGTAGCTAAACACATTCATGCATCAAGAAGGCAACGCCAAGGGGTCTCCAGGGAGCCCCCAAGATATTTTCCTTTAAAGATGTCACTCGCTTGGTGTGGCAGAGCAAACACACAAACTTATCTGCTGCCCTAAACCCTGACATCACCACCCCACACTCTGCCTCAGCACCCCAGCCTTGGCCTATAGGGAGCGTGAACCAATCGTTCCTGGGGTCAGAGGGGAACGGAGTCGCTCCAGCCCTTGGTCTCTCTGCCAAGATGTCCCACGTGGGGGCTGAGTGGAGGTGGTGATTTTTGTGATGGAGTTGCCTGTCTGACCAGAAATGGGGCTGAGACACACCCTGACTCGCCTCACACAGAGGCCCCCGCACAGAGATTTCAGGGTGATGGACATTTAGCTCTGGGCTGTACGAGGCAAGGAGAAGCTGGTGGGCACCTCTAGGGTGATTCAGAAGCTCCACAGGACGCCCAGCTCTGAATGGAGCAAAGACCACAGGGCCCTGAGCAGCTTCTCACATGAGTCGTTCCAGGCAGCAAGATTCCTTGGGGCATGGAGAGCTTCCCTCCGTCGCCTCTTCTCCCACTGCCCCGAGACCTCACCATGCAGCATCTTTCCCTCTGGGGACTCAGCTCTCGCCTCAGTGCCCCTCTTTCAGCCAGCCAGAGGGGGCACTAGATAGCAACATGGGGCACTTCCTCTCCCCACTGACCCCTTACCAGCTGAGAGCAGCCCACTGACCCCTTACCAGCCCGGCAGCGAAGTGCTGAGCAAACACTGGGCTCCCGAACTGGCCAGGCGTAGCGTGGGATTTCCTGCCTCTTGCAGGGGCGAGTGATCTGGATTTTGTCCAAGAGGCAGCTGCAGCTGGCTTAGACCCGCCTGTCTTACACAGGCATTTGCAATGCTCAGGCCAGATACTGCTCAGTTTGAATTATTTTGTTTTGGGGAGCAGCTCAGCGAATAGACTAAATACACCCAAAGCCTCAGAGGCCTGAGTCAGGGGCAGGAGACAAGCTGGGGCAGAAGCTCTCAGAGGTGCACAGATGGGGGCTGCAGAACATGTGTCCCCAAGGGCTGCTGCATCTCTTGGAACTGTTGCAGTGAAAGAAGACAGCTGGTTGTAACTGCTTGGTGGGTGTGCAGTACTCACTGCTTTGCATGGTCTCTGGTGAAAAAAACAACAACACCCATCTGAAGTTGGAGGTGTGTGTGTGTGTGTGTGTGTGTGTGTGTGTGTGTGTGTGTGTGTGTGTGAGAGAGAGAGAATTAGTCTAAGGGTTTGGGGGAGTGAAGTATTGTCTTTAAACTGATGTTCATTTTGAAATTTCTCTGGCAGATTGACACAATGTGTAAATACTACCCAGTGTAGACACACTACAGCTCCCTACCTGTCAGCCCTTTCTTTACTTTCACTCCCTGGAGACTCAGGAGATATTTATATAGCTCTGTTAGAGACTAACAAATTTATTTGGGCATAAGCTTCCGTGGGCTAAAACCCACTTCATCCCACTTAGTCTCTAAGGTGCCACAAGGACTCCTCGTTCTTTTTGCTGATACAGACTAACACAGCTACCACTCTGAAACGTATATAGCTCTGTACGTACAGGGCCAGACTCTTCCTTGCCGTTTACTTCATGTCATCATTAACGCCATTGCAAAGCAGATGTAAAATGCTCCCAAATCGGGATGGTAGCACTCTGCACTAGTGTAAATGACTGTTCAAAAAACAACGTAATGGAGAATCGAGCTGACAGCCTCCCAAGCATTCATTTTGACTGGCGTGGAAAGAAAGAGTTAAGAGGGGCTAGAAGTAGAGGATAACCGGCTGCTATTCATTAATGTTTGCACAGTGCTCCGGAGAGGGAAAGGGAAATATTTGAGCATTATCATTGTGTTAGGATCAGTATTTGCCCTAAAAAGCAGGAAGCAGCCTGCACTGCTGCAAGCCAGACTTCAGTTCACTTTCCATCCTCCACGTGGCACCAGGAGCTGGGAATGATCAACAACCCTGAGGAAGTGAAAGAGGGCTGGCTGATGGACAGCAAACTTCAGGACCAGGACAGTCATAGACTCATAGAATCTCAGGGTTGTAAGAGACCTCAGGAGGTCATCTAGTCCAACCCCCTGCACAAAGCAGGACCAATCCCCCACTAAATCATCCCAGCCAGGGATTTGTCAAGCCTGACCTTAAAAACCTCTAAGGATGGAGATTCCAACATCTCCCTAGGTAACCCATTCCAGTGCTTCACCACCCTCCTAGTAAAAAAGTTTTTCAGTCATGACTTTCTCCATCTGGATTTTCATCTAAGTGTTGGTACTTTTGTGTCTACATGTTTCTTCCTGCCCATACAAATAGCTGCAATTATAAATATACTGAATTGGAGAACTGAAACCACCCGGCAGTTTTCTTTTCTCCCTCCCCCCCCCCAACTGGAGCCTCAAAGTTGAGCTGAGTTGTATACAAACTCACCTACTTGTGTTTTCTGGTTGAAAGCCCATCAGGGAGCATCCTGTTTAGATGAATGTGACTCAGAGCAACTGTCAAGAGCTAAATTTACTGCCTAAAACAGTAAACTCAAAGCAAAACACCGGTCCCCATTATGAGCTCATGTGCAGTACAGGTTATCTAACCATTTCAAAGTCCTCTTAAACTAGGAATGATTTTACCTGGATGTAGAATGTCCTGGAGCTCGTTATGATTTCAAACAGATTGTCCCGCATGAGAAGGTCACTAGAAACGAGAGAAAGAGAGAGGTTACCCTGAATTCATCATATGCAGGATAGACTATTTCTTCTTTATGCTCATATCGAGAAAACATTAACAGAATATTCAATGCAGACCTTGGATGTATTCAGTATTGATCTTAAGTTATATAGAATTGAGGTCTGTGTTTCTTATCATATACCTTGTTTACACACGCACACTGCAGTCTGCAAGCCAAATGATTCTCAGTCACACTTTACACAAAAGTTCCATTTATAAATAGTTGATAAAGGATAATAAATGATTAATAGAGGTTTTAAATAAATGGGTAGTCAATTGTTAAAGTCCAGCAGGTCAAGGGACTGCTTATAACCATAGATTATAATCATCTACAACACCTTCTACTGATGTGCTTATAACACATACTATTCCTTTCTATTTGATTTATTAACTGTTTATTTAGCCTTTATAAGTGGATCCTTACTATAAAGTGTGACCTAATTCTGTCAGTCAAATGGTTTTTGCATAGGGTAAGAAGAGTTTGTTTCATTAAAGCTCTAGCTCATGTTTTCACTTGCACACCTTTAAATCAACTTGGATATGTTCAGCATCTCCACTGCTAATTTGGGTAATAAAACAGCATTCATAAAGGCCTGGTCTTATTCATGGCTCTCCTAAGGCTCAGCGCAAGCACAAATATCACGAGCAGTAAATTACACTAAAGATGTTGTGCAGCCTGCCTATGAAATCACTGTCAATCAATTTTTCATCTGGTTTTCATCATATCTGATAACATGGGTCCATTCAAAACCAGTGCATCAAAACCCAGTAAACCAGGAACATGACTCAAAAGTGGTGCCCATCACAGGACCCTGGGGGGCAGGGATGCACAAGTGAGGGAGAAGAAAATGAAGAAAACCAAACCATGTTTGATAGGTCTGGGTGGAGAGGACACTCACCCGGTGAGTACCTGGACTGCATGTAACCCTAGCTGCCTTTGTCCCTGCCAGCAGCACAGAGGTCTTAGTTTCCTGAGTAGTTTCTTCAGTTCATTAAGGACACAAATACTGTTATTCAGTGCACTGTGCTTCCCTCTCACAATTTTAACTGTGGCAACATCTATACTGGTGAAGATCTAGGGTCGTGCCAGCATAAGATGGGGCAAGAATTAGCCAATTAGCTAATACATGTCAAACCCAAGCTTGGAGTTCACTCGCAAACAGTAACTGCATGTCTGCAGAGCCCCTCCTCATTGCCATACAGACTGTGATCCTCCATTTAGCAGAGTTCTAACTAGCCACCCACTTGCTGTCCTCAGGTACACATCTAATTCAGTGCGCCAAGGGCGGAGGGGAAGGGATGAATTCTGGCCAGCAGCTGACTCCCCCCGGATGTATATAGGAAGCTGCAGCCCCACTCCAGATCCCCACAAGGGCACCCCACCTTTCTTCCCTGAACATAACAGCGGTTTATTCCACCGTTGCAGTCTGGGTGGGTGGATGCTCTGCTTGGGAGGGAGTCTCTCTGCACTCTGTTTAACAGGGGTTAAGCGTTCTTGCTCAGGCTGTCCACCTGCAATTGGCTGTGGAATGCATTCCCTTGCCAGCTCCTTCTGGGGACTCCGAGCGGCTCTACTCTCCGTAAATTCACTCCTTCTGAAAAAGGGAGTCTCAGCATCCAAGTAAATATACGGGATTGCTCAGATCAAAGGTGCTAATTGAAATGGGATGTCTAGACGCAGCGTAACTTGGCCAGGACAGGGAGCTGGGTCCCAACTCCAGACGGATAACAGGAAAACAAAATAAAGGGAAAATTAAAGGTGCTACATACTGGAAAGATGCCCTCAATGAAAGCCATGGGTCCCAGCCACAAACCAACCCTGAAAAACTGCCTGAGATCAGCAGCAAACCTGTGACACAGGGGAGGCTGTGAAATGTGACCACTGGGGAATTCCAGTGAGACACAGCGTAACTCAAACGAGGAAGGATGACTCTGAGTGGCACCAGAGAACACATGATCTGAGGAGAAGCAGGTAGTGACAGCCCTGGCTGGGAACTCAGTTGTGGCAACTTAAACTACAATCTGCCCTTTGCATCCTTTACGTGCCCCTCTTCATCACATCCCTTTTCCAGGTGGGGGACTGAGGCATGTAGAGGTGAGGTGATTTCTTGACGCTCACACAGAGAGTCAGTACCAGGGCTGGGATTAGGACCTACCAGTCCTCACTCATGCCCTAGTACTGTCCCCCCAAAGGAGCCCTATGGGCCGCTGTGGATTGGTCAGACTCTCTCATTGTTCCTTAACGTTCCGTAATTCTCCCCTTCTTTCCTTGCATACTTGCTCCAGTCAGAGGGTCCCCATGTCACCCTCCCTCTCCTCCTAACACTGGGTCTCTTCCTCACTGCAGTATCTGAGCACATACCCTCATAGCCACTTTATGCAGCAGGGCACTGCTTGCACCTCCACTTACAGATGGGAAACTGAGGCACAGAGGGATTACATGACTTGCCCAAAATCACTCAGGAAGCCTGTGGCAGAGCCAGAAAATGGACCCTGGTGTCCCGAGTGCCCATACAGGGCTCTAGCCACTAGCCCATCCTGCCGATCCATCCACTGCTGGGTTGTAACACAGCACTGTGGGCATGTCTACACAGCCTGCAGCAGTCAGTCTCAGACCTGGGTCGACAGACTCAGGCTTGCACCACAAACAGCCTTGTAGACATGGCAGATCGGGCTGGAGCTCGGGCTCTGTCCCGCGATGTCTACACAGCTACTGTTAGCGCCGTGGCTGCTGGCCCTGGCTCTGAGGCTCGATGCCATGGACAGCCGCTCGCTGTGCAGACGTACCCTGTTTAGCGGCAGTGCTACAGGGCAGGTTCGCACAGGAAGCAAAGAACCATCCACAAAACCACAGGGGTGTCCTTGGCCAGACAGGATGCAGCCACCCCACTGGAACTTGGCTGGGACACCCGGGCTAGCTCCTCGGAGGATAAAGTCCTTTCTTAGCCACTGCCACCTCACGTCTAACGGGACCGAATCCAACAGAAGTGCAGGAAAAGGCATTACCCAGATTTGACTAGACATTCGTGGGTCTTGAGGACGTCCTTCAGGAGGATCGAACGCAAGGGCTCCTTGTCCTGGGGAGACAAGACAAAACAGAGTCAGTGGTTCTGTATCAACCTAGTGGGCTGCTCTGTTGGCACTGGGAGCCCACTCTAGCACCCAGGAACTTTGAATTGTGAGACCCAAGAGCAACCTTCAGCAAAGCCTCCATGGATGGAGTCCTGGGGTGACAGGTTCCTTGGTCCCTGGCTGGAATAAGGAGAGATGTCACTGGGCGGGAGCATTCCCAAATGGCGGCTCCATGCAGCATCTCTCACCTCCGCCCTCCAATCCCTAACCCAGAAGCAGCACCCAGTGAACAGTGACTGACAAGGAAGATGAGCACGGCAAGGTTTTGCGGGGTTTTTTTTAATCTATTGAATCACATTCAATTCGCCCACTTTCCATTCTTCGCTCTGCACCTTCCTCTCCTGTCTGTCTCCAGTCTTGGGAAGTCAAATTGGCATCTCACGGGCATGAGGGGGGCACGGCCGCAAGCAACCCCCGTCACATAATCCCACCTGTAAACTTATCAAGCTCCGTTTTAAAACTAGACTGATTACTTGCCCTCAGTGCTATTGGGAGGCTGTTCCAGAGCCTCACGCCCCTCGCTGATGGTTAGAAGCCTTCTTCTAGTTTGTCCTCTAAATGCATCCATGGCCAATTACAGTTGTGATAGTGCATGCCAGCACGTGTGCTGTGGTGGGTATGTTGGGGGGTATGCATATATTGGGAGGTGAGCATGCAGGCATGTGCGTGAGGTTTCTTGCTTGCAGAAACAGGACTCAGAACTCCATAGTGGTTCAGGCAGTGGAACAGCCTCTGTGACAGCACAGCTTTGAGCTGCATTTGTGCCAAAGTCACAGCTCTCCTGCCTGTCCTTAAGCCCAGCCACTGCACCTGCTCCCTGCACCCCTGCAGTACATGGGATTTGTTCTCAGCTTTAGCCCCAAACGTGGGGTTTTCTCCCACATATTTTCTGTGTTCAAAATTTTGATTGATTTTAACAGAAGCCAAAAACGCAGCCTTGCAAATGCCAAGCCCAATACACCCATGAGGGAAGGGACAAGTGGACAAGGTCACCCAGAGAACAGTGAGCCGGAGGGGGCTGCTTACCTGCTCGCACTTGAAATAACTGATGGTAAAGTCGTCAAGAGCAAAGTACCGGCGTTTCCAGCTCTTCCTCTGAAAAACAGAGAGAACAGTCCCTAATGCTGCCAGGGTTGAGTTCCAGCCTCCCCAGCCCCTCAGAAAAAACAAATGGATCCTGAGAACCTAGGGGTCACATCTTCCAAAGAAGGGGCATTGGTGAAAGCCCTGAGCCTGCTCCACTGGGGAACAGAAAGCTCAGAGCTAGCAGCTCATAACTGAGGGTGCTGAACCACCTACCACTGCTCTGACACCAGGACCTATTCTGCACCAACACTGCCCCACTCCCTCCTCCTACACAGAGCAACTGTTCACGCCAACATGATCCATGGACCTCTAGAAGTGAAAAGCTCCCCTTTCAGGCGCAGCGGTGTGGGGGAAGCAAAAGGAGGCTCAGAAGCAATAAAATCAAGCCGCCTTCAAGCCCCCCCGCAGTGCTCTGCTCCATGAAGGACTCAGTGCAACTCTGCAACAGGCACTCACCACATTCCCCTGCTTCACGCAGTAGCCGCTCTTGAGGACAGGTGGCCCTGTGGACGGCTTGGAGGCAGAGGTGGGTATGTAGCTCTGGGAGCGTCTCAGAAGAGGGTGAGTGGCCACATCGCCTCCGTCTGCTCCTTCCCCTCCATTCTGAAACAAAAGGAGAACAATTGGAAACCTGCAAACAGCCTGGGGATGGGAGAGCGGACAGCATGTGCATGGTTGAGCCTGGCAGAACAGCCAAAGGAATTTAGTAGCCCAACCTCTAATCTGCTCCTGCCCCTTGCCACGAACAAATGATATTTTATTAGCCCAGCCGAACAACACACCTGCCCCATGCAAGCACGAGAGCAACGTTTGCACGTGGCCGGATTTTCAGAGGTGCTGAGCACTTGCAGTGCAAGTGAAAAAACAAAGGCACAACCTCAGCAAACCTGGGCCTCAGCGGGTGGGGACGCCGCACCTTGGAAAGTCAGACACAACGCTACACCAAGGAGCTGGACTTCGTGCCACAGAACATGCGGATTCAAACTTTAGCATGACACACTAATATGACGCGCACTTTAAATGGATGAACTAGCTAACTGACAGATCTCAAAACATAGTTGTCAATTAATCAGCTTCGAATG
Organism: Chrysemys picta bellii; assembly: GCF_011386835.1. NCBI lineage: Eukaryota > Metazoa > Chordata > Testudines > Emydidae > Chrysemys > Chrysemys picta. Next base: position 163,345,232 of record NC_088792.1, on the reverse strand, counting down.
GGGGCATTTCTAGTGGGGCTCTGCAGGGGCCAGTACTAGGCCCAAAGCTATTTCACCTTTTTACTAGTGATCTGAAAGTAAAAAAAGTCACTGCTAATAAAATCTGTGGATGACACAAAGATTGAACATAACAACGGCCATACTGGATCAGACCAATGGTCCACCTAGCCCAGTGTCCTGTCTTCCAACAGTGGCCAATGCCAGGTGCCCCAGAGAGAATGAACAGAACAGAGAATCATCAAGTGATCCATCCCCTGCTGCCCATTCCCAGCTTCTGGCTGCCAGAATCTAGGGATATCCAGTGCAGTGGGTTGTATCCTTGACCATCTTGGCGAATAGCCCTTGATGGACCTATCCTCCATGAACTTATCTAATTCTTTTTTTAATCCTGCTATCATTTTGGCAACATCCCCTAGCAATGAGTTCCAGAGGTTAACTGTGTGTTTTGTGGGAAAAGTACTGCCTTTTGTTTGTTCTAAAGCTGACATCTATTAATTTCATTGGGTGACCTCTTATTCTTGTGTTATGTGGAGGGGTAAATAACACTTCCTTATTCATTTTCTCCACCTCATTCATGATTTTATAGACCTCTATCATACCCACCCTTAATCATCCCTTTTCTAAGCTGAACAGTCCCAGTCTTTTAAATCTCTCCTCATATGGAAGCCGTTCCATACCCCTAATCATTTTTGTTGCTCTCTTCTGTATCTTTTCCAATTCTAATATATCTTTTTTGAAACAGGGCGACCAGAACTGCACACATTATTCCAGGTGTGGGCGTACCCATGATTTATATAGTGGCATTACGATATTAACTGTCTTATTATCTACCCCTTTCCTAATGGTTCCTAACATTCTGTTCGCTTTTTTGACTGCCGCTGCACATTGGGTGGATGGTTTCAGAGAACTAGCCACAGTGACTCCAAGATCTCTTTCTTGAGTGCTAAGGAGTAGGAGCAGGAAGCTGATTTGACCTCTGCATACAGTGTTGGTGAGACCAGTACTGCAGAGAAAGGCAAAACAAGAACCAATGGCCGGAAGCTGGAGTGAGAAATTCAAATTAGAAATCAGGCACACATTGTTAAGTGAGGGACAAACCACTGAGAGAAGTGGTGCATTCTCCACCTCTCGATGTCTTGCAGAAAAGCATCCAGGCCATGTTTGCTTTAGCCAAACACGTTATCGGGCTCAGTACAGGGATAACCGGATGAAATTCTATGACCTGTGTTATACAGGAGAGTCATCCTAGATGATCTAATGGTCCTTCCTGGCCTTAAATTCTGAATCTGTGAAACCCCGTACAATGCAACCAGCACCGTGCATGGGGATGTGAAGTGGTTTATTTGTGCCCTGCAATGTCACTCAGAGCAGGGGCTGCCCAGGGACAGATGCTGCAGTCTGCACATTGCAAGGTCATTGGCGCAATATGGGACACCCATCCTGCTGCACCAAATCAAATCTCTCTCACACAGAGCTCAGTCTCAGCAGGCCACAGTCTCTGTCAGGCCCCAGCTCATCTCTGGGTGCGAACTTGCAGCACCCTGGGCCTCTCCCAGCCACCAGAAAGTAACACTGTGAGGATTCAGAGGACTGGAATTTGCTGTCCTGCACTGGATGTTGTTCCTTTCCTAAAGAGCCCTCCTCAGCCCCGGCACACAGGGACCCACAGGCCCATTCCAACCCCAGCTCCTTATCTGGACCAGCCACCAGCCCAGGCACCGGGTGCGTTGGGATCACAAAGCTGCACATACACACGCTCGTCCTGCAGCACCCCAGCTCGCTCCGTCCCTGCCAGTTGACAGCAGGTTACCTGCTCACCAGACCCACGGGAATCACGCTGCCAGACAGTTCACAGAAGCAGACCTGAAGGGACCTGAAGCAAAGCGCGCACGTCCCGTTATAGCTGCCAGGCTGGGAATCTGACACGGTCATGGGCCCCACTCAGAAGAGACTGATGGGGCACGTCAGCCCAGCCCACGTGGGCTCTTGCTGGTCCTCAGAGCAGTGTCAGGACACCCAGTCAGACCAGCTGTAGCGTTTTTGTGCTCTGTGGTTTGCCTGCAGCACGTTCGTTCACACAACAGCAACACCAAGGCAATCGCACAGCGGGAGGGGAGGGAGCCCAGCTCCAGCAGCCTCCAGATCCCCCCTTCACCCCGCTTGTCCGGGTGGAAGGGGCGGGGCGCTAGGTACTTCCTGAGACTCAAAGGGGAGGGAAACACGGTAGAAGTCAGCAGGCAGACACATGTGTCCACTGCTTGCTGCTGCTGAGCCATTGCTACTCTGCCCTCATTCTAGAACCCCTAAGAAACAGGCCCCCAGCCCAGCCCCTCCTGCCTCCTTTATAAGGCAGAACTTGTGGGGGTGAGGGGGGGAGAGATAAAATGTAACCACTGTGCACATCTCTCTCTCCGCCCCTCCTTTCAGCACAAGTTTGAGGTTAATGAATTGTTTGAGCAGAGGCTCCTGGCTTGTACCCGTTGGCTTGCAGGGCTCGAGCTGTCCTTATATGGCATTCACGCTGGTGAAGAGGCCTATTGCGGTTAACCAGACAACATGCCCCGATCTCTCACCCTCAGCTGTGCACTTTCCCCTCCCCTCCACGACAGGACTTTGATTTTTCCAGGACCAAAATGAAGCAATCAAAACAAAGCAACTTGGGCCCAAGCCAGCCCTTCACTCCCTTCCGTGCCCCTCTGCGCCAGGCAGGGCGCTCTGCAGCCCACTTGGCTGCTGGGCGGGAGAGATGCGTTCGTGGAAGGTGGGAACCAGCCACTCCCCCGCCACCTGGATTCGCACAAGCCCTTTGCCATTTGTTGCAGCACTTGATGTTTGGAGAAGGACGGAGGAGAGTTGAGGGATTAGTCTCCCAGAGAGAAGGAGGGAAGGTGCATCGTTAGTGAAGACATTTCCCCAGAGGTTAGGCTGTAAGGAGCAATCCTACACTGACTCCCAGAGAAATGTGCTAGACAGGAGCAAGGCTTTTCCATCCCTCCGATCAATGAGGCCAGGACTCTCCTTTCATCCTGCCTGGAGTCACAAAGCTGCACCTGAAGCAGCATATTCCTTCCTGAGGCAAGGCAGAGAGGCCATGAATGCAGGCTCAGGAGGCTGCCGCAGGCGAAGCCTGGCTGGGAGGAAAGGCCATTTCACCAAGGGCAGCATCGGAATGGCAGAAAATAACTCAGCAGCTGGCGTCCGTCCCTCAACACCCTCTGCAGTGCGAAAGCGACTGTAAAGCAAACACGGGCTGTGGATGGAGCTTTAGGCTTTTTTGGAGAACAAACTAACCCAAAAGCAAACCCCCAGTCCCTCACATGGGAGAACAGACCAGCATTCACTTGCTACATAAATCACATGGCAGGGTGCCCACTTAACTGCTGCTTATTTGTTTTTAATAGACAATAAGCTTGGCTCCCAAGTGACAAAAGGCCAGAATACACAGCACCATTGTGTGCCCAGCTGCTGCTGCCCTGCTCACTCAGGCTCCAGGCTCCCTCTGCACTCCACAACGCAGCTTAGTGTCAGGGCCAGGCAGAGGGGAAACCACTGGCTAGCAGCCACCGGGCCCCAGTGAGGAGCCAGGAAAAACACCGAGTCAGAAAGAAGGCTCGGTTCCCCCACCCTGATGCACACGGCTGGGGCCAGCCAGAGCCTTGCAGAGAAACCCGCAGAAACAAACAAGAACTTCCCAAAACAGGGATGAAAAATTAGGCTTGGGCAAGGAAGTGAAGCAGAGTTAGAAACCCAGGCAGGACGTAAACGTTGTTGCAGCTGGGCCTGGAAACCTCCCCTTGGATTCTCAGCCTGGATTGCAGCCAAACAGAAATAGCGTGGGGAGGCTCTGGGCTTCCTGCCAAGGACTCGGTGCCCAAGGAGCACAGCACAAGGTGCCAGGCCTGGGGCTTCATCTGCACCCGCCTACAAACATTCCCAGGGAGTGGGAGTCAAAGGGAGCTGCCACCCTCAGGGAGGCGAATGCCACAGTGTCTAGGGAAAGGGAAAGGCTTGTTCTCAGTTTAAGCACAGAGCAGCCAGTCGCACCAAACTAGCACGGGGGTTTTGCACGGAAAGTGGTACCAGACATGATGAGCGAGGGTGGGGCCAGTTTCGTTTCTGTGCCTGTTTCCTGGTGCCCTGGTGGAGCAGAGGAAACACCCAGGCTAATACTCCACGTTCCAGAGGAAATCTACCATAACCTTCTGCAGTTTTCTAGCGCCTTCCATCCCCAGGTCTCAAAGCACTTACCAAATGGGACTGCCTCCCAGTGCGTGCCCCTGCAGCGAGTATCAGCACCCAGGCTGCTCAATAGCATTATCCCCATTTTACAGGCTGGGAAACTGACACAGAGATAGGAAGTGACACAACCAAGGTCACAGCACCGAAGATCAATGGTGCAGCCAGGAACATCACCCATGTCTTTTGAGTACCGGGCTGGTGCTCTAACCAGCAGGCCAGGCCTCATCCCTGCAGCAGTCTTAAAGACACGGTAGGAAGGATGAAAATGGTCCCAAACTGAACACTCTCCTACCTTCCCAGAAATGGTGAAATGTGTCTCCCTATAGAACTGCTCCACTCAGGTAGCGAGCCCCACACACAACCAGGGACTGGGATAGGAGGAACTGCTTCAAAATGGGAAGTGAAACACCCCCTGGAAACCATATAGAGTCATAGAATTTAAGGCTAGAAGGGACCAGTAGATCATCTGGTCTGACCTCCTGCAGAACACAGGCCAGAGACCCTCACCCAGGGACTCCTACTTTGAGCCAGAGCATCTCTCTTAGAGAACCAAGCAACTTGGACTTAAACGGATAGAGAATCCACCGCATTCTGAGTGAGCTGCCCATGGTCATTTACCCTCCCTGTTAAAAATGTGCACCTTATTTCTGGTCTGAATTTGCTAGTTTCAGTTTCCAGCCACTGGACCTTTTCCTGCCTTTGTCTGCTAAATTAAAGATCCCTTCGCGATCACAAATCTTCTCTCCTTGTAGGTACTAGACCACAATCAAATCACATCTTAACCGTCTCTCTGATCAGCTAAATAGTCTGAGCTCCTATTCACACAGGATGGAGCTGTACAATTGTTTCGCTCTGCTACTTCCTGCCAGCAGTCTCCCTTAGACATGTACATGGATAATGAGCAGGGCCGCCCGGGTGGGGGGGGGGGGCAAGTGGGGCAATTTGCCCCGGGCCCCACAGGGGCCCCCACGAGAATGTCGGAGGCTCCCCCCCACCTCCACCTTCCCCCATCCCCCGGCGCCTCAGCATGCCGCATCCAGGAGCGGCCCTGGACAGTGCTGCAGTGGCTTGGCTCGGGCGGTGCCTGAGGTCCTCCCGCTCGGAACCGCGTGGTAAGGGGGCGGGGCTGCGAGCTCCAGCGGGCCGAGCGGCAGGAGCTCCTGGACGCAGCTCGCTGAGGCTCAGGGAGAGGGAGTAAGCCCCTCTGAGTCGGGCACCCCCTGACTCCCAGTGCCGAGCCCAGCCCCTCTGAGACGGGCACCCCCCCGACCCCATCCCCCACCCCTGACCCCCAGCTCCGAGCCCACTCTGAGCCGGACCCCCCCCCGACCCCATCCCCCGCCGCCCTGACCCCCAGCTCCGAGCTCAGCCCCTCTGAACCGGACACTCCCCCAACCCCATCCCCCCCCCCCAGTCCTGACGCCCAACTCCGAGCCCAACTCCTCTGAGCCGGGCACCCCCTGACCCAGAGCCCAGCTCCCAACCCAGCCCTGGGCAACAGTAGCACCAGCGCCACCCCCAGGCAGCGACAGCCCAATGACACCAACCATCACCATTACCCAGCGACAGCCCATTATGTAATTGCAAATGTATACATACCAATAAAGCATTTAATGTTTTTAAATAATGTATTTCGTGTATTTTCAAATTATTAAAAATTAATGTTTGAATGTATTTCACTGGTTATTTTTTACATTTCCAAATACATGTTACTATTGTATTGCAACTTTTTTTTATGGAAGGGCCCCCCGAAATTGCTTTACCCCAGGACCCCTGAATCCTCTGTGCGGCCCTGATAATGAGAACATACACATTGAGTTAGGATTAAAAAGATGGCTATTAAACCCCGCTTCAGGGAACGACCCAACCTCTCAGTGACAGGGGTCAGGACGAAACGCCTCCCACAAGGAGATTATCCCACGATCACCCCGTCAGGTCTCTTGCACCTCCTGCTGAAGGAGCTGGTGCTGGCCACTATCAGAGACAGGCTACTGGTCTAGATGAATCATGGGTCTGATCCAACCCTGGCAATGCCTATGCTCCAGTCAGGCCCAATTCTGCACATGTGCACATCTGTATGGCCAGAGAAGAGTTAAAAACGCCTGCCAAGGAGAACACTGCAGTGACCTAATTCTCCATTCTATTTTTAGACCTGTGACTGATAAGAGCTGAAATTAGGCTGTCAAAACACCAAAAGGTGGAAGTTGCCGATGGTCATGCACATGCCCCTCCTGTGCGTCCAGGGAAAGGGAGACTCGGACTACTGGAGAAAGGGAGGTCTCCACCTCCTCCTGTGGCATCTCCCAGCTGCTGTTCCGGGGAGCAGCCACTGGGGCTAGTGGAACTGGCTCAGACCTTCCGGGGGCCGTGGGGAATTGAGACAGAGATCAGGCCACAGCTAAGGGGCATGAAAGCTGAGGCAATTTGCAGCTTTGCATGTGGCTCCATAAACCCCTTTTGGCTCACTGCACTTTGGAGCCAGAGAGAAGTGCTGTGTGCAGCTATTTATAAACCCTGAGAGGTTTCACAGGCACAGACCTGGTTTCCTGAACTGAAAGTGCAAATCAATTCCACCAATAGGAGAAGTGTGTAATCAGACTGTCTTACTTCAGAGAAGGTCAGACAGCCTCCTGCCTCTCACCCAGACTGCTCAGAGTCTAAACCTCAGAGGTAGGTTCCAGACAGATTCCCCAGGCAGCAGATGTCACATAATGGGGTAAACCAAAGCAACTGCATTCAAGGTCCTCCCCCAACAATCACATTGAAGTTCAGTCACTGGAAATACCTCTGATTTAGCACCAAGTTCTGCCTCATTGTTGAAATTCTGAGTGAAAAAGTTACTGGCTTGCACCAGAGCATGCAGCTCCCCAGACACACGTGTGCGAGAGAGATGGCAAGCAGACCAAAGGGTTGTGATTTAGGCCCATGCAGCCCAAAGTCCCCAGTTGGGTACTGTCTGAAGCACCTGCCATTTAAGCTCAGTGTGAATTACTGCTGATCTCGGCTGTGTTACTGAGGCTGCTTAGACACGTTGCCAATAAGGGACTTTCTGGTCACACCTTTCAGCTAAACCCATCTCCCTGAGGCGTTTCTGGAACAACGGTCAGCATAGTATCTAGGTGTTGAGACATCAGCCCTGCCACCAATTTCCTGTGTCACAGTCCGCTCTGTGTGCCCCCGTCCAAAGAAAGCAAGAGGGCTCTGGGTATCTGCCAATGACCAGATTACATCCCCTGACATATGCCTGTTTGCCTAGCTGCACTACATGCAGCTCACGGTGACACGGTTGCTTCAGAATCTGCCCCAGCTGCCTATCAGTTTCCAGGTGGGATTTAAGGTGTTCTTGGCCTATAAAGACCTAAATGGTTTGGGCTCAGAGCAGCTGCAATGTGGCAAGGCACTTGAGCTGACAGTCCCCTGGTTTAAGAGGGAAGGTGTTTTTTGTGAAGGAACCTCAACTTGGACCCGGAAACCAGATTTATTAGCCTTAGGACTTGCTGCAAGATCCACCCATTTCCTGGGAGAAACGCTGGGACGTAGTGGGGGCAGTTGGGGTTCTAGTGGGGGGTTATTTGTTGCAGGCCTCACGCACAAGCTTTACTGTTGTAACGTGTGAGTTACTATGCAGAGCGGCCTAGCTCGCAGAGTCGGTTGTCTCTGTGTATTAAAAGATATTCCTCCACTCGCTGTATGGCTTCATAGTTCAGGGGCTCAGACGGGCACTTAAACAAAAACGAACAACAATAATAAATGCGGGTTTCCCACCTCTGGTAGATGACGGGTAATATTCTTCACTTAAAAAGTAGGGATCCAGGTATAATTTGTTGCAGTTAACTACACACCTGAGTAGCGTTTGTTCTGTTTAACTGTTTCAGAATGCAAAAGGCAGGATGGGAACAGCTTGTAGAAGAAAACTGATGCAATGTTTGTTGGCCTGGTTTACCGCAGAGCTTTGCTGATTGTATTAGTAAGGAATTGGACAGAGGAAATAAGCAGGCATATTGCATTTCCTGCTCAAACATATGCTAGCTAAGCAACATGGACCCTGCATTTCATCCCAAGACTGTTTATCCCTCCTACCATGTCAATCACACACAGTTGTTCCATAGATCTCTGTTATGTCTGGTAGAGAAATGATTAGAGGCTGAACCTAGGACATAAAAACGATGACGCAGAGACCCATTCAATGGCACAGACATGGGTCAAGCACACGGCTGGAAGACTCCCCAACAGTTAAATACAGGAAAATCAAAGAGCAGAATGTGGTATAAATTTCATCACCCTGCTAAGCGTGCAGAGAACTGCCAGCTTTTCCCCCTTACATCCCTCAAGAATTGTTCCTTCGAGCCAGTGAGAGGCTAGAGTCCCAGAGCATTGTGCTGGTACCAAGAGTATTTCATTTCCAGTGCCTGGAGACAGAAAGGCAAGGAGCGAAAGTTAAACTACAGATCGTTTCTAGTCACCATCCCCGAATTACCAACTCTTGTTGATTTTATCATGAGACTTGCAGTACTTGGCGCTTTTCTTATAGCCCCAGGTTCCTGGACTCACGAGAATCTCAGCTTTCTTTTATAAAAAGTAAAGAAAAAGAAGTTTCTAGCCCTCCTGGTTGCAGAGAAAAAGCTGCAAAATGAGAACCAACAGAACCCTAAGGCTTAGAAACCAAGGGGCAAAGAATAGGCACCTAAAATTTGTTTTTAAACTTTAATGATTTTTAAGCTCATGATTTTTGGGGGGCTGCCTGACTGATCTGGATTTTTATCCCAGAGGTTGCCCATGCTGCCATCCTCACATGGCACATTCTGGTTCCTCCCAATTGAATGCACATTTCAGAACATTCTCTGCTAGCACAAGCTGTAGATCTGCAAAGCCACAGGCATACTCCGCTAAGGCAATGCAACGCAGACACGCCCAGCTTACCTGATTGACAGAGATAGGTGTGTGCACAACCACCCCTCCAATGATCTCAGTTTTGTAGGCCACTTGTGGTTTCTTCTCCTGGGTTTGGGGTGCAATGGGGGGCTTTGTAATCTCTGTGGCTGGGGGCAAACTACCACTCTTTGGCACCTGTGAAAGACAGAAATGGGTGAGTCAAATCTAGCCCCAAACCACCCATCCTGGTAGAAATGAAGCCTTAGCAGGTTTAGGCTTAGGGTCTGCATCTGGGACATTGGCCTGTCCATTCTCCTGTTCAAATACAGCAGTGCCCCTTTAAAAAAAAAAAAAAAACACCACCACCAAGACACCCCACATCAAGGTTAATGAGGGTGTGGCTCCATCCCAAGCTGTTTGCAGGAGAACCCTATGATATGAGGAAAGAAGAGAGGAGGTGGGTAATTAAACATCACCTGACATGAGTCTGCGACCTGCCTCTGGAGCCCTGTGCATTTGTGCTCCTTTAATTGTCTTGCTCTAGTTACTGCCAGACTTAATGATTAGCTTTTGCAAGTCTAACCAGGCTAGACGACAGCACATCTACAGCAGTGTGACTCCAGCAGTGTGCAAGCTGCTGGGACCCGGCTTTGTATTCCGAGCACGCTGAATCATTCCCTTCCAAATGCTGATATACCATTAACCAGTAAGAGGTAACAGCAGGACAAGGCCACTCTAATCCCACTGCAGTTTGGGGAACAGCCCTCTCCGTGTCCTGGGGAAAGGACACGGATCTGTGCAGGAATCACACCCCCCACCCCCCTCACGCATTTCCCTGCGTGTATGTGGCCTGTTCTCTTGCTGTCGACATTGGTCTTTCCCAAACCGGCTCCTGAGACTCAGGGATGTTCCTATGTCAAGTTACTTCTTCTTCCTGTGTATGCAGATGACACTGCAAATCTGGCTGCTCTGTCACTCTGCCAATGGGTGTGGCATAATCAGCCACAAATGCTCACGGATCATCCCGGGCCTGGCTGGACGCAGCCCACAGCCCTCTGGCTGAAGCTGAAACCTTGGATTTCTCTGGCTAAAATCAGAGGCTCCTCGCCACAAGCTGGTGTAAACTCAGGATGGATTCTCTGAACAGAGCATGACCCCCACATGCCGGAAGGGGATCTCTCTGCAGCAGGTCTGGTCAGAGTGGGTCACCAGGAGCTCATCCATCTTAACTGGGATGGAAACTAATGGGTGTGCTTCCTCACTGTCCTGCACTCTGTGCAGTCCTTCCTACCTGTGTCAAGCACATGTCAAAGGTACCCTTTCCAGTTTGGTTGTGTTTTACACATACTTCACACAGGCTGAGTCACACCACAAGCAGCAGGGCAGGGGAGAACCAGGCTGCGGTAACTCTGTGCAGGCCAAAGGAAATTGCCAACCAGTACACATGGGGTATGTCTATACTGCGAAGAAAAGCCTGCAGAACTGAGACTCAGAGCCTGAGTCAATTGACACTGGCCCATAGCGCTCAGACTGTAGGGCTAAAAATAGCCATGTAGACATTCTTGCTTGGGCTGCAAGACTCTCCCCCTCCGCCAGATTTCAGAGCCCAGGCTCCACTCCGAGCAGGAATGTCTACACAGCTATTTTTAGCCCCACAAGCCCGAGTCAACTGACCCAGACTCTGAGATGTGGTGGAGCTGTGGGTTTTTTTTGCAGTGTAGACATATCCAGAGTTGGGGGAGAGACAGGGTTACCTGCCTTACTCAGAGACTTTTCAGTCACTAGGGATCCAGCCCTTTGGCCCTGCGCTTTGCTCTGTTTACCCACATTGTTAACTTCGGCAGTACGTTCAGGGGCGGGAAGCGGGTGGAACTAACCCAACTGTGCTAAGTATAGTGCCAAAGGAAAGAAGCTCAAACCCAAGACAGCTCCATTTCCACAGCAACAGTTTTGTTACCTGTGTCAACAACCTCTCTCCTCTGCAGAGCTGGGCTAGCACTGGCAGCAGAGAAACTGCAAAGAGAGAAGGGAATTCATCCAGGTCCCTGAGCTGCAATATTGGTATCCGGTTTGTCAAGTGCCTTCGCAGGCACAGGTCTCCTCAAGGCCTTTTGGCTCCGGGGAGCCCCTGATTCTCATGCACGATTATTCCTTGCCTTCAGCATCCCCCAGACTGAGCAGAACATCCCACTCAACAGCAAGGGGACGGGACAAAGACACTGCACTCCACACTGTAAGCCCAAAGGAGAAGATGTTGCTACTGGAAAATGACATGGGACAGTGCAGGTGTCCTGGAATGGTTTCCCCCCCATGTGATTTAAAGGTTTCTTGATTGCTAGCATAGGCTAGAGGAAAGAGCTCCAGGCAGGGAGAAGACAGGCACTCCTGAGTTATAACCACTGCTCTGACACTGACTTGCTCGATGACCTGGGGCGAGTTGCTTAACTTCTCTCTGCCTCATTTTCCCTTTCTGTAGAAAGTGGATAATATGAACATACCTTTGCAGGGATGTTGGGAGGATAAGGTCTGTGCACTGCTCTGAACACGTCAGTTGCTGTGTACGGGCTAGGTACAATTATCTGGATTGCTTTCATGTCAGAAGCGAGCTCACGGAACTGAGAAACACGGAGTCTCAGGGCAGGTCTTCACTACGGGGGGAGGGGTCGATTTAAGATACGCAAAAGTAGCTGAATTCAACCTATCGGAGCCGACTTACCCCGCTGTGAGGACGGCGACAAAATCGACCTCCGCGGTTCCCCGTCGACGGCGCTTACTCCCACCTCCGCTGGTGGAGTAAGAGCGTCGATTCGGGGATCGATTGTCGCGTCCCGACGAGACGCAATAATTCGATCCCCGAGTGATCGATTTCTACCCGCCGATTCAGGTGGGTAGTGTAGACCTAGCCTCAGGGAATGTTCCTGCTATTCCCCAAGTTAGACTCACCATGTAGTTCGCATTCAGTGATTGGCCTCTTAACAAACAGACTGGACCAGTGTGCTAAAGATTTTTTTTTAAAAAAGAAGTAAATTTGCACTCCTGAAAGTAAGGGCTTATCTACACACAGGGTTACATCATTTTTACTTAAGCAGCGATTTAAAACCAGGTTAGTTAAACTAGCGTAAAAGGCTGTGTGGATGCTCTTCTTTTGTTTGAGAGCAGGCTAATTTTGGTTTAGCTTAAGAGAATTAGGAACAGATAGAAGGTAGCCCAAAATAAAGCACTCAGACAGAAATGAGAGTCTCCACACAAGAGTCTAGTCTAACTGAACCAGTTTAACTGAGCTGACTCAAGTTTGTGTGTAGATAAGGACTGAGAAGAGGAGTGAGTAGTCCAAGACTTTCCTGGCCAGACCCGAACAAACAGCTACTGTCTCCTACAGAAAGTGATTCAGTGCTGAACTAATCAACCCACTGGTCAGACATCTATCTGCAGCATGAAAAGGCTCAACAGAAAGCATTTTCTCTAGTTAATCTTTGGAGCAATAACCCAAGCAGTAAACTCCAGGCAGTTCTCAAAAGCCAGGCTCCGCTAACCAAGTGAAGTAGCCAGCCTTCAGTGGTAGGGAACAGGAAACATGAGCATCTTAACACACCATCGCTTCCTGTTTCAGAAACAGCACAGCTGCTGTGACAGAAAGCAACGAGCCAGATGGTTCCCACACCCGCGGGAGCCCAGCACTGCGCACTTTGCCTCAGCAACCTACACCTGTGCAGCATGGTCCAGCGGAACTTTATGCGGTTGTCACCTAGTGCACCAGGCTGCCAAACACGCTGGCGTGACGAGCAACTGGCCAGATCAGAACCTCTTGCGCAACACGCCGTCTTTCATCTGTCTGCATCTTCTCAAGCATCACGGAAGGGAGTGCAGACAAGGAGGTCTGTGCACGTCAATGCTGGAGGAGCTGGCACACATGGCCAAACCAACGGAAATGGTTTCACAATGCATACATAAAGAGATTGTACAGTAGGGGTCTGAATCTCTGCATGCATTACTGCTAGGGGGTGCCCGTTGGAATCCAGCTCACAGCAATCGGCCTGTGACTTAGTTTTCATCTGCAAAATGGAAAAAATAACGAGCTACCTCTCCAGGGTATCTACTGCAGCTAACTGCCCCAACTACTACAGTATCTATGCCCCTCAGAGTCTTTAATGTACGTACTCTCACCCTCCGCCCCCAGGCAGGGCAGTGCTATGATCTCCACTGTACAGACAGGGCAGAGAGAAACCAAGTGATTTGCTAAAGGTCACATACAAAGTCTGTGTGAAAGCAGGGAATTGAACCTGTCTCTCAATCCAAGAGGACCCTCCCTAGGAGCTGGACTATCCTTCCTTCCCTGCTGTGAGGTTTGGCTTAGTGCTGCCCATGTAGAGTGCTGAAGAAATATTTTGGCAAGTAGCAAATCAAGACTTGCACAATACACATCAAGAAGTAGATTTTCAATGGCAAAGGGCAGTTAGAGGCCCAGGTCCCACTGAAAGTCAGGATCTCCCCCCAAAACCCCATTTGTGCCTTTCAGAACTTCCCCATAAGTGACTGAGCCGTTCCAGGCTACCGTGGCCCAAGGAGCTTTGAGGATAGTCAGCTGAGACCACGACAAATGCAGAAAAACAATGGCCTCGCGGTGGAAGGAGTGTGGACTGGAGTCTCAGGCTTCAGCCCACAGGGGAGCCCAGCGCCTCCTGGCTGGGGCTACTCACTTGTCTGATAACATCAGAACGGCCACACTGGGTCAGAACAATAGTCCCTCTAGCCCAGTAGCCTGTCTTCCGACAGTGGCCAATGCCAGGTGCCCCCAAGGGAATGAACAGAGCAGGGAATCAGCAAGTGATCCATCCCCCATTCCCGGCTTCTGGCAAACAGATGCCTACTGCAATTAAAGAGGAGAACAGCCAGTCCTACTTAATAACTGGCCTTCTGAATGGTGCCTCTTCGCAAGCCGGCTCTCTCTAGATGCCGCTACCGTGCTTGCGATTTTACACCCCACACCCTAGCAACAGGTGCTCGCTGGGACAGACAAACCTCTCGCTCTTCCAAGAGACTATGAAATAAGGAAATACTAGCCCCGGCCTGAAGTGCCACCAGAGGTTTAATATGGAAACAGCCTTTCTTAGAACTTCTGAATCTAGACATGTGCTTTAACTTGTTATTCTGGCATGTTCAATCAACTATTGACCCTCTCTGACTAATTCTGTTTCCTGCACTTCAGAATTCCTCTGCCACTTAAGGCAGCTAAACCACGTGCATCACCCTGAGTGTATGTAACACAGGGCCAGGACAAAAATGCTACACAGCACACTGGTTGGGACCACCAGAATCCCGGGATCTCTTTCTGGTCTCATGTCTAAATGGGTTTGTATCCATATTGATCCCAGAAACGAAAGCAGGAGCGGCATATGCCGTTTGTTGTTGGCACAACAGATGAGCTAGCGTTTCAGTCCACCAGCTCCGATGCCAGATGAAGGGCCCAGCTAGCCCAATGCACTGTCTGGGTCATTTATTTGCTGGTCTTAGGAAAAGCAGCACATTAATTCCCTTGCCCATTTTCACTGTATTTGGTCTTTCAGCGACTATGGGTTTCTACTCAGCACCCGGCCACACTGCAGCTTGGTAACAGGAATGGCACAGAGAAGCCAGACTGTGTGAACAGGCATACGGGAGAAAGGAAGTTCACAGGGAGCAGGTGGGTCAAATCTCACACCCAGAAGTCTTGCAAATGTTTTTTGTGGCACTGTCCTTTCTAACTGCCCTGTAGAAGGCAGGAGACTCCCCTGCTGGATTTGTCTGATGTGCTGAGCTAGTGACCAGTGAGTGATGCAGGCCAGCTCGCCAATCTAGACAAGCCAGAGGATCCAAGAAGGCCCAGCCAAAGTTTAATAGTTTGGGGTTTAGGGGTTTAAAAATCAAACAGGCTCCTTTCAGCAATAAACAGATGCAATTATTTCTAAAAGCCGCATACTAGGGGCCCGATTCACCAATGCCCAGCACCTTGTATCCTCACTGATGCCTCTGCAGAATGAGTGCAGAGTGGAGGTAAAGCTCGCTCAGATCAGAACAGTAGCATTTTACATTAACTTTCCACAGGTGCAAATGACAACACAAGGTGTAAGGCATGAGGAGGAACAGATCAGTGTCCTTCAAGTCTAGAGTTCATATTCGGCTAGTCATACTTTGGAGGAAATTGCCACCAGGGCAGTTGCCATGCCTCTGGGGCTAGATTGGGGTTTTTGCAAGTGTAACCTGCACCCAGAAGTGAATGGAAGGTGCAAATCAGAGCAGGTGCAGCCAAGCAGCTCACCCTCCATCAGGCAGCTGCAGGGACCCAGATTTGCATCCTCAGTTCACTTGCAGATACAAAAAGGCAAGTGCAACGCGCACCAGCAAAAGGCAGGCCAGGACCCAGCCCTTTGGAAAATGAAATCCTGTGTATTTTATTATATTGCAATATACTGCGTCCCACAATACAAAGTGTTTGCTGTATCAAATCTCATGAGACCAATTGTACCAGGAAGGAGAAAAACTGAATAAGCAAATTACTTTAGCACAAGAAAGAAACCCTTTGATAGCAGCAGAAAGAAATCAGTTACACACAGATCCCAGCCTTCAATAATTACATTGACACAGTGGCACCAGAACACATAAGGGTGTGTCTATCTCCCAGAGAAGCTTCTCTTTTCAAGGGCTTAATCATTGTCACACGCAGCAGCTGTGCCTGGGAATACGGGAAGTGCATTTATCTTATCTTTGTTTATAAATATAAAAGTCTCTCCAGATTTAAGTTACCGGAGAAGGAAAAGAAACCAGTGAGATCACTCATCTGAGGCCAGATTTTCAGAACAGCTCACTTACTATAGTTTTCAATGGTAGCTACCGGTCCTAAGGACTTTTGAAATTCTGGCCCACATTGTGGATGCTAAGCACTTAGAAATCCGGCCCGGTGTCTTTTTCCAGCTCTAAAATCTCTTTAGGAAGTTTCATAACCAAAAGATCAGCCCCTTTTCTTGGAGTATTTTCTTTCTTAAATTAAAATCATGCAAGTCATTAAAACTTACAAAGCAGCAGCTAAGCATGCCGTGTTTGAATAACTTCTCTGTACTCTGCAGGAAGCTGCAGCAGTCCCATTCCTTCCAATGGGAGCTGAGGGGGCTCGGGAGCTCTGGGACAGTCATGCTGATGGTACTGCGATTGCTTTATACCATAGAGCAGCACGATGGATCGGAGCAGCTCCCAAGGGGACTGAAGGACAGCGCAGCAGCTAGCTGAGAATAGGGTTTCAACTCCTTCCTTGGTTTTGTGGTTGTGAATCACAACCTCAGCATTAATTAAAACATGACAGACTCAACATTCTGACTAGGAATTTCCTGCGGAGCTAGCAGTGCTAACTCCACATCAAGCGTGGCTCAGACTCAGCGCACAGCTGGCTCCAGGAGCAGCCCGGTTTCTGGCCAGACTCAGCCATTACCTTTGAGCAGGTTGCAGAAAGGGGATGAGGTAGAGCAAGAAGTTAAATACGGCTTTCCAAACATTTCTCTGACAGCCCCACTGCCCACGAGGGGAGAGGAGACAGCAGTGATAGTAGCGTAACATACCGTAATCTTGCTGGCACGGTTCAGAGCCTCCACCCAGTCCTGTAGGTCCTTTTGATCACTGGCTTGTAAGAAATAGCGCTGAGATAAAGCATTGATAACTATCAAAGAGAAGAATAAAAAAAAAAAAAAAGAGAGAAGGGAACCCTAGTCAGTGCTCAGCCTGCTTAAACTAATCCAATAATAATACCTTGCACATCAGCAGCACCTCTCAACTTCCAACCCCACAGTACCCTGCAAGCATTACCTATTTCAGCCTTGCAACCACTTGACAGGAAAATATACAAGGAACCACCACTGAGCTGCAGCCACCTCTGGGGTGGAGTATGGCAGTTGTTTAACTGCATGTTGCCACACTACACAACAGTTCAGGACTGGGCATGAAGAATATCACAATCCAACTGAAACGATCTGAATTAGAATTTAACTAGGGCACTCGTAGTAACATGCCTACAAGTGCCCTGGGAGCTGTTATGACCGCCAGCGGTCAGAACCACAGTTTTAAGTTTCATCTGCAATGCTCAAAGGCAGATCAACTCCTCAACAGGAGTCCCATGAGAGTCTGGAAAACTCTCTTGGGACACGCAGCCCCTCCTCTCCATCCCCTGACTTCTCAGCTCATATGGCCTTCTGGCTTGCAGCAGCTGGGTCAAAGGAAACATTCTCATAGGATTTCTGCATTGAAAACCTTGAGACATTCTGAACTGCACAAGGTTTTGTTGAAACCCAGGCCTCCTCACGTTAGCCATCTGCACTTGCAGTTCCCTGCATGTGAACTGCTGCCAATCACTCCCCATATTTTACCTTCGTAGGCTCCTGGAGCACAGCACAGCAGAGCAGCAAGCTCAGTCATGGCGTGGGAATATGCTACCTGCTCTGGTTTGGTGCTGATTCATGTCCCCTGCATGCAAGTATAGAAAATTGTGGCCCCCCCACCAGGGCCGGCTCCAGCATTTCTGCCGCCCCAAGCAAAAAAAAAAAAAAAAGCCACGATCGCGATCGGCGGCGGCAATTGGGGAAAAAAAGCCGCAATCGGCGGCGGCAGTTCAGCGGCAGGTCCTTCGCTCCTAGAGGGAGTGACAACCCTGCCGCCCCCAAATTGCCGTAGGTGCCACCCCTCTCCCTTGGCCGCCCCAAGCACCTGCTTGTTAAGCTGGTGCCGGGAGCCGGCCCTGCCCCCCACCCCAGCCCTTTGAGACAGGTATGTGCTGGTGCTGTTGTTCCTGCTGCTTGAACTCTGAGGTGAGCTTAGTGCTCATGAAAGTGAGGAACTTTTGTGGCTTGGGTAAAGCCGAGGGCCACCGGGAAGGGAAATCAATCCCGGACCACCTCTTCTTTGCAATGACAGGAATGCAGAAAACTACATTGCATAATGCACTGCAGCATGAGGGTGAATATGGGGGAAAGCTCCATTAGTGCAGCGATGCACTAGGACAAGGTTGCCCAGGCCAGACAACCACCCAGAGCATCCATGCTGCTGGGGTATACAGGGAAAAACTGAGGTCCCCTCCCATCCAAAGGATTCTGGGCGAAATCCACCCCTGTGCAGAAGCAGCCAGCAAAAGGATCAAGGCACCATTTAGCCCTATGGGTTTCAGAGGGACTTAAGTGGTGCATATAGTCCTTTGTGCTGACTGCTCTGTACAAGTGTGAATTTCACCCTCTCTGAAAACATTCTTCCCAGCAACACACAGCATCTCACACTTCTGGAACACCTTATACTAATGAATAAAGAAGGCCCATGGATAATTGCTGTTTATGAATTCTCATGGTTTATAACAGCCACCTAACCCTGCAGTCCTCCCGTCAGAGACCTGTCATGATGTGAGCTCTGGGCATTTTGGTGTCCCCCCTCCCCCATGTGTTACACTCACCAAAGCAGAACGGGACTTTCGGTTTTTGTTTCGGGGTGGCGACGCTGACCTGAAGAGAAATAGATTTTTAAAATAAAGCACATTAGCGGCAGTGAGATGGGGCAGCATCTGCTTCCATTAGAAAGGACACATTGTCTTCCATTCTTCAGCACTGTAATTAAGGCCGTTTATAAATCATGAGGAGCTCAAGCAAGCCTGAGTCAAAGCAAAATTAACATGACAAGTGAGAAAGGATGTGCTGATGAGCCTTTCTCACATACCTCCTTAGTCTCAGTTGTGTCTCACTAGAAGATACTGTGCCCCTCATCATGGGCCCAAATGTACCTGTGTCCTGCACAAACATCTCATGGCTAGCTCTAGATTGCAGTTGCATTTCTTTGGTGGAGAGATGTATATGTATTTCTACACCGCTATATGGCTCTGGTAACTGCAGATTTAGTTAATGGATATGGCTAAAACCTTGCATACAAGATCTAAGCCTCTGCTGAAGCTGCAAAAAGTACTAGCACCTAGCTACCAAAAACTGTGCTTTAACATGGTTCTGCCAAATGGAGTTAAGAGAATATGTGCATGTTCACATGTGGACATGCTAACAGATGCAGATCACCTAGAACGGCTATCTCAGCACAGGGTACACATGCCCTATAGTGGTGTAATTTCTCTTACTTCCACACCAAATCTCTGATGCTGATACACTGCAGTGCTACTGTTTTACTACAACATTTTCTTTGGTGCAGACATTTTCTTTTGCTGGAAATAGACCAATCGCCGAGCATGAAAAGTACTGCCTTGCAGCAAGCCAGGCAAGTCTCTGCGTTACAAAACCACCACAGATATGTTAACAGGCAAAGTGACAGTTGGCCTTTAGAGGCTGATATATCCTGTGCATATCAGAATGAAATTTATGATGCAAGTTCACCAGCGCTGCTACCCACGATGAGGTCCCCCACAGCTGAGTGAGCTCTCAGGAACTCATTCATATCAGATTTAATAGAGACCACGTGTAGTAACGAACTCAGCAGCCCCAAAAGAAGGTCACTTCAGAGAGCAGTCTCTCATCTGCTGCTCTCCCTCAACTCCAGTGCCAGCCACGCTGCACAACAAGGATGCAAATTCTTTCAGGGGCCCTGGCAGTATGAATTTCTGTTGGACCAAACACACACTATGTGGTAATTAAGAAAACTGAAGGAAAATAACAGTGGTTGCTCCCTAAAGAGTAGGAATCATTTATGTAAGAGTAATATTCCTGGGGGCTCCAGGCATGGCCTTTATAGAGTATATTTATTTGACAGGCTTCTTACTTCTGAACCAGTCTATAATACTTTAAATATGCTTTCTCAAGCAAACCTCCATTTCTCTGGCATGTTTATAATTGGTAGTTAAAGCCATTGGTATAACCCAACCCTGCAGTTTACGACTGAATCGAGCGCTGTAGCAATTTTCATTTAGTCTAAAATATATATAATTTATAAGTGAAGTTCCTTCTGAAATGGGGAAGACTGCTCCCTCAGCATTGCTTCATCTGAGTTTAATTTATAAATCATGAATCAGCAGGAGCAGAGATCTGCTGGGTCTTTTTCCAACTACAGTAACCAAAGCTGATTCCATATCCCACCCCACCCCAAGATCCAGACAGTCGAAATTCCAAGCAAATAAAGGTGTTACATACAATCCCAACTTGCCTGGTCAACAGAGCCACGATATTAGCCACATGACTCTCTGTCAAGGGATTTAAGCAAGCAACATTTCCTACCGTTTATTGTTCCCTGTGCTGTTTTCACCTACACGGCCCACCTTACAGTCTTTCTGGTGGATGCTGTTCCAGCTAATCTGCCTTGGCCCTGTACCACACGAGCACTGCACAAGCACTAATGAAGTTGTAGGACAAGATGCACAGAAAGACTAAGTGACTCATCCAAGGCAACAAAGAATCTGGACCGGGGCAGAGGTAGGATTTGAACCCAGGACTCTCACACCTCAGCTAGTGCCTTAACCACAAGGCAGTCTTCCTCTGGGAAGAGAGTCTCAATGTTTCCGAACCGGGGCTGCCTGCTGGCAAACACAGTGGCCACCTTGTGCTCAGCACTAGTTCACACCCACCCTTGGACACTAGTACCTGCTATATTAAGGCGGGGAGTGTGGATACTGGCCAGGATACTAGAGTTCCCCTCCACTCTTTTCTAAAAGTCCCCTAGTATATTTAACATTCATTTGGCAGCCCATGGAAATTAGCAGAAGGGACCTTGGTTGGACAGTGACTGCTCCTGGCACTGCACAGCAGGGACAGCACTGGGCGTGAGCCAAAGTTCTGGCATGAGGACTTGAACCCACAACCTTACGTCCTAGAGGCAGGTGAATACAACTGAAGGGAACAGACACTGAAGACAGACATGGGGGATCTGAGTCTCTACCCGCTTGCTCTCTGGACAGTCAGTTACACCCATGCAGAATGGGTGTGCAGCACTACCAAACCTCCAAGGTGGAGTCGATATGGGGCAAAGGACTCCCAGGGGACAAAGAAGCGGAGATATCAGGCCTTGAAACAACAACCCTGCAGCCAGCCCCACAGGAAGAGGAGCAGCCTACGGACTCTGCACTTGGAGACCCTGCCCTCTAAGGGAGGTGTCAATTCCACTTGGAGGAGACACACCCACGCTAGCTTTAATCAAGTTAATGGGCTAAAAACCGAAGGCTAGCTGCTGTGATGCAAGCAGTGGGAGGGGCCAGCTTCCCCAGGGAAAAGCCCATCTGAGACCACAGGAACATACAGGGGATGCCAGCCTGTCCCGGGGCTCATACCACTGGGGCTACACAGTTATACTTAGTGCACCAGCTCAACTGGCGCTGCTGCAGGTAGGTGTACTGGAGCTGGAATTGATGGCTCCAGTTTGAAGCACAGACAGACCCGAGGCTACGTCTACATTGGCGCTGGGGGTGCGATTCCCAGCTCACGTGGATGGACAGGCGTTAGCTCTCAAGCTAGCCCACTAAAAACAGCAGCGAAGCCAGGGAAGCAGCGAGGGCTGCCAATCCTCCAGGATTGTTCTGGAGTCTCCAGGAATTCAAGATATAATCTTTAATTAAAGATTATATGTCATGTGATGAAACCTCCAGGAATTCATCCAGCCAGAACTGGCGACCCGAGTCGCAGCAAGTGGCAGCATGGGCTAGTGCCAAGGACAAACCCACCAGAACCCGGTGGGTACATTCTCAGCACAGCTAGTAGCCCGGGCCACCACTGCCCACGCTACCCTAGCTTCACTGCACTAGCTCGGTGAGAGAGCGGGAGCTGGTACCACTCCCCAAGCGCCAAACACAGACAGACCCACGTTTACCCAGGAGAGTCCCACTCAGTTGGGCACGGCTTTGAATCAGCAGCTCATTCAAGTCCCCACGGAAACGTCACAGGAGAGATGTGTAGGAAAAAAGGCACCCTCTACTGAAGCTCTTTGGGACCAGGACTGTCTCTCACTAGCTGTGGGCATCCAGCACAATGGGGCCTGACCTCATCTGGGGCCCTGACCTCATCTGGGGCCCTGTAGCCACTCCTGTACTGCACATTAAAGAACCACAACACAACTCCCGAGTCTCAGCGAGAGCCGTGTTGCGCAGAGGGCGATGTTTACATGACACCTTGTTGCTGAATATTATTTACTTAAACTGATTACAAAGTTGATAAAACACATCGTTATGCATGTGAACCAGGTTCAATCGGACGCTGAACAAGACTGGCACTCTGAGCAATGAAATAGATTTAAAATGCTGTCATCCAGCTGGGAAGTTTCATTTGCAAATAGCTCATGGCTGGGGCATAAGGCCCGATCCGGACTGCGTACTGGTTGCCCTTACTAAAAGCTTCCGGGTTCTGTGGCTTTGCATTCTTCCTCATTATTGAAATATCCTCCTTTCTGCCTAGCAACCCTGCTGGCCTATGTGATGTCATTTTACAAGGAAATGCAGACCTCTTTGCTACACTGAGAGACCTGTCACAGTAGAGTTGGCAGGAATCAGAGGATCCATTTGGCGGGCAATTCCACAACTTCAAATTTTCGAAACAAAGCAAAAAAAACCAACCATTTCCCAGGAAACAAATTTCTGAAAAAAATAATTAATTTCAGGTCATTTTGTTCCGATTTCCAACTTTTTAAAACGTCGACTTTTTTAATACTATTAAAAAAAAAAACCAATGAGTTTAATTTTGAAAAGTTTCGAAATTAAAAAACAAACAAACAAACAAACAAACAAAAAACACCCTGAAATGTTCTATTTCCCAAAATGCCAAGAAGGGAGATTCTGACATTATTGCAATGTTTAGTTCTGGGTTTTTTCTAAACAAAATTTCATCAAAATCTATAGGTTTTTCAGAATGTTTTGATTTAAACAAAAAGGACATTTTTGGTTGACAAACATTTTGAAGAACAATATCCTCACCAGTTCTACCCAGCAGTAGTATAGAGCAGATAACTCTGGACTCCTACAAACGGCTGTACTGGGCAGGCCATTAGCTTATTTCTAGGTCTATTTCACCTCCTCCCACAGCTGAACAGTTCTGAGACACCACCCTCATATTACCTTGGATATATAGGTCAGCTGCAAAGATCCGACAGCTCCTGACCCGAGAGCCAGATTCTGCAAAACAGTCAAGAATGTTAAGAGTTAAAAGATAAACAGTCACAAACCAGGTGAGCTAGACTAGCACTTTACACTTTGTTTATGGAGGGGCACCTTAATAGTTCTGTCCTCACCAATGGTCTCTATACGTCAGCATTTTACCATGCTGTGAGACCCATCACTATGCCTCAGCAAGGCAGTAAAGGGTGCACTAGTTGGTGTGTAGTTTATTGCATGGGGAAAGTTGTTCTGTTCTTTAACATTAGTCAAGAGGCCAGAGATCATGGCACTGGGCATAGATTATAAATGAAAATAAAATAAAATTTGCTCTGAGCTGCATTTACAAAAGCCACGCAATGAATGCTAGTCCAAATGGTGACTTATGCTAGTGCACACAGAAGAGATTCCTACAGCTCACCTTTTATTCTTATTATTTTAATCACTGTAGTAAATGCCACGACCACTCCCGGAGCTGCCAGCCACAACAGATACAAAACTCCAGACACCTGGCTACTGGGTGAGCATATTCTGCATGACCCCATTTCTAGGATGACAGATATTTTAATCATTTTTGTTACTGTCTTTACACCAAGATATGAACTGGAATGGGGACCTAATAATGTCTCACACTGACATAGTGCTTTATCATCTCTTCAGGGGTTAATTATATAAAATATCATTGGTGTGGTGTAAGAGAACATAGTATACACAGAGAAACTGATTTGTTGCAGTTTCCTCTTGCAAAGACTCAGCCATAGGAAAGTCTAACAACATACATGGCAGAAAGCATCCTGCATCATTTCATTTCTGAAGCCCCAATTCAGCAAAGCAGATGCTTAACTTTACGTATGTGCTTAAGCCCACTCCTATTCAGCAAAACACTTAAGCAGGGGCTTAACTTTGAGCACACACGTCTCATTGAAGTTAGAGGGACTTGAGGCGTGTGCTTAAGTGCTCTGCTGGATTGGGGCCTGAAAGTGGATGCAGCTCATACAAAACATTATGCAGATTATACTATTTAGCAAAATGAGAAAGAGGAAGATAACAACTGCTCCCCACACCCCGCCCCCATTCGATACAGCTAGCAGCAGGCATTGCTGGCTGATACTGACTCATCAGAATAGCTCTGCATTCTAACCACAGCTATGAACTGCCCTAGGAGTAACATCTGGGAGAGTGACCAATCACTGCACCGCTATGGGTCAGAGCCAACCTAGAAAAGAAACTGCTACCCCACATTCCACCCCCAGCTTTGGACCTGCGGCTGGTTCACCACCATGGAGCCGAACAGGTCACTGGCTGAGACCAGAAGATATTCTCGTTTTATTTGTCTTGGATTCAAAGTCTAAAAGGGTGTGGAGGGGGAATTCAGGAACATTTCTGACACACACTCATACGTACTGATAACAGAAACCATTCAGTCACATTCCAGCTTCCCTCAGCAAGAAAGCATGGCCCAGGCAGTGACCCATCCCACTTGGAAATGAAGGACTGCTTCCAGCTGCACTCAGGCTGAATGCTGCTTCAATTAAGTGACCCAGCACCAGCTTCCCAACAGAGGCCTGATCCAACACTCTGAAGCCAATGAGAGTCTTTCCACAGATTTCAATGGGCTTTGGATCGGGCCCCAGAAGTGGGAAATTCAACCTCAGAGCAGGAAAAGGATATGAGTGAGCACCAGACTTAAAAAAAAAAAAAAAAAGAAAAAAAGAGAGAGACCACCCTCTGTATTTCTTACTGAGCACGGTACAATATATTCACCTCATGTTGTGGCAAGATAGAATATGAAAAAGCACAATAGAATCTGCTATCCCTACCACCAGATCCTTCCTTAGACACTCTTTCCATCCGATAAAGGCATCTCTTCTATGCAACTTAAAGCATCAAGGAAAATTAGTGGTGCGAGATAACATTACGGGACACAGCTTCCCCAGAAACAGGCATCAGACAATCTGACACAAATGGACATCCAAATGGCGACTTTCCATTATGATACCCGTGAGATTAATGATGGGATGTTTTATGCCAAAACAACCCAATGATTGAACTGCAGAGAGGATTTCACCTCGCCAAGATCCTGATATTTGCAGTGTTGTTGTAGCCACGCTGGTCCCAGGATCCTAGAGACACAAGGTGGGTGAGGTAGTGTCTTTTACTGGACTCACTTCTCTTGGTGAAAGAGACAAGAGTTACACAGAGCTGAAGAACTACAGCTTGAAAGCTTGTCTCTCTCACCAACAGAAGTTGTTCCAATAAAAGGTATTACCTCACCCACCTTGTCTCTCTAGGATCCTGGTAGACTGTTACATGGCAGTTTTAACATCAGAACGGGAAATAAATCATTCCAGATTGCTAAGAAGGACAGGGTTCCAGGCACAAGGAAACCAACATTTTCCAGCACTGAAGTTGCTGTTTCTGCTCGTCTTAACTAGTGAGCGAAGCTGGTGTAATCAAAAATAGGGGGAGAGAAAAATGTGAAGCCAATTAAAAAATGTGATCTCCGTTTTTGGGATTTCAATAGCATATCTGTCTAAATAAAGCCTGTTTACTCCAATCATTAGAGTCCGAACACAAGCAGCACTGCTAAGGTGTCCAAGGTAACTGGAAAAAAAGATACGCGTGAAAAAGCCAGCTCTAGCTGTGAAACCCCAGCACTGAACTCTTGTAACAAATGCATCTTAAGAGTGGGAGGGGCAGATGCAGCACAAATCAGGAAGCAGAAGCTCTTTGAGCTGTGAAGTATGAAAGCCATGCAGATCTGCAATGCTCCACAGAGTGCATTCTGGGACCTCACCTGGGGGTTATCCATATACCACAGAAGACAGTTGGCCTGGGTGTCCAAGATGAAATATCTTCGCAGAAACTTGCCGCAGGTCTCATTTTCTTCGATGTCTAGAAACCCACAGATACGATTCTGTCGATCCACATAAGGCATCCCGGGCTTCTTGTAGCATCACCCTAGAAAACACAAATGCCTGCGGTGAAGCCAGGGCACTCCCAGCCCTACCCTAAGCCATGGCGATGAAGTGTTCTTTCCCTGTTCTAGGCTGACTTCATATTCACACACACATCACTGTCCCTTTCCCTGTCTAGAGCTGGGGTGACAGTACAGTCACTAGGTTTGGGCATGCAGGCTAAAGCAGCCGAGCGTGAGGAAGAAGATGGCTGGATTGGGTCACATTTGACACACAGACATTCTGTTCCACTTTCACATTTAACTGGCCATTAGCATGTTGGTCCTGCTGCACATAAATGGAAACATTTGTGCAAATTCCACCTCCTTGAGGTTGCGCATCATTTCACAGCCCAAATGTCATGAAATTGAACAACAGATACCGGGTATTTAGCTTGGTCTAGAGCAGGGGCGGCTCCAGGCACCAGCGCAGCAAGCGTGTGCCTTGGGCGGCAAGCCGCGGGGGCGGCGTGCCGGTCACCGTGAGCGCGGCAGTCAGGCAACCCTCGGCGGCAATGTGGGACCGGCAGATCACCCGCAGAAACGCTGCCAAATCCGCGTGACAAGTGCCGCCGAAGGCCGCCTCATTGCCGTGCTTGGGGCGGCAAAAAACATAGAGCTGCCCCTGGTCTAGAGACTGAGCTTCTCACTGCAGGATGGTTGAAGTAGGAAGTAGAAGATTTAGGCCTCAATCCTGGCAGGCTCCCACACCCGCGCAGAATGCGGTTGGATTCAATGGAGCTCCCAGCAGGGTTTCAGCGGCATGGTCAGCTGCAGGATTGAGGTCTTGGATTGTATTCAAACTGTTATCCAAACATCCTGGTGCTTCTGCTAGGAACGTGACAGAGCCAAACCCCACCCCACCTTTGCATGTTTCTGCTACTAGCAGACAGACCACCAGACTGAGGAATTCAAGGTCATGGCGAGACAAAGACACCCAGCACTACAATTCTGGACACATTCAGAAGCTGGGTAAATAAAACAGACGAGAGTGACCAAAATAGCTCAGCTGGGGAACTGCAGGAGTTGGGAGAGCAGGGAGTTTCCAGGAACTACAGATGGACTCAATCACTACAAGCTACTCAATAGCTCGCTAGCCCAACAGCACTATCACAAGAAGACTCAGAACACTTCACTGTTCCCCCCCTTGTCACAGCACAAGGGCCACCTGGATGGTCACAGAGCAGCAGCAGGCGCAAGGGAAACAACGGCCCCAGGACGGAGCAAGACATCATCCCCCACAACAGAGCAGCAGTTGGTGATGCAGGGAGGCCTAGGACCCTACCCCCATTCCACTCCAGAGGCGTCTAGGAGACAGCAAACTCAAAAGCCAGCAGCCCTTGGCCAAAACAAACCCCCCAAAAAATAATTACGAACAGGTGAACAGCCATGAGTGCTTTATGGCAGGAAAAGCCCAAGTCACTCGGCCCCTGAGAACTGCAAAGCCTGGAATCAAAGTGAGAGAGAGCACACACGCACGCACGCACGCACGCACACAAACCCACCAAGGAATGGAAAACAAACTGCAACTCCTGCAGAAAGTATGTATAGTGGGGATGCAGAATCAGCAATGATCAGTCCTCTCTGGGTAAAAACATGTCACTAAATGTACACAAGCTGCAAACACCTTCCAACATTACCCTTGTTACTCAGGGCCCAGCATCTGCCACCTAGCCTCAGGGATTCACGTGTCCTACAGGAACATTGTTCTGCAAAGGGACAGAGCCTGGCTGAACAAGGAGACCTCAACAGCTGCAGTTTGAGCAGGAACAAACTGTCCCTTTGGAGAAGTTGAGAGTTTTTCGATCAGAACAATAAGAATCTGGGAAGATTTGGCCCTATGGAGAAAGAACCTCCCTCCCTGCTGGCCAAGAGCTCAGATACCACAGAGACAGACACCTGAGAAAGTCAGCGAGAGAAGAACAAGATGCCAGGTTTGACAGTGTGATGGTTAGCACCTGGCGACTGGTCTCTACTAGCACCCCCAACTGGTGTTAGTGCAAGGGAGGAAGATTTGGGACCTGGCTCTTGGTCACCTTGCAACATCGTCATTTACAATAAGGGCGAAGTGGGAGCAAAACCCCACCATTCTAGAGTGGCAGCGCTTCACACTCAATTTGCAGGATGTTAACGACTGGGGCAATGGAAAATCAGGTCCTTTAACGTGGAGCTCACTACAGATGTGGACTATGAGACTGATTCTCTACTGTCTTGCACACTGTTGTCATTTACACGTATGCACAGTCAGCACAAAACACTAACACTCTGACCCACTTTGCACTGGACCATGTCCCAACACAAAGTGCAGAGCAGTGGAGAATCAGGTGCTGTATGTAGGTAGCTGGAAAGGCACCATATCTCAGAAATGCCTTGGGCAAGAAGCCTCTTAATTATTGTGACTCTTGGTGGATAGAATGGGAGGTGACCTATATCACATAGATGGACGAGTTACAAATATACCACAGGTGGAGTTTGGCTGTGAGCTACCAGGAGTGTGAAAGGCAGCCCGTGTAAGCGCCTCCCAAACAGGCAGTACAAATAAAGGTCTTCTGCAGATAAGGAGAAAATATGATTTTTTTACTTTAAAAATTGCGATGGGTGGTCTCCTGGGGCCCCCTGTAGAAACGTATTGTCCAGTAGTTAAACAGGCAGATGGGACAGAGAATAAAATGTCTGCTGTCATCGGCTCATATTTTCAGCATCAGCGTTTGGAGCCATGTATCACATTCAGAAGCAGGGTGGGAAGTGACCAGGGAGGCTTGACTGGCCTGGAAGCAGCACCCAGCAGAGCCAGGGGGCTGTTTTGACAAAGGTCACCTCTTAGTAAACTCCTATTGATTTAGGGGAATTCTGAGCAGTCTTACTCTGAGGAGACCAAAGGCTGGAGGGCAAAGTGTGGGTACTCTGTCTTGCCATCACGGGTGAGAGACAGAGAGAAGGCAACAGAGAGAAAATTATGAAGACCTTTGGATGTCATTAGAATCAGATTAGCCATTTGGCCCAGACAGAATAAAGGATACTGTGAAATAGATTTGGAATCAATGTTAATTATTAATATATTAAGCCATTGCCCCTAGACACATGACAATGCATATCATACCAGAGCACTGTCAAATACAAACACTGGGCCCAGGCCAAAGCAGTAGGACAGCACTGGCTTTCCCAGGCTCTGCTGACACGGGGAAGCTGTTCCAGTTTAAGTAAAGGTATGATTTTAAACAGATATAGTTAAAGCAGCACAAATCCCTGTGTGGATACTTATT
Source organism: Chrysemys picta bellii (assembly GCF_011386835.1). Classification (NCBI taxonomy): domain Eukaryota; kingdom Metazoa; phylum Chordata; order Testudines; family Emydidae; genus Chrysemys; species Chrysemys picta. The sequence continues at coordinate 163,315,837 of NC_088792.1, read as the reverse complement.
TTGTTTCAGAGCACACTGATTTGGTTCAGTTTAAACCAATTCCTGACTGACTTTAGATCAACAGAAATAAGAGTGTCCACACAGGAGTTTGAACCAATTTAAAACCACACCTTCAGTTCAACCCGGTGTGACTGTGTGGGTAGACTGGGCTTCAGAAATGTTGCTGCTAATAAAAAGACAGGTCATGGTGTTTCAGAAGCGGAGGAAAAAGAACAGAGACACAATTGGGTGAGGAAGCTGGGGAGATATCTGGCCCATCTATTACACCAGGAACAAGCTCAGTGCCCAGTTCTGCCAGCTTTACTCATGCTGACTCCACAAGCCACCCCATTGAAATGAATGTGACCACTCATGAAGTATGGTGCTGAGCAAGGGGGCAGGTTAGGCCCAAAATGCAAGAGCTGATTAGCCAGGTGCTATTGAGTTGCAGAGCATGTATATTAGCAATACGCTGCTTCTCAGGTGTGTACAACGTTGTTCAGTAAGGCCATTCCCTGACGCGTACAGACAAGTGACATTCCCATAGGTCATGGGGCCCTTACAACGGTACAGTTACAACTCAGCAGCACCTGTGAGCAGTAGCCAAATTCTACTTGGAAGTGACCATTACAAAGATGCAAATTATTTTATGAATCTCAGTCTTTAGTCAAGGCCCTTAAACCACAGAGTTTATATAAAGTGTAAAGAAACCGACTTTGCTAACAGAGATAAAGGGCAGCCATATCACGGTACTAACAGGCGATAACAGATTAACTAAACTCTAGCAGCAGGCACTTCTGGGCTGCAGAACGCCTTTCGCTGCGGTGGTATGAGAAAGGCTGGTCAGAAATGCTGCAGCTTCTTATGGTTTTGCTCTGCCTCAATTAACACGAGGTTGATCAAGAATATTCAGATGCTCAGCTCCTTCTGCACAGGAAAAGGTGACAGTGACCAACCTTAGATTGCACTTTGAGATACAAAAATCAGTGGGCAGAGGAGATAATGATCACGCTGAACTTTAAGTTCTAGAATGTACTCTTTTTTAGCATGCTATAGGGAGGCAATCATCATGCACACCCCTCACTCTGGTTACAGTGATCCATTTTCCAGTATACTGCAGGACAGAGGTTGCAATGATCCATCTGTCTCCTTAGAACCATCAACAGTTTCTCTTTCCCATAAACTCAAAATAAGAATAGCATCTGGAGTTCCACTAGGTGGGGTTTTTCCCATCTTCCAGCTCCAGAAATCCAGCCGGAGTCAAAAAGAGTTTTCCCAACAGAGTTTAGTCTTGTTACAATACTCAGCACTTATGTAGCACCTGACACCGTCAAAGCACTGTACAAATTAGTCAACTGGCTGTACAGTTAGATGCATTCTGGGTAGTTTACACCTTCACATTTCTCATCCGACATTGTTCATTGCTGGAGAGAGAACACTAGACTGAACATACCATTGACCTGTTCTACTGTAGCATTTCCTACCACATGCATATTTGCATAGAAATACTGTTACCTACCATGAGCTCACAGCCCAGAAACAGGTTCAAGACATGCTAATGAGGGAAGAATCACAGGATGAGGATAGCAGAGTCAATGATGATTTGAAGGCTTCTTAATTCATGGCTAGAATGTTTGCCTGAAACTCAGTAACCAATTATTTCTGTTCATCAATTATTAGAACAAATAGCTGACAATCACTGGAGCAACCACACAAGCTGGAACAGATGATACATATTTATATTTTCTGTATCCTACAATAGTGGAAGACAGTACCATTTGAGACAAAAAGAACTGACTGCAAAAAGGGGAAAAAACTCAGTTGTGCTTACGCTTTACAACTAGTTAACATAATTTAGAACTGCTAATGACTCCCTGAAGGCCTAGCAATCAGAAGAGCATGTCCTGTTATAACTTTAGATTACATGCATTATAAATTATGAACAGGATAATGATACTGAACACTTCAAGTCACAGTTTATGGGAGAAGTTTGCATCTGATTTCTGGAAGCCAGTCTGAAATCCAACACTGATTTAAAGCATTTCCCAAGCCTTGCAGTGGAATTAGGCCCTTAGGATCTCATTACTGGTTCCAATTTATGTCAACACACCGCAGAATTAAGTTCTCTTGGTTTCTAGGATTCTTTCCATCTATTGCCTTTTCAGCACAGTTAGATGAGCAAAATATTCATAAATTCACCCTCTTAAAAACAAAAACAAAAAACACACCAAAAAATAACTGAACCAGGCAAGGGTTGTGTTGCTGTGATCACACCAGCAAAGAAGTTACTCGAAAAGATTTCCAGCACAAGACAACCAACCTTGTGGAAGGGTATCGCACTGCTCCCTGAATAAAACAGCTTCACCAGGAGTTATACAATGGAAAGGGAATCATTCAAATCACATTCAAACTCAATGACTCATAGACTTTAAGGTCAGAAGGGACTATTATGATCATCTAGTCTGACCTCCTGCACAACGCAGGCCACAGAATCTCACCCACCCAATCCTGTATCAAACCTATGTCTGAGCCACTGAAGTCCTCAAATCGTGGTTTAAAGACTTCAAGGTGCAGAGAATCCTCCAGCACGTGAGCCGTGCCCCACCCTGCAGAGGAAGGCGAAAAACCCCCAGGGCCTCTGCCAATCTGCCCTGGAGGAAAATTCCTTCTGGACCCCAAATATGGCGATCAGCTAAACCCTGAGCATGTGGGCAAGACTCACCAGCCAGACACCCAGGAAAGAATTCTCTGTAATAACTCAAATCCCACCGCATCTAACATAGCTCAGTGGTTTGCGCATTGGCCTGCTAAATCCAGGGTTATGAGTTCAATCCTTGAGGGGGCCACTTAGGGATCTGGGGCAAAAATCAGTACTTGGTCATGCTAATGAAGGCAGGGGGCTGGACTCGATAACCTTTCAAGGTCCCTTCCAGTTCTATGAGATACGTATATCTCCATAATTTAAACATCCCATCACAGGCCATGAGGCATATTTACCGCTAATAGTCAAAGATCAATTAATTGCCAAAAGTAGGCTATCCCATCATACCATCCCTCCCATAAACTTATCAAGCTTAGTCTTGAAGCCAGATATGTCTTTTGCCCCCACTGCTCCCCTTGGAAGGCTGTTCCAGAACTTCACTCCTCTGATGGTTAGAAACCTTCGTCTAATTTCAAGTCTAAACTTCCCGATGGCCAGTTTATATCCATTTGTTCTTGTGTCCACATTGGTACGGAGCTTAAATAATTCCTCTCCCTCCCTGGTATTTATCCCTCTGATATATTTATAGAGAGTAATCATATCTCCCCTCAGCCTTCTTTTGGTTAGGCTAAACAAGTCAAGCTCTTTGAGTCTCCTTTCATAAGACATGTTTTCCAGACTTGATTCCTCAGATCATCCTAGTAGCCCTTCTCTGTACCTGTTCCAGTTTGAATTCATCCTCCTTAAACATGGGAGACCAAAACTGCCCACAATATTCCAGATGAGGTCTCACCAGTGCCTTGTATAATGGTACTAACACCTCCTTATCTCTACTGGAAATACCTCGCCTGAGGCATCCCAAGACTGCATTAGCTTTTTTCACGGCCATATCACATTGGCGGCTCATAATCATCCTGTGATCAACCAATACTGCGAGGTCCTTCTCCTCATCTGTTACTTCCAACTGATGAGTCCCCAGCTTATAACAAAAATTCTTGTTATTAATCCCTAAATACATGTCCTTGCACTTTTCACTATTAAATTGATCCTATTATTATTACTCCAGTTTACAAGGTCATCCAGGTCTTCCTGTATGATATCCTGGTCCTTCTCTGTATTGGCAATATCTCCCAGCTTTGTGTCATCTGCAAACTTTATTAGCACACTCTCACTTTTTGTGCCAAGGTCAGTAATAAAAAGATTAAATAAGATTGGTCCCAAACCGATCCCTGAGGAACTCCACTAGTAACCTCCCTCCAGCCTGACAGTTCACCTTTCAGTATGACCCATTGTAGTCTCCCCTTAACCAGTTCCTTATCCACCTTTCAGTTTTCATATTGATCCCCATCTTTTCCAATTTAACTAATAATTCCCCATGTGGAACCGTATCAAATGCCTTACTGAAATCGAGGTAAATTAGATCCCCTGTATTTCCTTTGCCTAAAATAATCTTGCATTCTCAAAGAAGGAGATCAGGTTGGTTTGGCATGATCTACCTTTTGTAAAACCATGTTGTATTTGTCCCAATTACCATTGACCTCAATGTCCTTAACTACTTTCTCCTTCAAAATTTTTTCCAAGACCTTGCATACTACAGATGTCAAGCTAACAGGCCTGTAGTTACCCAGATCACTTTTTTTTCCTTTCTGACCTGTGATGCTGCAAGGGGGCAGAGTTCCCAGGAACTGAATTCCAAAATCTCAGTTATCAAAGAGAGGGCTGCTGCTCCCTAGTTTTGTCCTGAGATGCAAAGTTACAGGGTTCCTTCACTTTTTCCTCCTGCTTCAGCAGCACTGAACAGCAGCATTATCAATGCAACTCTTAGAGCAAAAAGCATATTAAGAAAAAATAAATCTTCAAACTCAATGTTCCTAAAATTATAGTGAAAAGTAGCCATTAGATAAATTAGGATGTGTCTATATGTACATTAGAGAGACAAGGTGGGGGAGGTAATATCTTTTATTGCACCAACTTTTGTTAGTGAAAGGCAAGCTTTTGAGTTTACACAGAGCTCTTATTCAGAATCTCAAGAGCTTGTCTCTCTCTCCAACAGAAGTTGGTCCAATAAAATATATTACCTCCCCCACCTTCTCTCTCTAATATCCTGGGACATGGCTACAACAACACTGCATACATGTGGATATACAGAAAAAATAATCCAAATTAATTAAGGGTGTGAATTTGAAGTGAATTAGTTAAACCACATTAAATCCCTGTGGGAATACCATGATTCAGAATTAAAGTGGCCTTCACTTCCTCAATTAAACTAAACCAAATTAAAGCAACTTTCATTCTGAACAACACCATCCACACAGGGATTTAATTCAGTATAACTAATCCACTTCAAATTCACACTGTTAGTTAATTTGGATTAACTTTCTGGATGTCCCCATGTAGCCAAGCCCTTAGATGGTCCAGTATGACACAGCTAGGTCAGTCTAGGGCACAGTACAGGAGATAACACTGCAAGGGACCACAGAGTTTAGTATTTTGCAAGTGGAAGAGTCATATGGGGTGCAATTGGTTACAATAAATGGGTATTCTGCTGGCACCAGACAGTGTGAGAGCCTCCGCACTTGGTATCCTTGAAAATAATGGGAACCAAGATACATTTAAATTAGACCCACTCCAAGGAAACAGCATCACTGTCAACATAGATCTACCTTTCTAATTATTTGTACTGGGCTTAGAATCATAGAATAGTAGGGTTGGAAAAGACCTCAGGAGATCATCCAATCCCCTGCTCAAAGCAAGACCAACACCAACTAAATCATCCCAGCCAAGGCTTTGTCAAGCCGGGCCTTAAAAACCTCTAAGGATGGAGATTCCACCTTAGAGATGGCTTGTCACCTTGGTACCTGGATCTACGGCATAGCCAATGCTTTTCTTAATACAACTGAGACACAGTCTCCCTCTCTGAGGAGTTTAAATTTGAGATGTCACGGGGCTACTTTAGCTCCACTGCTGTCTTGGGCCACCAAATTATATCCACTCTTCCACAAAGCGTCAACAGTTCCCAGTGCACCACCTAGTACACAGTTATTAAAACATCCTACGCTATGATGAATGATCGTTTAGCCCTTTTGTGACATTACCACATCTGCAAACTCCACTTCCTTTTACCTATGCTAACTAAAGAGAGCTCACAAAATTCTCCCCATTAACTCATAGAATGCTGGCAGTTTGCAGAGGAAGGGCAGGTGAATGGGAGAACAGATGTAAATATTGTGTGCAATAGGTTCAGCAATAAAACTCATGTTAATTCCAAACATTTGTCTTTATTAAACAATTAACCAGCTCAAAGGAAGGCCTGAAAGTAGTGAGGTTAAACTATGTAATTACAGCATGGTTCTGTTCATAAAAGAACTTGATCTAGTGAAACTAACCAGGAGACTGGGATTCTGGACCGGAGATCTAATCCTGCCTTTCCCATTGACCATATATTAGTCACTTAGGCCCAAAATTTTGGGTGCCAACAATCTGAGACACACAAAAGTCAGTGGACACTATTGAAAATGTGGGCTTTAACCTCTCTGCGTCAGTTTTCCAACTTGTAAATATTCTGCGCTGGGAAGGTTGGGGTGAAACACAACAAAGTGTTATTGATTATGAATCATGAAACTGCAGAGGCCTTTCGCTATGGATTCAGGCTACGGCTCCAGGGGCTACTAAGAAAAGGTTCTTGCACTATTCCAAGACTGACAAACCAACCCCATCCTGACTTTTCCCTTTTGGGATAGCACCCCAAGCGAACACTGACGGCTTCCTAAGTATACAAGGTAGCAACATACTGAAAGGAGACTAAGACACATACTGTCTGTAACTCCCTCAGTGCTAATGGAAGTCAGGCACTTGAAATCCTTTCTATCTGCCGGACCCAAAGTCCTCTGAAATCAAGGGAAGACTAATTGGTACCAATGAGCTGTCCTTCCGACCCAAGGCAGGAATACAGTGTGCAGCATAGGGATCAGAACAGATCACATGGTTGAATTAAAACCTTCACAATTCTCTTACATGGTCTTCTCTGACCACGCATGAACATATGTCTTAAGACGCTAAACCCCTCTTGAATTCCAGTACATGCCCAGGCACGGTTCCCTATTGAAACTCAGGGCCGCATAGGGTGCCCTTTGCAAGCTCCCTGAAGGATGCCTGGGCATAAAAAGCCCTTTGTGGTCTTCAGCGACCCATGTGCACAGCGACAAACTCTTCTAAGAATCAGCTCAAACTGCGCAGAGTATCAAAGGGACTTTGTGGGGGCGCCATAGACATACCCCCAGCGGGAGCTCTTGGCACGCAGAGTTATTCCAGCCTCTCTCCGACTTGAGCCGGGCGTTGCTCCATAAAAACACCTGGGGAGGGAACCGCTGCGGCTCCGCAATGCCCCGCTGCCCGGGACGCGGACGGGCAGCTCCGGGCAGGCAGCGCCGCGCGCCCCAGGGATGTTCTGTACCCAGGGGCAGGCGCTGAGTTCCGACCCCACAACACCCAGCCCATTGCACCCCCCGTCTCCGCCCCCTTCCCGGGGTGCCCCCAAACCCTCACCCCTGCCCAGGGCAGCTCCCTACCGGCGCGTCGCCTCCACCCACCCTCCCCGGGGGACGCTTCTGCGCCCCTCCCGGCCCCCCGGGGCGCTCCCCACTCACCCAGCGGCGTCTGCGGGCTGCCCCGGGGCATGGCCAGCCGGGCGCTGCTCCGGCGCCTCGGTCACATCGGGAGCTGGGGGCGTGTGGCTCCGGCGCCTCGTTTTTTCCGGGTTAATTTACGTTTCGCGTTAGCAGCAAACCCAACCCCGGATGTGAGTGCAGGGGCAGGGAGCCGGCTGGGTGCGCTCAGGGTGCAGCGGGGACCGGCTGGGGAGGGTGCTACAGACCGGCCCCCGCTCTGGGGGGCAGACCCAGACGTCCTAGCCGAGCCCTCTGCCTGCAGCCCGCATCGCCAGCCCGCGGGGGGACGGGGGTGAATTTTACAAATAAATTCTCACCCCTGAGGGGGAAAGTGTAGATTTGCACCAATGTTTTTTTTTTCCTGCTCGCCCCGCGCCTTCTCGTAGATGCAGGATCTGCATCTACACACATACCAGGATCTGCACCTATGGTTTTCATTCAGCAACAGTGACTTTTGGGGGTGTCGTATCCCGGGCTTCAGTGTAAATGAATGTGGCTCCGCAAAGGAAGGTCGCTGCTGAAATAAAAATCTGAGGGCTGCTAAACCCCCTGAACCAGTTTTGTTTGGTGGTGGTTGTTTTTTGTTTTCCAAAACACTTTTCACCAATTCTAACAGCTTCACTACATATGTGCTGCTCATGTCATGAAAGATGCTATTGTGATGCATAAACAGAAGGGGGCAGATTTAAAAGTTGCTATGGGAATCTTAACTCAGCTTCCTGACTCGTGCATGATTAAAATCTCTACCTTAATGATGCAGTTACATTTTGACACATAATTCAGGCCCCAGTCCTTAGAAAACAGTAAGGCACATGAGTAGTCCCATCCAGTGAATGCACATTAAGTTAATCAAGTGCTTACACCTTGATGAAAAATAATTCTATCACGAATCAGTGAATCAGACAAGGGGTTCTTGAATCAGGACCCTCCAAAAATTATATAGTACTGTGGTATTGGCTGTCTGCTTGGAAGGAAAAACAAAAACCAAAAGCTGTCTAACATATTACATCAGCAAACTGCCTGTGATGTAATGGCCAGTATTTCCCTAGTGTGGAGTTGAGGACCATAAAGTTTTACTTGGTGACAAAATGCAACTAAAAGCCAAAAATGACTGGGATTCTATAAGAGATTGCGCCACCGTTATAGCTCATGAAAATGGGGCTGGGAAGAGTGAACAATGTCAATATAGCTGGTTGGGTAGCAGTGAAATGCCTAACCCATGATTCACATGGTCAAATGTCACTTTTAATACAACCGTCTACTGTCACTCGTGTAGTTAATAAAAATGTTGCAAAAATGCAGTTTAGAGTGGACATACCTGTGAAAGCAGTTTGATTCACTATGTTCCTTTAGCGATAAAGTAATAGGCCCATTCCTATTTTCGTGAATCTCACTGAACAAAGCATCCCCCCTCACCCCCCGAAAGCTTCCCTGTGGTTTGTAAAGCAGAAGGCAATACATCATGTATAAGGCTAGAGCAGTTATTGAGCGAAAGCCTAATTCGCCCTAGATACCTCCTCCGCTATGGCAAATAACCTTTCTTTACACAATGGAATAGATCTGTTACTCATGCAGAGGGCTCCTGGTTCTGTAACTGCCAGAGTGAACTTGCACAGAAACTGTGAGATAAAAGTGTTTTCTTTCTCAGTGGAGCAGTTTTGCAGAGACCCAAGTCAGAAATTCTGATGAGATTTTTGAGTATTTTTCCAAGCAACGTAAGTAACAATCTCCAACTCCCCACATCTTACTTTTTTTAAAGAATGGACAGTAGTTTTGAAAAACAATTATGCACTATCTGGAACACATTAGATGCAATCTTATTATTACTTAAAATACTTGCTTCCCCCCTAAGCATTTCCTGTGGTTTGTGTCATTTTTAGAACAATTTTTTCCCTTCCATGCTAAAGACATCACCCAACTGCTGTTACTGCAACTGTGTGTGTTCATTGTTGTCTGACCATATTCGGGGCCTGCACTTCCTCTGAGAGGCAGCTAAAAACCACATTGGCTGTAATGAAGAGTGGGCACTGACCCATTGCAGAATACTGTAAAGCCAGGCACAGCAGCACGGGCCCTGTTCAGCAGAGCGTTTAAGCATGTGCATAAGTCCATCCCTACTCAGCACCAAGCATGTGCTTAAAGTTAAGCACGTGCTTGTGTTGAATAGGGATGAACTGGGTATCAAATTCCTGCAGAAACATATGCTCTAGTCAAGCTCTTGTAAAAGAAAGCTCTTTTTGCAGAGACCCAAGATAACCCCCCTTTATCTCTGGCTGGGTGAAATAGACCACCAGCAGACGAGCAGCACATGTCTAAGTGCTACTTAAGACTTCCACCTCCGCACAAGGTTGCACCCAGGGAGCCCAGCCGTGGGTGAAGGAGCTATTGTTTTCATAGCCTCCTTTCAAACCACACATTACATGAGATTATATGGAACATGCAACTCCTCAGCAGTTTCACAGTCCCAGCCATTGATACTGGCTTTTGCCTATTGGCCATGGCAAAGCCTTCAAGCAGTGAGTTCCTCTCAATGCCCCTTCCAGGGGCAGGAGCTTTTCCTTCCTGGTTTATCATCTTGACACTTCCAGCCTGTCATAAATATTTTGCCGTTGAGATAGAGCCCTGCCCCAGACTCAAAAGTCTCATGGAAATTGTAACCCAAAATGTGTTATTACGTCAGGAGAGAACTGCTGTGCTCCCTCCCCAGCTGTCCCTCTCAACCACCCCAGAGAGCTACTTGCAGGAGTGCGGGATCCTAGATACCATTTCTGTGTGCTTCAGCACTGTTACACCAGCCTGGGATCTGGGCAGAAGGATCTGTTTGTCTGTGTGCAATTAGAGAGGGGTGGACGTCTGAGACTAGGGGCAGTGATCAGGCATTAATCATGCCTCAACAAATCATTCAAAGAACTGTATTTTTTCTCCTTGCTTCCCCTACCTGGCTAATTCATGTCTGCCTCTGGACATCATCTCTGCTGGTGACAGTAAGAACGAACCACCCCTCGCCTACCTCCTCCCTCAGTAAAACTCAGAATCATCATCAGGGTTTGTTATTGCAGTAGCCCCCCAGAAGACAGCCCTTGCCCCAAGAAGCAGTGTGAACGCACAGATATGCACTGACTGGATGTACACTGGTGGGCAGATTCACTACCTGGGACAGTCCAAATACAGTCTAAATACTCCAGTCAGGTTCCATGGCCTTTTCCTCACAGCAGGTTTCCTTAAATAACAGAAGCCGCAAAAGTCTCCAGGTAAGTAAAACAGCACATTTAGCAACAGAGACTTACCCCACTTTCTGAAAACTGAGGCGGGCACTTCCCTGCCTAGTAGGAAACCCTTCCCAGCCATTATAGGAGACCCCCTTCCATATCCTAGCTACATCCCCCACTATTGAGGGTAGGCTAACTCCATTTATAGCAGGCATCACTTCCAACCTGGAGTCACATGACCCCTCTGTCATGTGCTCCCTGACCTCATAGACTTTAAGGTCAGAAGGGACCATTAGGATCTTCTATCTAGTCTGAGCTCCTGCACCATGCAGGCCACAGAATCTCACCCACCCACTCCTGTAAGAAACCCCTAATCTATGTCTGAGCCATTGAAGTCCTCAAATCGTGGTTTAAAGATTTCAAGGTGCAAAGAATCCTCCAGCAAGTGACCTGTGCCCTATGCTGCAGAGGAAGGTGAAAAACCCCCAGGGCCTCTGCCAATCTGCCCTGGAGGGAAATTCCTTCCCAACCCCAAATATGGCAATCAGCTAAACCCTGAGCATGTGGACAAGACTCACCAGCCCAACACCCAAGGAAGAATTCTCTGTAGTAACTCAGATCCCACCCCATCTAGTGTCTCCTCAGTCTCAGAAGACCTGTGCACTGTTACACAGGAGTCAAGGGGTCTGGGGCTCCATTGCCATGCACCTTGTATGGTCATTCACAACAAGCGCAAAGTGGGTATCAGAGTCTACCAGGGTGACTGGGCGGCCTTTTACACTCCCAATGCTCCGGGGCACATGGCTGTGCAAGGTACAGAGCAGTGGAGAATCAGGCCCAAGGTTTATAGGGGACAGTATTGCGTCACGGGTTGCAAAAGGGATAAATACCCAAGCCATCCTGCCTCGTGACAAGCAGGTGACAGGTTTAGAGGCACTTCATTATACCCTTTAAAATGTCTTTTTAGATCGGTGAAAGGTGCTGCAGCTTCAGTTACCCTCTGCTTAGGTGGCTCCTTTTTAGCTCACAAGGTCATGTTTCCTAGTCAGCCAGTCACTAAGGTGTGATTGGGTGCATGGTGGTGAATGCAGTTTTTATCATTTCTGTCTCTTATATTCACTTTAAAATTCCTTTTTACCCAGAACATTTTTGGGCAGCTCCTCCAGCCCTGGGAATGGCCAAGCACATAACGATAACTGTGAGTTACACATAAAACTATGCATGTGTTTACATATGAGCATATGGTAAATATCTGCAGAATTATGATGTAAACACCTATAAGCACATCTGCAATCATAAATATGTGTGCATAATGCAGTGGCAGTATGCAAACTTTCTTTGTAGGAAAAGAGTTGGGTGAACTAGTCTCAGTACCAATTTATCTGGTGAATGGAGCCTCTTTTTCTTTAAGTGAATTATCCACAGATGGATTTGGATTTTCACAGCTATTTTTCTTATTTTGAATGATTTAATTGCTAGTTTATGCTAACATATTTCAGCCTGTGGGCTGCTTGCAAGCTATTTGCCAGTCTGTATAATTGTTCACCTAAGTTACATGGGGCCAGATTTTCAAGATCTCAGCTCTCATTAAGGCACCAAATTAAGTGGCCAGCTTTGCAGAAGAGTTGGGTCCTGAGGCCTTTTCAAAACCTAATTCTGGGTGCTAAGCACTTGAAAATATGTCCCATGCTGTTGTTCCTGCTTTTGGACTGGCTGTCTCTCAAGTTCCCTGGGAGATTCCAAGCCAGTTGCTGAACACATCTGACATGAATACTTGTGGTCTTGTGCAGAGGCCCATTTACACGAGTATTTACGATCCTTCCCCTTTCTGGGAATAAAATGGTGCTTGCACAGATGATATATAGCAAAAAGTAAACAAGTCAAATAACACCCTCAAAATAAATTAATGCCTTTTATTCAAATGAGACAAGGAGGGTGAGGTTATATCTTTTATTGGACCAACTTCTGTTGGCGAGAGAGAGACAAGCTTTCGAGCTACACAGAGATCTTCTTAAGGCCTGGGAAAGGCGCTCAGAGTGTCACAGCTAAACACAAGATTACACAGATAGTTTAGCACAAGGAGTTAGGGCAGGGGTAGGCAACCTATGGCACGCGTGGCGAAGGCAGCACGCAAGCTGATTTTCAGTGGCACTCACACTGCCCAGGTCCTGCCCACCGCTCTGGGGGTCTCTGCATTTTAATTTAATTTTAAATGAAGCTTCTTAAATATTTTGAAACCTTATTTACTTTACATACAACAATAGTTTAGTTATATATTATAGGCTTATATAAAGAGACCTTCTAAAAAGGTTAAAATGTATTACTGGCACGTGAAACCTTAAATTAGAGTGAATAAATGAAGACTCGGCACACTACTTCTGAAAGGTTGCCGACCCCTGAGTTAGGGCATATTCTAAACATATGTCTACACAGCTAAGACAAACCCGCGGCTGGCCTGTGCCAAATTAAGTGGCCAGCTTTTCAGAAGGGGTCAGTATATTGCGTCCTGAGGCCTTTTAAAATGACTCGGGCTCGTGGGGCCCAGGCTAATGGGATGTTTCATTGCTGTGCAGACGTCTGGGCTTGGGCTGGAGCCCTTGCTCTGGGACCTTCCCACCCCGCAGGGTCCTAGAACCCGGGCACCAGCCCAAGCCTAGACATCTACATAGCAATGAAACAGCCCTGCAGCCCAAGGTGGCTAGCATGGGCCAGCTGAGGGTGTCTAGTTGCTTTGTAGACACATGCACCCCAAGAGACCAGTCTAACTACTTATGCTAAACTATCCATTTGATCTTGTGTTTAGCTGTGACACTCTGAGCACCTTCCCCAGGCCTGAAGAAGAGCTCCGTGTAAGCTCGAAAGCCTGTCCCTCTCACCAACAGAAGTTGGTCCAATAAAAGATATTCCCTCACCCACCTTGTCTCTCTAATATGCTGGGACTGACACAGCTACAACACCACTTTTGTTCATATAAACCTATGTAACAAAAAGTTAGACCTCCCAATCTGGGCTTTTTCATTAGTCTATCCAATGAGTTTGTCTCTTCTAATTATTCTCTGCTTTCCACTCTTTCGGTGTGCTTGCTTCCCCCCTGGAAAGTCCTGGTTGATGTCAGTATTTCAGATACTGTGCTGGTTACACTTAGCAGGACTGTCTTTGGGACAGACACAGTGCTCTGCCCTGCTAAGCAAAGCTCTGATCAGCGTTCTCACCCAGGCTGACACTTTCTGCTGGATTTCTCTTTCAATATTTCCACATGCAGCACAGAAATGGCATTTTTCACCGGCGCACGCTCAGACTACCCCGCCAACTCTTTTTTCCTTTTTCTTTCTGGCTACTTTGCACCGATTAAAATGTTCCATGGAGTATTTTTAGATCAGGGCATCTTTTGCAGACCTTGTGACTGCACTAAGGCCTGGGTCTGAAACAGCTCTGTTTTCTACTAGCACAGTCACATGGGAGCAGATCACGTGGGCGCTCCCGATATAGTTATAGAATCTGGTGCCTTTTCTCTTTTGGCTCATATCTGATAGATTGTGTTGCCAGTGTGGCTTGCACAAACTCCCTTTGGAGAGTGGGATAGGATCAATGATCCCATCGCTGTACCAAGACTCAGATCCCCCAGCTCCCCCTTTCCAGCCACTGGGGCTGGGGGAAGCAGAACAGGAACTCCCTGATGAGGGTGTTGTGCCAGCCCCCTGGAGCAGCAGGGACTCCCTCAGCAATAGCTGGAATCCGCAGCAAGGCAGGGAGAAGCCCAGCCAGAGACCCCTGCCTTCCTCAGCACTCTCAGAGATGGCTGCCCCCCTGGAGACACCAGGTCCAAACTCCCCATTCCTTCCCCCTCCTCACACACGGATCAGCAGAAACAGAACTGGGGGGTGGAGGTGTTGGAACCTTCCTCAGCAATAGCCAGGAGGAGCAGCAGGGGCATGGCAGGGCAAATCCCAGCTAGTGTGGCCTACCTTCTCCTTCCACTTTCCCCAGGCCTTCCTCGCCCCGGGGCACCATCAGACTCACGCTCCAGCTGGCTCAGTGTCCTGTCTGCAGGCGAGAGTGGTCAGCACCACATGCTCCAGAGGAAGGTGCAAGAACCCCACAGTCAGCAGATGTGCAATCTGTCCCCATCCAAACTCCTGATAGACATTGGCGTAAGCCTTGGAGCAAGAGATTTTATATCCCTTCCAAATTGTTTATTAGCATTAACTGTTATAACGCTGGATATTCTTGTTAGCCATATAAGTGTTCAGTTCCTCTTTGAATCTTGCTCAGTTCTTGGCCTCAGTAGCATCACGTGGAAGTCAGTTCCATAGTTAACTGTGTTGTGTTAAAATATTTTCTTTTCTCACTTTTGCATTTGCCACTTTTCAGTGTCAGTGCATGTCCCCTTGTCTTGAGTTCTGAGTCAGGGAGACTCTGCAGACTTCACTACAGTCTGAGCTCTGGACATGATCTTCTGTTGGCGGATTGCTATTCTGCCCCAAACTCTACGCCCAGCCTCCCTTCCCCTGCCCTCCATGCTCCCCCCACCATTATTATTACTGATTATTTGTATGATTAGAGCACCTACAAGCCCCAGTCATGGACCAGAACCCCACTGTGCTAGGCGCTGCACAAACACAGAACAAAAAGACAGTCCCTGCCCCAAAGAACTTATAGTCTGAGTCTAAGACGAGACAACAGCTGGATACAGACAGACAGGGGAGTACAAGGAAACAATGCGACACTCTTGGGCAGCGGTCCAGCTTACTCTCTCGCTTTTCTCCCTCTTCCCTTCCTTGTTTTTCAATTTGCTCCTACTCATTGCCTGTTTACCTTATCCCAGTCCCATGATACAAAAATAATGACAATACATATTTTAATTAAATACATACAGTCATAAAGAAACAAGAAATGGATCTAAGAAAACTTACGGCCATTCCAGTAGTGCCAACTCCAAAATGTTCACAAATCATAAGTCCGCTTTCACTTCAAAATCATGAATCAGAGCCCAGCACCATGAGATTGGCTTAAATATGATGGGATTTTAAACAATAATAAATGTGGGGGGTCTGTTTGTTTGCCTGCTGTCCCTTTAGGGTTCAAGTTTTCAATCTTTTCCCCACAATCATGATGTCTAGAAATGCCCCCCCTTTTAAACAGCAGCTGAGATTCTAGGCTAATAACATGACTCCAGGATCTGGAGATTGGGGATTAATACAATCCCCCAAATCACATGTGTTGGAACCCCTGCCATTCTCCCCCAGTCACTTTGTTTGCATGTTGTGCTGCTTATCTCCACCATGGGTCGGCTGTTTGTCTCTGTACACTGTAAGCTTTTCAGGGCAGGGCCTACACCGGCCTATGGGTTTGTGCAGCACCCAGCACAATGGGGCCCCTGATCCCAATAGGGCATTAAGTGCTACCACAATATAATACATAATAATAGCCACATGCTGCGTGCAGAACACACCCTTCATTATGGGTTCAAAGGCACAGCGTGGTGGGAAGAGGAAAAGCGAGATCTCCCAGCAGGGCTGACTGTAATAAGCAGAAGCTGAATTAGTCACTGTGAAAGTTTAATCTGTTTAGTCTCTGTGGACATACAAAGTGCTACTTGTTCAGGGCTGTGTAGCTCATATGACCATGTAACATGTGCTAAGAACTGATGCTTCACGCTCCTTGAGAAGAACAGCGTCATCCCTATGGAGCCATTTGGCTCTAGCTGGGTGAGGGGCACAGCAGGGTCACATCCTCTAATGCAGCATACTGTGATGGGTGTGCCCAGAGCAGACTCAGGGGCCATGATTAGTTCATACCCAGCTCTGGGTATATTTATAGTCTAGTCCAGGCCCACATCTATACAGTCAGGGAAAGAGAAACCAATCCCCCAAATCCTTGAGTAAACCTAAAAGAACATCTAGTTCTGCATTGGGTTGGCTAGTCATTGGGGGCCAGGGGCATCACCCCAGTGAGACTCACCTCCCCAGCAATGCCCAAGGCCCTTGCTGTCCCGGGCTGACATTTGTCCTTTTTATTGATTTGTTCTAGAGGAAGGATGTCCAGTGGTTAGGGTACTAACCTAGGACTTGGGAGACCTGGCTCCAGTTCCCTGCTCTGCCAGACACTCCCTGTGTGACGCTGGGCAGCTCTGATGGTATAAACTGTGTCCACTCTAGGTGTGCTTTTCTGGCACAGTATATGGTGTAGCACTCCTCATATAGACCTGGCCTGGGTGAGCTCCTAGTTAGACAGGGAGGGTAGGGAAGCCACTCAACAACTTACTCAGGACCTGTTATACTGCTAGCTTAGCTGTGAAATGAAAAGCAGTATCTTTGATGTGCTTTTCAACTGCAGAGTTTATTTGACTTATATCTGGCTTGGTCTCTTGAGATTTAAACAGAAAACAATCTGAGACCCTCGGACTCTAGTGCAGAAAGAAATGAGGGCAAACGTATGAGCTGCTAAACTGTTAGTTTTAACAACATCCAGCATTACAGTATTACAGCTAGCAGGTACGCTGGTTTAACAGCTACCGGTGTATTTCACATTTCCTCTCTTGTTGTAACAGCTGAGCTTTCGTAATGAAAAGCATGACACTGCGCAGCATCACGTCACAGGGAACTCAGCAGCAACTTCCTAACAACAGCCACTGCAATGAAGATGGGATAGTGAAACTGTGTTGAGTCCCCTGCGTTCCTCGTCCCAGCGCTGGAGCCTCTCTGGGACCCATTGCAGTCATCACTGAAACAGCATTCCAGGGTGGCCCCGCTCATACTCCTGTACCAAGCCTGGTCACAGAAGGACTTGTAGGAACAAGACTTAATGATGCTATCTGAAAAGAAACACGCGTATAAGCTGTTACATATTGACATGGCAGTAGGCTACTGTATTGAACATCTCCTTTTTTCCTGGGTTACGCTGATCTGTCGAGTCCCATCACTGAGTGAGCTAGAGACCTCCTTTATGCCAGAGATGTGGTGTAAAAACACCCCCTTCCCTGCTCCAGAACTGACTCTCCACCAGGAGATACACTGGCTGAGACAGCTGAACAGCAATGCAGTGCTGCACAGTGAGCCTGGGGAATAACCCACAGTATTGATATGGGTTCAAAGCCCTCCAGAATCAACTCTCACCATCCCACTGTGCAGTAGGTGGCTAAGTATTGTTCACAGCCACATTGTTTGAAAGGCCAAAGCTACACAGTAGAATTCCGGCCCATCTGCCTTCCAACCCTGTGCTCTCTGCTCCACATCACTCTGCTGTCTTTCAGTTCCTGGGTTGGAGGGAACTTGGTCTTTCTGGTGTCAGGCTGTTGTTTCTGGAGGACCAGAACAGCGCATCGTAAAGAAGGACTTTCTCTGGGGCAGAAAATTCTTGCTGTATATCTCAGACCAAATGTGATTATTTTACAGGATGTCACTGCCCTGTGCATTCACTGCTGAAAGCAGAGAATGCCACCAATACCCACAAACCAGAAGTCAGCATCAGAGCTGCAACGGTGGGCAACAATTATGGAAACTGCTGGGAAAAATCCCAGTTGCACAAAAAGCAAAACGTTTTGGAGTTTTGCTTTAATTTGATCTTTACTGCTTCCTACAAACCAACAGGTGATTGCACACAATCAAGACCAGCACATCTCTGCCTGGGATACAATTATGAAAATGCATGAGCTATGGAATTCTTAGTTTCCCCAGAAGAAAATCTGGGGGGAAATGGTGAGATTTTACTTTTGACCAAGTTCTCATTAAAATTTCAGTTTCTGCACACAAACATTCTCCAAGTGAGGATGGATCATTTTCTCCAGCTGCCCTCAGGTGACCTTTAGAAAGTCCTATGGCTTTTAGGCTGCTTTCATGCCTAAGTATTGGAAACATCACCACTTGAATTAAACTTTACATATTTCTGCATAAGCCAGCGAAAAATAAATATATTAATTCCTTCTGCTCAGACTGTTAATGTTTTCATAGCTGGAGAGGAATCTCCTTGAGCCTGGACTATTTTACGTATTTTATTTATTCACCTTTATGTTTTCCTGGAGCTCTCATTGCTGTACTCTCTGAGCTCCTCAGATACACTAATGGAGTTTTCTGCACATCTCTCAAGAAATACTTTCTCCATTAAACTGAGTCACAGCGAGGGTAAAGCCCCAATCCTCCAATGTACTGAGGTACTTAAATATCTTTGAGTATCTGGGCCTAGGTGACTTGCTGAAGGTCCAGCAGTGAATCAGTGACAGAAATTGGAATGGGGCCCAGCTCCGCCAAGTTCCTTACCTGCAAGCCAGCCCATCCTTCCTCTGACTGGCTCGTTGAGCTAACAGTGTTGCTTGATTGGAATGGCTCCTGACAAAGGCAAGTCCCAGTGGAATGGTATCACATTGACAAAAGCGTCCAGTTTTTATGCACAGTTCAGTAATGGGAAGTCTTTTAAACAGCCAGGCTAATTGGCCATTGGTAAACCTACTTACCTAGGGATGTGGTGAATTTTTTATCACTTGGAGTCTTTACATCAGGAATGGACGTCTCTCTAAAGGAGGCCTGGGCTGGATGCAGGAACCCCTGGATACAATTCTCTGGCCTGTGCTATGCAGGAAGTCAGCCAAGAAGCTCAGAACTGGTCCCTTCGGGCATTAAAAAATCTCTGTATCTATGAGTTTTGGCTCAGCGTAAACGAACCTGCTGATTCAATGCAGACCAAGCCTCAGCCTTGTTATAGCTGAGCTGTGAACTAACCACAACACACTTTTACTACCTATAAGCCGGCTCACCATTCTCCTTACTTACCCTCTGCAGTGCACGGAGTCTAAGGCCCCTGCTGAGCCCTCTGCTTACTCCCTACTGGCCTAGGAAGCCATGTTAGCTGTTAGGTCATTAACACTTCACTATATTGCTTCTTAGTGGAAACAAAGTCAAGCCAATTCCAGTGCTGTTTCTGGCAAGTCTGCTTAGCCCCAAGAGACTGGCCGTTTGTTTGCTGTAGCATTTCTCCAGCTTGAACATTGACAGCAACTAGACATTTATTTAGACGTCTCAAACAGGATTTATGGACTTCTGGGATGGGCCAGGACCCAGGACTGCTGTTTTCCATTTGGCTTTCACTGTGACTTCTACTCAAAAGCTTGGAAGCCTTTGCCGAGTCCTTCCTGCACGGCTGCTGACACTGAACTCCCGGTGCCACAGGAGCAGGCTCTGCCAAGCCTCAGTTCTTTGATCTTGCAATCTGGACGAACCTTCCTGCTAAGACTGCCTCTGACAAGCCCTTTCTGTGCACCCCCTTCCCTCTCAGCAGCAGAGTCTGGACATATGCAGAGAATCCCCTTGGGGAAAGTGCTGCTTCTTTTCCTGGAACCAATTGAAACCTAAAACGGACATTTTAAACATAAACTCGCTAGGGAAGTTTTCCCCTGCTCCGTTTCTGAGCTCTTCCTCCTTGGGTTCTGCCGGCGACCCTTTCTCCTCTATAGCATGTATCCATTATTCTAGCTTCTGCTCATTTTGTGGGGACTATTTTTTCTCTGCCCAGAGTCATCCCCATTCTCAGTTACCTTTGCTGGCCTCATAACCGCAACCCCCCCAATTCTCCCACCTCCATCTACTGCTACCTACTCTCCTCATTCTCAGCACCGTCTGCCCGTCCCATCTTACTCCAAATCCAATTCAGAATTGCTCTAATGGCTTTGGAAACACTCTCTGCCTCACTCCATAGCCACCTGCTTTCCAACGCACTTCTTCCAGCCTGGATCCATCACCCCTCCTTGCTAGCTCTCCACAGGTGATGACTGCACATTCCTGAGTGCTCCCTCGTGTCCCTAAAACACACTCCTCTTCCTCCAAGGTACTGTCTTCTCCTTTTAAAGTCTCTTTTCTCTTTAGCTTGCAGCTGACTTTTTTAAAGAAGTAATTGATGCTGCTGTATGTGAAGTGTTATGTTCCTGGTATACGCACACAGAGAAGTTAGATAAAAATATAAATGCTCTTGCTGGAAGGTTGCAATGTAACATGACTTTATGTCTTAGAATTTAGAACAATAACACCCAAGAACCAGAAAACAGAGAGAGACAAAGCAGGCTGCTCCCTAAAACACAGAGGCACAGCTCACTCCACCTTATCATAGGCTGGCTGCCAGCAGACTCCTGCTGGTAGGCCCAGATCTCACACTTCCCTAAAGATCCCTAACCTGTAAGCAGGCCCAGAACCCGCCCTACACTTGGCAATTTAAAGTGACAACCTACAATTATAAACAGAGTTTTCAATACACCACATGAAGGTCACATTATAGAAAAAATTTGTGCTACTTTATGGAACATGCCTTTTGGGCCTGATTGTGTGCTTGCTCCCCTAGACATACATTCACTAGCGATTGCTTGTACTTGTCAATAGGGACTTACCTGTTGCAACGATGGTGGAGCAGGCATCTGCATAGTGAGGACAGCTGTGGGATCCTTGCTGGTTGCAATCATCCTCATTCGATGCAATGCAGCTGTGGCACTTTAGAGCCATCCCTTGGCAAAGAGGACAAAAGAAGAGCATGAGTGGAATTGTGCTGTGGAATTCACCACAGTGAATTTATGCGGTAACCTCATTATCACACAAAACTGGGCCCATAGTAAAGACAATTCTCTCTGCTATGTGACGGGCTTAATTCTGTCAATCAGTGATTGATTGGGAAGAAACACCTGACTGGTGCTTGGGCTAATTAACTGTAACTTTCCTTTGCAGAACCTATCAAAGGTGCTGCTCTCAGGAAGCAGTAAAGGGGAGAAAGTACGAAAGATCATTTATAGCACTATTAATGCACAGGCTGTGTGGTCCGGTGGGTAAGGGCCTGGCCTGGGAGTCAGGAGATGTGGATTTTAATCCTGGCTGTCAGTGAGCGACCTTGAGCATGTCACTTCACCTCTCTCTGTGCCTCACTTTCCCCTGTGTGTGCGAGGGGGAGTGCTTTGAGCATTGTGGGTGGACAGCTCTAGATCAGAGCCAAGTCTCTCTCACACATGCAAAATATATTCAAAATCTTCCAGAAGTGACTCAAGCTGATGAGACCAAAGCTAAATCGGACCCTCCGTTCTTTCCCAGTTCTTGTTCTGCAAAATCTTCTGGACGTTACTCTTTCCCCTATTCCCTTAATCTTACAAAGCACCAAAAAGAACATTTTAATTAAAAAAACAATTAAAATAACCATCTATAACGCTCTGTGGCCTTTTGTGCCAAATTCCGCTCTGATGCAACTGTTTATGGTGGAGTTTTCAGATACCATGGCAACAGGCACACTATACAAACCTGTATCCGACCAAGTGGGTATTCACGCACGAAAGCTCGCACACACAGGGGAAAGTAAGGCACAGAGAGAGGTGAAGTGACATGCTCAAGGTCACTCACTGACAGCCAGGATTAAAATCCACATCTCCTGACTCCCAGGCCAGGCCCTTACCCACCGGACCACACGGCCTGTGCATTAATACAAACCAATACGTCTGTTAGTCTATAAGGTGCCACAGGACTCTGCTGCTTTTACAGATCCAGACTAACACGGCTATCCCTCTGATACTATACAAACCTGAACAGCACAGACACCCTTGCAACCAGCAGTTTTAGCAGGAAAATCACGGCAGAAGAACTGCTGTGATGTTGCCGTGGCCTCTGCTGTTCTCATAGGAGAGTAATAGCTGTAAGAAATGACTTAGCAGGGGACACTAGGGCAGTTCTGGTTTCCAATGCACGTGGCATGCTATGGGAAAGGCCCCAATGCCACACAAACTACTCAGGAGCCTGAAGATATGGGTAAATCCAGCCTGTTAGTATATAAGCATGTCAACGTGGACTCCGACACTGGGGAGACCTGTCCATTACTCTAACACATCTCTATGAGCTCCTGGGACAATCCTCCCACGCATCACTCTCAGGCTTTTACATGGTGCCTTCCCCAAAGACCTGAGAAGAAAGCCTTGTGCTAGAGTAGGACATGCCATGGGTTGAGGCTCTCTGCTTTGGAGATAGGAACAAAGTCCCTCAGTGCTTCACCCAGCAATCGGTGGTGCTCCAGTTGCAGCTTCTCTGACCTCACACCCCGGCAGAAGCGCTAACCTCCACCTCCAGAGTATTCTCAGCTCCTGCCAGCTGTGCACACAGCAGTGTGTTTGGAGCTTAAATCCATAACCTCAGGGTTGGCCCAACCACGGACATGCTTGCATTAGGACATACGGCATGCACGTTGGATATGTTGTGCATTTGAATGAATGAAGCTCTGTTGCATGTAGCACCTTGCCTATAAGCTGCATCCCAGTGTGCTGTACAGGAAGGGATTAAACACAGGGTTAACATACAAAGTAAACGGAGGACATGACATTAAGAGGCAAGGCACAACAGTGGTCTTTCTATTTTGTTATGAAGAGGGCCTGGAGAGTTGATGAGGTGACAGATGAGGAAAATAGTCAATTATTGGCTGGCTTGGGGCTCCATTTATCTGGGCCGATAATGTCAATAGAAGCTATTTGACCCACTTCTTTCCCTGAGAGAGAAACTGTGTGATTGCAGAGCATCACCTGTTCACACAGACCCGCTGAGAAGGTGCTAACATGTTTGTGTCACTTGAGGACAACAAGAGACTTTAAAGCACCACACTGGTTTACAACACCTGCAGACCAAAAACCTCAACAAAAACTAGAGAATCTCATTTGTGTCTAAACCTTGGTATCTACGGGTGTTTGATATTGAACCATCCCTACCGAGATATCATTTATGTGGTCGGCTGTGCCTCATGTCAGTACCCACGTTCTCAGCTGAACAGAGCCCTCTCGTGGCCAGAAAAAGAGCTCTGGATACCACTAGGAGAGCAGCTGGGTTTGAATAATCTTGGCTGCCTATTCTGTTGTTGCTGCTACTGCTGTGTTACGAGGTTCACCTCAAAGGAAGTGAGGGACTGGATTTCACAAGGGAAATGGGACTGTAACGGGGCCAAATGACAGTAAACACTAGCCATTCTTTCCAAGAAACAGTATAGTCCAATTCATAAAGCCCTGGCTTATTCTCTGTAGTGCCAGTGCAGTGTGGGTGAGTCCTAAAAATCCAACTGTTCTGCATGGAACCACTTGGAGGATTGGTGGTGCCACCCTCCTGTGAAATGGCAGCATGTGCACCCTCTCTGTCGGAGAGAGATTCCGTAGTCAGTGGGAGCGTGGCTTGTGTAAAGACGGGGTCAATATTGAGTATGGACATCAGGATTTGGCCTTATAGACATGGATATGCCCCTGGCCAGTGCACCTGGCTGTATCCTGGCCCCCGTATATGCACTGCCCTCCCCTCCCCCGGCATGTGCACCTGTCTGTATCCTGCCTCCTCACCCCCGCCTCCCAATATATGAACAGATGGATACTCCCCTCCCGCCCCCCCGGTATAGGCATCATTCTATGCTGGTCCCACATACTGCACAGAGATCTAACTCCCACCTCTCTGTGAGAGAGAGGAGAACATTTTAAAATATCAGCCATTGCAAATCACAATATCTCTACAACTTAGTGCACAACATGAACGACCGTTACAGCAGTAACAAGTTTCCATCTGTAGTTCCAGCCATCCCTTCTGAACACTGCAGTGTGAATCTGGGTACGTTTACAGAGGCTCTTGCCTCATTGTTTTAAGGTGTCACCCGTTCGCAAACCAAACAGCTCCTTGGTTTCTGAGTATCTAATTGTATCTCACCAGGACATCAACGTAGAGGTTCTCCTAGCCCACCGAGATGACTGCTAGCCCAGTCTGGGGAAGCAGAATGAGGCTTCCAATCCTCCATCGGAGAAGTGGGCAGATAAGACTCCCCGCCATCACTGCCTGAATGGGAAGGGAGCTGGCAGGAAGAGAGAACTCTCGACAGGGGCCTTTCCTGCTGGGAGGAGAAAATATCCCTGGAAATGGTGCAGAACAGCCTCTAGTGAATGAATAAAAAACACCAGCATCTGTTCTGCGAGATTGTCTAACAGCTCGTCGTACCCTTCTAGCCTGGTTGCCTTTGGTTTTGCCGAGAAGCAAGTCATAACGCTGCACTAGACTATAGGACCCGTAAGTCTATATAACAATGCACTGTACACCATGGCATGGCACCTTCAGCAGCAAAACAGCTTCTCTGACTCCCTGCTTCAAAGTAGCTTTTCAAAGGAACGATACCAAAGAGCGAAGTTTTAAACTTGCAACCAACATCCTAGCAATGAAAACATCACCCTAATCAGGGAACAAACTGGATGATCCAGATCTCCAAAACACAAGGAACTAGCCATCTCTCTTGGGAGAAGCTAGTTCTGGAGTTTCCATATGGTGCAAAGTGGATTTTACGCTTGCATTTCAAACATCCTGAAGAGGAAAGTGTGAAGGGAGGTTATTTCTCTTTGAGCCCTCTCCAAAAGAGAAGGCACATTCCTCTGAACGAAAGTGAATTCTCTGCCGGGAAGGAACGCACTGTCCGATAGGTGAGGTATTATGCTCTATAGAGATGAAATAACAGGGCACAAGACAGACAGATAAACTGGCAGCTAACAAGCAGTGCAGAGTTATGCCAAGAGCGGTTTCTTCTACCATCAATTTCCACTACATGGCACTTACTTTCTGCTGCCAGGGACATGAAGATGACCAGTGCCAGGAGGGTCTTCATAGCAGACATTTCCTGGAGTCTCTGGAATGTTCAGGACAATTTCTGGTTTGTAGTAAGGTCTTCTAAGTAATCTACCAGAGTGATGGGCTCAGCTGTCCAAGGATAACATACTTAGTGCACAATCTGTGGTTAATACCTTCTTAGCCACATAGGACAGGAGGCAGAATCCAAGGGCACTGCCAGACCTGCATACAGGGGAGGGTTGGCTGTACTCTGGGCATCTCAAGGCATAACTTAGTTTTCAAGGATTTTTTATCCTGTGAAAGAATATATCAGGAACACTCAACGACTTACTTAATGTACCACGGGTGGCTTTGGAGGGACCTTGGTTTTAGCAAAGCACCTGACCACAATATTCTTCCATCAATTTAGACGTAAGCTCCTTAGGGAAGAAACTTTGTCTTTGTGCCTGTCAGTAGAATGTCTAGTACGGGTAGCACTATACAAAAAATAAATGATAATGGTATGCCTGGCTTGGATGAGTACCCCGTCCCTGTCCCCTCTAATCTCTAGAAAGCACAATTCAGATACTTCTCCTTTGAGTGAGGAGGTATTGGGTGAAAACAGGCTCATTCAGATGAGCGAGGTCTCTCTCCAAATCACTTCCTATAATCACAATGAAAAACAATCCCACAGGCAGGAACTGAAATCTAGGTTCCCTACCTTTATCGGGGTTACCCCTGGATCAAGGGTCGGAATAACACACTCAGAGACATGCAGCATTGTCTAGTGGTTCATGCAGGCAATTCCGAGACAGAATACTCACAAGCTAATCCTGTACCACTGTGACCTTGGCCAAACTCAAATAATGTCTCTGTGTCTCAATTTTCCCACCTGTTCAAAGAAAAGGGGGAACAGTGACACTGCCATACTCTTGCATTCTGAGATCCTCACACAGAGAGGAAAAGTATCAATGATCATTAAACCCATTTAACATGCACCTTCCCATTGCTCTGGCTGCACATATGAGATTTACTACCCAGCTCCAGCAACTACACAGGCTTGTTTCCAATCTGGGAAAGTCTAGTGCAAAGGGTCCAGTTATTTGTCAGATGGGGGAGACGGGGGTACACGACTCAGAATGGCAGGGCATTGGGTACTTTGGCAATTGCACACAGTACTGAAATGTCCTTCTTCCCTTAGAGAGCTGTGTCCTGGCAAGGTGAACGGAGCTGCTGGAAATACAGCATGGAAGCAACCTGCTGGGGCACAGCACAACGTCGCACTCGTTTTTGCGTATAGAATGCTTCTCAGCTGCTGGAAAACGCTGACGTTGCAGTGGATTTTTAAAACGCTGATTAAGCTGATCGACAGTGCTAAAAAAGGAACCAGCCTCCTCCCATTTGATGGAGCTCAGCCTGGACACAGTTCTCCCATTCCCAAATCCTCCACCTCCATTTACTTTGAAACTCTCCCAGCCTGAGGATTATCAGTGATGAATATTAACACTGAGCATTCACATTGTGCGATGCTTCCTTGTCCTTCACGACCCCGTGGTCAGGCTGGGAAATATCTGCCTTTTTACAGATGGAGAAGCTAAAGAGAGGAGAGGTTTTACATGACGCCATCAAGAGAATCGGTGTCAGAGCTGGGATTAGAACTGAATCTTGTCTCCTGATCTACAACCACAACCCTCTATTCACCTTTCTGCAGCCAGCCCGCCCGCCCAAAGTCTCTCACCATGTAAACCCACAAAATACAGGGAACATCCCCTCAAATTAGCATGAAACTATAAAGCACGTGACCTGAGGGCATTGGAAATTAATCATTTTTAAAATTAATTCTGAGTGCATTTTAGAGTCCATAAAAGCCAGTCTCAGGATTTGATTCTGATCACACGTGCACTGGTGTAAATGAGGAGTAACTGCACTGAAATCAATGGAGTGACACCTAACCCTGAGTAAATGAGGTCAGAATCAGGTCCTCAATACACATACAATGAACTGATACAGGAAAAGGATCCAAGAATGGTAAATACAGTTTTTATTCAGGCAATGAAACATGGAAAAAATATATTAGTAATCGTTATTATAATCTCATTTGTGTGAGTATAACTCTTACAAATATTTACCTGACATATAAAAGGGAAATTACTGTACATATAAAATTTATGCAGATGGCAGTTACATACACTGTACAAAGCAATCCTGATAGTAGTCAATGCAAAGAGTTCTTCTTCCTGCCTCTGGGAGGGAAGAGACTGCACGAGGGATGCAGTGGAAACAGATTTGCAGTCAGGATGGTCATTAATTGGCACTTTACTGCAGACAAGATCTATTGCAAAGGTACACTTGTAGACGGCAACATTAATAATTTTACAGGCAGGCAACTTTGACAGTTAAAAGGGATGGTGCAATTTTACTGGAAAAAAGAGAGAGATCATGCTTTGAACTTGGTGCATGGCCATTTGCAAGTTTCCGGGTATGAGCGATACATCTTGGCTTATTCATTAGGGAAGGAGTTTTGTGTTCACAAGACACTTGTAAAAATTACTCAGCAAAGCTTGAGTATTGCCATTATCTCTCTGTACAGGAACAGCAGCAAGTTTCAGATCTTCCTGAAAATGCTACAGAATGGCAAAAGATGAAGCGGCATCTTTACAGACCTGAATAGAAGGATCTACAGATGATAAGCCAGTCTATACCAAAGCTTTGCTTCTGGGTCTGTACACTATAAAGCAGCATACAAGATAAAACAGTCTCACTGACTTAAAGTTCCATACATCTTCCATTATATATAACTATAACCATTATATATATAACTATAACCATATTATAG
The DNA here is from genome assembly GCF_011386835.1 of Chrysemys picta bellii. NCBI lineage: Eukaryota > Metazoa > Chordata > Testudines > Emydidae > Chrysemys > Chrysemys picta. Next base: position 163,287,884 of record NC_088792.1, on the reverse strand, counting down.
TTAATAAATCATTCCTTAGGAATCTCATTTGCCCAAATTCTAACGGCATGCTGAGAGGCACAGAAATGGAACAACACTCAGATGATACAGAGAGTGAAAGTGCAATCACTGCACTCTGGGGAACAGATACAAATGGGAAAATGCTCTCAAATCAGATTACTACTGAGGGGGAGGAAGGAGCTCTCTGCAGAACTGTCTTGCATTTCAGTTCTCTTACTTTTGGAGGAGAGGGAGGTTTGTTAAAGATTTACTTTGTAATTTGCAAGCTGCAGTTCTGTATAGATGCTGAGACTCATGACTGTATTTTATAGAGCTGTGTTCTCTGGAGTTTATCAAAACCTCTCTGCAAGGACGCATCATCTCAGAGCAACGGAAAAAAACCTCAGAGAGAGACAGCTACCTCAAAACATGCTAAGATTTGAGGAATCAGTCTCCCGGCACCCTAATGCGCTGGATCTCCAGACTTTAGCCCTCAATAAGCAAACCTTTCCTGCTTTTGTTTTAGTCCCTTATGGCCCCAGTCAGATAGCAAATGCAACTATGTTTGCTCAGAAATCTAATTTCGCTTCTCTTAACACAGGTGGAAGTGAACACGAGTGGCATAATACGGGGCAGTGTATCTGAGGGCAGAGATCACATCAAACAACTATTCATAACAAAGAACGAGTGGATCTAATGGACATCATTTACACTCTCTTATGTGGATTTTTGGGGGGATGAGGAGAACCTGTGATGTGACAAGCATAAAAGGGGGTTTTATTAAACACGCTTTATTAAGAAAGCGCGTCTCATTTCTGTGGCAAACTCTTCTTTATTCATAGGCTTTTCTCTTGGGGTAGTAGAATAATGTTTTACAAAAACTCAGATTTGGTTCTGGAGCTGCCAGGCAGGTTTTCAATGCCATTTGGTTACTATCTAAACTCTGCTACAACATGGACACTGTTTGCAGAGAGCAGGTCAGCCCGGGATCCTGGCTACTCTTTTACAATCTATGAACGGCTTTAGTTAAAACTCAACATTTTGAGCACATTGGGTGAAATTCACACCTGTGCAGAGGACTAGTTCCAAGACTAGGTACCACTCAAGTCTCACCAAAATCATGTGCGACATGAGTGGTGCATGGACCTCGTGCTGGAATCTTGCCCATTGTTATTAGGGGAGAGTTAAATGGATCCCGATAAACTCAGAAACAACCTGAAATTTGCCCCCAACTCAAAACTAACCCAAAATAACAAATAACTTCTTCTGGGATCTGAAAAAAACTTGATAACTCTCCTCCCTCACACAACTTTTTTTCCTCTACTTTTTACCCATCCCTGCTGGGGCTGGAAGTGGAGATGCCGAGCTCCTCCCACAGAATGGTTGCTCTCAACAAGGTTTCTAGCCCAAATCTGCAGACCCCAGAGGTTCAGAGCTGTATCTCAATGTTTGGCTTCTCTCCTTTGGGGGCTCACCTTTGATTCATCTATTTGCCATTGTCCACTTGCAGTAACATCTAGCTAACACCTGCCAAGAAAGAGTCGTTATTGTTCAAGAATCACAACACGGTTTAGGTGCGTTCTGGAAACGAGTGAGCTAAAGAGAATGCTCCTACTTCAGTCTGACCACACTCAAACTATGGTATAACCCAGGGGCAATCAATTATTTTTTGTCAAGGTCCAAAATTGACCTTTGTTAAGGTATAGTCAAGGTCTAGACTTCAGAGAAAATAATTTAAAAAAATAACAATAATGATGATAATAAATAAATTAAAAGATTCTGGCATCCGTTCTAAAGCATCTGGTCATCCGGATTTGGCTACCTCTGGTGTAACCTGATCACTGAGGTTGACAGGAAGAGCAGCCTCGTGGCCCCATGCTCTCCTTTGTCTGTGGTTCGTTCACTTACTGCCTGGACAGAGGTTGCCCGTCTCCCTCTGTAGATCATCTGATACAAGCTTTCTTACCAACATGCTTGAGGGCTGTGTAACTACTGCACCCAGGGGAACAGCACAGGAATGGGGGGTTTCCTTTCCTGCCACCACAGAGAGCTCAATAGTCACAAAAACGCTGGGGTCCATATCCCATCAAGGGAACTACCCCTGGGCTAATTTCAGAGGGACCTTCTCCAGTGCACAGCAGGACACTACTTTCAAAGGAGGCATGCTAAACTAGTCCCATTAGCTAGTCATGTGCTAGGGGCAGGGTGTCACCATCTTGGTCTTGTTCAATGTATAATAATCATCTCCCTACAGAATACATTTCATAAAGTATATTTTAGAACAGACATGTGCTCTGCATGGTCCATGTTAGGAACCAGAAAATAGAAGAGTTTGATTTTGATATGAAACGATAGCAGCCAAAAGGCTTGCTAAACTTTTACATCCGCCACTAGCTAGGGCTCAGTTCCAAAACAGCAAATCCTTCCCTGGTTTGATACTTCACCACTATCCACTCAGTACTTTAAAATTGGATCCACTGCCACCCCAGCTGTTGCCTAGCACAGCCCATGTTTTGTTCTGGAGTTACATTTCTCTGTCTGAAGGGCAGGAGTGCTTTGCACAAAACCTCAGACAAATGGTTCCAAAGCGTAAGTCTCTGACCAAGAGAAATTAGCATGGACAGAACAGTTCATACAGCATGTGAGCATCACTGCTGTCAGGCTAGGAGTACTGCACCCTAGTGAATGCCATATGGATGAGACCAGCTGCAACTCTGCAGGGTGGGAAAGCATTGCCAAAGCGCAGACAGGTAAAACTCATTGCTAATGTTGGCTCATGCAACAGCATTCCAAGTATGGTACAAAAACAATCTACATACATTTAAATATATGTCACCCTGCAGAATTTCTGGGTTGCTACTGCAGTATGAAAGGTGCTTCAGCAATTCTGCATGAAATTGGCTTGGTCCAAATAAAGGGAAAATCCACATTACAGTTCCACTGAGTGGTTTGCTTGCATAGCTAGTATGATTCGATTTCCTGCCCATTTGTACCTGCAAGTTTATTTAACAGCTGTTTGCAGCTGACTTTGCTTGTACTAGTTTCTGGTTCTTTTAGTATTCATAAAACTGCAAAGGCATTTCTGAGAGCAAGACACGGTCCAGAGCATTTTGCATAATTTTAAATGGCATTCTGTATTGACCTGGAGAAAAGGATTTTAGGACATTCACCATATGCACAAATTAGGGCCTGCTCCCTTCTTTCTGCAGTCCCCAAAGGGAGTGGTCACTCCTCTAATCTCACAGTAGCATTTTGAACCAATACCAAAGAGCTTTGCTTTGCATATTTTGAATTATTATTAAAATACTACTAATCAATGCCAGGAAATGATGGTGCTGGAGGGCAGCATAGGGCAAGTGGTACCACCCCAAGAGGAGATGTACAAAGTAGGTAACCAAATATGCACGCACATTTGTCTGGATGGAAGATCCAGCTGTGCAGCTGTGAGGAAGGACCCACCAAGGCTGACAAGAGAGAACAGAGAGCCCTAGTGCAAGGACAATAAAGTGCACTGACCAAGGGTACCTCTGCACTGCAATCTGAGGTGTGACTGCAGCTCAGGCTGAAACACCTGCGCTATCCTGGCTAAAGGCAGCAATGTAGATGCGCAGTACAAAAATGCCAGGGACCCTGGGTACCTACGTGCATTGTTGAAGCCCATGCTGCTGCATCTACATTGCTATTTTTACCCATGCTAGCGCAGGTATGTCAGCCTGAGCTGCAATCACACCTCAGAGTGCAGTGTAGACATACCCAGAGAGACACTTGGGCTTCCCTCCCTAGCTGCTGGCAGGGCATGGGATCAGGACTTGCTACGACATGTTACATGAATATACACTTGGATCAGCCTATCAGAAATGAATCAAACCACTTTCAGGCAAACCAGTTCAGCTGTAGGATTAACCAGTTAATCAAAATCACATGCTGTGGACACCGTATGTGAGTGTGTGTGTATGTGTGGCGGGGGTGTTTCCTGTCAGATGCCCCTGATTTTAACATCATTACCTCCCTATCCCAGACAGTTCTACTGAGACCCCACAGTGCCTTCCTTTCTCAAGGTACCAGTATTGCACTGTCAGCTCTCGGCACCTGGGTGTGGGCTTAGCGTCACAACTGGGACCTCCCCATTGTTTTTAGGCGGAAAATGCCAACTGGTTAGGTGCTCGATAGATGTAACCAATAAAAATCCCAGCTCTCATACGGGTACAACTCACACCAGCTCTCTAGCTGTCAGGAAGGGACCCCAGAAAGTGTCCGCAGGCCTGACTGAGGTGCTGTCTGTAGGGGTGGGCATGTGACTGCTGATGACACCAAAAGAAATGCACATGTCCTGACGGATTAGGGAGAAACTGAGCTAAGCCCTAAAAACCTGGGGCTGCAAACCCTCTGAAACGATCAGACTAGAACCCTTTGGGACGCCAGCTTTGCCTCTGGGGTGATGGGATCCTGCAGTCAAGTGGGGCAGGCAGCTGTGCGCATGTGCTTTTCTCTGCTCAGGGGAGATTATTCCTGGAGACTAAGGCAAGGTGCGCAACGTTACAAAAAAAGCAGCCAAGTGCAGAGTGTTGGACAAAGGGTGGCGAGACTCAGTCAGTCTTTCCCATCTTTGCAATCAGCTCGTCACAGATCTTGGTCAACTCCTCAATTTCTTGGTTCTGAAAGACAAACGATCACATGGAGATGAAGAGCTGAAGTTCCCTGATGGCCACGGGTAACCAGTGAGTGATCAATTCCAGCCCCTTTCCCCACCGGTAATACAAATAAATCATCATCATCCTCATCATCATAAAAGGAAAGGCATGGCCCCTGGGGGGGGGGGAAGGGAAGCAGAGCCAATCTGCTTCCATTGCTGACCCTCTGCAGGGACTGGGGCTCTATTGCATGGCGAGCGGGGGCCAATGAGATTGCTCTGCAGTTGGCACTGTAGTTCAGGGCATTCACTTCTGCAAACAGGATTATGGCTACTAATCCCTTTTGTAACACCATCCATTGCATTTCAAAGCAGCTATCCTTGTAGTATGCAGGCACTCTGGCATGTGCCAGCTGAGTGAATGGCAGAGAAGCATGTAGAAAAAGAGACTCACTATCTGCGCTGATCTCCAGGAGATCTCCCTAGAACGATGCCCAGGGATCTGCATTCCAAGCTAGTCCTGCAGGATCTGCTGTCTAGGCTGATCCTGGGGGATCCTAATCACAAACTATCGCTCTCCAGCTCCGTATAACTGCCCACCAGCCCAGGTCCATGTCTAGGGGCACAGTCCTGATACAACTCAAGGCGAGGATCAGCTGGGACACACATTCCATGGTGTGCGGGGGTTTAACAGCCGCATGGAGACACCCTGGTATCATTTATCATGGATTTCATGTCCCCAAGTGGACGGTGCAGCTTGAAATGCAGCTGTTCCCAATAGCCACACCAATATTTCAGAGTGATGGTAAGTGGATAACGGGCAGAGATTTAAAGAACAGAATTTATATTCCTCCCCTCCTCACTCTGCCTGGCTTCAGGCTAGCTTTTCTGAGACCCTCCCTCTCATGTCGGCTGTGATCTGAGGAATGATCCCAAGACAAGTAGGAGACACTTTAATGGCAATTGTTTCCACTGAAATCAATAGCTAAACAAACACCACTTCAGGATCCAGATGGGGGCAGTGGCCGAAGGGCCTTTACCTTCTGTTGGAGGGCTCTCTCCAGTGATTCCACCTTCATCTGCTCTTTGCGCAGCCCAGCATGGAGAGCTGCACTCTCAGCTTTTGCTTTTGTGCGCACCTGAGCAATTTCTTCATTGGCTCTACGTGGGGGTTCAGAGAGAGAGAGAGACAGAGTGAGAGAGACTATTTATCACCTGGGCCACAGCCCAACAGAGTAACATTACACAGTGCCACAGCGTACAGTTATCTAAACGCCTAACAGAGCAAAGGATAAAGTCACCTGTTAAAGCAGCCAGTAACAGCTGCACTTGCTGTACTGGCTCCAGTTCTCCTCCATGTTTATGAGCAATAGATTCTGAGGCTGTGTCTACATGGGGAAGTTGCAATGGTGTAACTTAAATTGGCTTTTAAACTGGTTTATTTAAGATGGGGCAAACCCGCGTGGACACACTGCTTTCAGTTTCAGAGCAGCTTTTCTTGGGGTAGCTTAAGTCAAGTGCAACATGTTTAAGATGAACAAAAATAAGCTCCTTATACCAAAATCAGACTGTCGACACAGGGGTTTGACTGGTTTAACTACATCCGTTTAAATTCACATCTTCATGAGCTAATTCAGTTCAAACTAAATGGAAGGATAAACAAAAATAGATCTGTGACTAGGGTTTTTGATTCAAAAGGGCTAACTTAAAAAAATTAAGGAAATTAGTTAGGGAAGTGGATTGGACTGAAGAACTTGTGGATCTAAAGGCAGAGGAGGCCTGGAATTACTTCAAGTCAAAGTTGCAGAAACTATCAGAAGCCTGCATCCCAAGAAAGGGGAAAAAATTCATAGGCAGGAATTGTAGACCAAGCTGGATGAGCAAGCATCTCAGAGAGGTGATTAAAAAAAGCAGAAAGCCTACAAGGAGTGGAAGATGGGAGTGATCAGCAAGGAAAGCTACCTTATTGAGGTCAGAACATGCAGGGATAAAGTGAGAAAGGCCAAAAGCCGTGTAGAGGGGAGGGAATTAAAACCAATAGTAAAAGGTTCTATAGCCATATAAAGAAGAAGAAAACAAAGAAAGAAGAAGTGGGGCCGCTAAACACTGAGGATGGAGTGGAGGTTAAGGATAATCTAGGCATGGCCCAATATCTAAACAAATATTAGCCTCATTAAAGACTGAGGTAAAGTGAGGAGCTTAGGGATAATGGTAGGATGACAAATGGGAATGAGGATATGGAGGTAGATATTACACATCTGAGGTAGAAGCCAAACTCGAACAGCTTAATGGGACTAAAATCGAGGGGCCCAGATAATCTTCATCCAAGAATATTAAAGGAACTGGCACATGAAATCGCAAGCCCATTAGCAAGAATTTTTAATGAATCTGTAAACTCAGGGGTTGTACCATATGACTGGAGAATTGCTAACACAGTTCCTATTTTTAAGAAAGGAAAAAAGTGATCTGGGTAACTACAGGCCTGTTAGTTTGACATCTGTAGTATGCAAGGTCTTGGAAAAAATTTTGAAGGAGAAAGTAGTTAAGAACATTGAGGTCAATGGTAATTGGGACAAAATACAACATGGTTTTACAAAAGGTAGATCGTGCCAAACCAACCTGATCTCCTTCTTTCAGAAGGTAACAGATTTTTTAGACAAAGGAAATGCAGTGGATCTAATTTATCTCGATTTCAGTAAGGCATTTGATACGGTTCCACATGGGGAATTATTAGTTAAATTGGAAAAGATGGGGATCAATATGAAAACTGAAAGGTGGATAAGGAACTGGTTAAGGGGAGACTATAACGGGTCATACTGAAAGGTGAACTGTCAGGCTGGAGGGATGTTACTAGTGGAGTTCCTCAGGAATTTGTTATGGGACCAATCTTATTTAATCTTTTTATTACTGACCTTGGCACAAAAAGTGAGAGTGTGCTAATAAAGTTTGCGGATGACACAAAGCTGGGAGGTATTGCCAATACAGAGAAGGACCGGGATATCATATAGGAAGATCTGGATGACTTTGTAAACTGGAGTAATAGTAATAGGATGAAATTTAATAGTGAAAAGTGCAAGGTCATGCATTTAGGGATTACTTACAAGAATTTTTGTTATAAGCTGGGGACGCAGCAGGTGGAAGTAACAGAGGAGGAGAAGGACCACGGAGTATTGGTTGATCACAGGATGACTATGAGCCGCCAATGTGATATGGATGTGAAAAAAGCTAATGCGGTCTTGGGATGCATCAGGTGAGGGATTTCCAGTAGAGATAAGGAGGTGTTAGTACCATTATATAAGGCACTGGTGAGACCTCATCTGGAATACTGTGGGCAGTTCTGGTCTCCCATGTTTAAGGAGGATGAATTCAAACTGGAACAGGTACAGAGAAGGGCTACTAGGATGATCTGAGGAATGGAAAACCTGTCTTATGAAAGTAGACTCAAAGAGCTTGGCTTGTTTAGCCTAACCAAAAGAAGGCTGAGGGGAGATAAGATTGCTCTCTATAAATATATCAGAGGGATAAATATCAGGGAGGGAGAGGAATTATTTAAGATCAGTACCAATGTGGACACAAGAACAAATGGATATAAACTGGCCATCAGGAAGTTTAGACTTGAAATTAGACAAAGGTTTCTAACCATCTGAGGAGTGAGGTGAAGTTCTGGAACAGCCTTCCAAGGGGAGTAGTGGGGGCAAAAGACATATCTGGCTTCAGGACTAAGCTTGATAAGTTTATGGAGGGGATGATATGATGGGATAGCCTAATTTTGGCAATTAATTGGTCTTTGACTATTAGCGGTAAATATGCCCAGGGGCCTGTGATGGGATATTAGATGGGGTGGGATCTGAGTTACTACAGAGAATTCTTTCCTGGGTGTCTGGCTGGTGAGTCTTGCCCACATGCTCAGGGTTTAGCTGATCGCCATATTTGAGGTCGGGAAGGAATTTTCCTCCAGGGCAGATTGGCAGAGGCCCTGGGGGTTTTTCGGCTTCCTCTGCAGTGTGGGGCACTGGTCACTTGCTGAAGGATTCTCTGCACCTTGAAGCCTTTAAACCATGATTTGAGGACTTCAATAGCTCAGACATAGGTTAGGGGTTTATTACAGGAGTGGGTGGGTGAGATTCTGTGGCCTGCGTTGTGTAGGAGGTCAGACTAGACGATTATAATGGTCCCTTATGACCTTAAAGTCTATGATTCTTAAGTCAAACCCAGTGCAATTTTCTCATGTAGCCAAGCCCTGAGTGATGGGTAGGGTTTCTCTGCCTTTCCACTTTTAGAACAAGAGGCCCTAGTGTCCCTGATATTCTCTGCCTCAGGACTTTGGGAAAGCCAGTCAGCATGTGCTGCCCCTTGATGACACTTTAAGTAGTAATGGTATCTCATCAAAAGAATTGCTAATAATATTGTAAATAACCAGCAGCTTTATAACCATTCTTAACTCACAATCTCAAATAGTATAAGAGTACAGTTATCACCCAGGCCACCTCGCTATAAAAGCACAAATGATATAGAATGGTAAATTTCATTTTGCAAACTCTGTTATACAGATTGCTTTACCCTGCAGGAGTTCAAATTCCTCTAAACAATGAGCAGGACCCTTCTCAAGGTTACAGATTCTTTCAAAGACTCTGGTATGAATCTAATTTTTTATTTATAAACCTGGTTGAAAGACTGAAATCAAAGCTCATTCTTGTTTCTCCCAAAGTTCCAGAGTCAGCCTGCATTCCGCAGAGCCCACATCTGGGATTCTTACTTGTCTAATTTTTCTTCTGCATGGATTTTTAGGGCTTGATACCGCTGCTCTTCCTGTTTGACCCGGGCTAAGTAATCCTGAGCACATTTTTTCAAAGCTTCTTCATTCTGGAAGATAAAAATTGCAAAACAATGGTGACTAATTTGAACTGGAGTTGAGCATGTCACACTGTGCTGATACGAACTACAAAACTGACACCCAGATGGAAATTGAGGTTCACAACTTGAAGTATTTTTTATTCTTCCGACAGATTGCTCATTTATGCTATGGCCTTTTTACACCACTCTGATAATGTTTTTATAATCTCTTGCCTTTGCTCCAGCCCTTTGCTTGGATCCCTCTGCTACTTCTGATGTCTATTGTTCACAGGGTACAGGGAGAACGCGACCGTAAAATCTATAAAGAGGATCAGGCTCCCTGCTGCGATCAGCTCCAGCAGCTCTTATCACTGGCTTCCTGTGACATTTACAACCCGGACAGGTACCCTGCTTATTCATCCCAATGCTGACATATAAACGCAAGCACCGGAAACATCCTTCGACTGAGGGCAAGGAGTAGAGCTGGGCAATTTTTTGACTTGTTTTTGGTGAAAAATGAAGATTTGGCGACATTAAAACAATTTGCAAATTTGTATCAATTTTGCCAGATTGTTTCAAATGAAAAAAAAATCTGAAAAAAATTAAACATTTAATTTCAACGTTTTAAAAATAAACCATCCTGATGTTTTTATTTGAAATGACTTTTAGCTTAGAAATGTCCTTTAATTTTATTATTAAAAATGCTCCATATCAAAACAAAACGTTCTGGTCACCCTGAAATGAATTTTTTTTACTTTCTGATTTGCTGAAAATTTCAAAAAATTTCATTTTCAGTTTGACCCGAAACAATTCTGTCCCCCACCCCACCTCCCTGCCCTGAAATCTTGGCCTTGCCAGTGTATTGAGAAATCTGTTATTTGCCCAACTCTACCGAGGAACATTGATTCAAAGTGGCGTTGGGGACATAGGATGACCAGAACAGTATTGGACAAGAAACAATAGCAGCCTGTGTGCTTCTATAACCCCTTAACCAGAAACCATTGGACAGGACATCACACAGGCAGCACAGGAGGTACAACAAGGAAGAGGAAAGCAAGTCTCCTAAGAGAGTAAAGGACCTTCTTAAACCCTTCCAGAATGCCCTTCAGGTTCTCGTATCTCCGAAACAGATCCGACAGGGACCTTTCTACGGAGTTCAGGTCTGCCAGGGCCTGTTCCTTTTCCATCGTGAGCTGCTGCAGACTCTTCTGGGAGGCCATGTTTGTCCTCTGTTCATCTTCTGTGAATTAGAAGTAAATTACATTTACATCAAAACTCTCTCTTTCTGAAATGGAGACTGCTGCAGCAACGGCCCCGGGGTTATCGCTCCAAATTGCCCCATGACAGCCCTGGCTTGGATTCCAAGCGCGAGGGACTCTCAGGAGCAAGCAGGGATGAAAGCACAACTGCCGTCACTGCAGTGGTCCTCACTGGCCAACTTCAGATGTTGCTGATAGCTCTTCCACGGGAGCCTCTGTCAGCCCACCTTGACTGGTCGATACATGGTCACGGTGGAAAGCCGGGGTGCGGGGAGGGAGGGGGAGGTGTCTAACGGAGAGGAACCTCAGGGCTATGGGAACATGTGGAACCTCCAACTTAGAAAACCTAAGTGTCATTTGTCAGGACGGAGAGAAGCTGGTCAGGGCAGCTGGTGGAGTGGGAGTAAGGGATTCTGCTTCATGCTCCTTACGGAGGCCAGTCCTGGTTGTAACAGCAGATGAGCACTGAACTAGGGGAAGCAGATGAAACTGGGTCCATTTTTCTCTGTGTTGTTAGTGTGATCAGCATCCCAAGGCCACCAACTTCCTAACGCTAGTGACGGCTGCCACCCAGAGAGATCTTACCTATCATCTGGGCAATGGTCTTTTCATATTCAGCCACGATTTTCCTAGAACGAAAGGGGACAGGGGACATTTACACACAGTCTGGGGTTTTGTTTGTATCTGTGAAGCTCTGTTGCTGGTAAACTGCAGCTGGTATGTTGTTGCTAAGCCCACTTCTTAAGGCTTTGGGAAACAAAATGACACCAGCCAGTTCCAGAAGCAGCCTGTGTGCAGTCTGAAACTATATGTACAGTCACTGAAACAGACTAGATTATAGTTCTGATTCCTCTCAATCACCTCCTCTTTTCTCCAGTAATATCTGCCATCCAGCTGACCTGGCCTTCCCCTGGGCTCTCAGGCATGCACAGTTAATAGGATTTTACTCTTGCCACAAAGAACATGACGGACTTGTTACAGTCTGAGCATGATGAGCTCACGGCTTGTAACATGTTCCATCCTGAGCATGGCTATCCATGATATCTTATTACCACCAAGGCGAACTAAATCACAAGAGTCACAAAAGAAGAGAAGCATGAGCAGCTTTTCAGTACCAAGCAATTCAGCACCCCAAAATCAACAGCTTTTGCTTCAATATACAATGGCTACATGGAAAGTCCCCCAAGAGTCAGGCATGATTTGATCTGTAGCTCTGTGTGGAAAAGCTAACGGATAATGTTGGAGGGGGGGGTGAACACCTGAGAGCTCAGATTTTTACCTCATTTCCAAGACTTCTTGTCGGCTCTCTTCATATTTTTTCTTCCATTCATTTGCTTCAATCTCCTTAGTGATGATCTACATGGTAAAGGAAACAAAATGCAAACTCTAACTCTCCACCTCCAGGCATATAAGGGCTGTCTTCCAGGAGGTGGATCCCTACACCCAAAGCTCAGCTTCAGACTGTGAATTGGGAATGTTGTAGAGGATAGTCAGAGACATTAAATCCAATCACTAGAAATGCAAAACCTGAACACTTTGATATTAGCTGAAGACAGCTCTTTAGAAGATTACCAGCAATGGGCAAAGATTTAATCTAGATTCCAGTGCTGGCTCAAAATGTTCGGAGCCTCTAATTGCACACATTTATGAAGCATTTCTGCTGAAAATTACATACTTATGCCACTTGAAAAATAAATGTTAAGTGGCAAGCTTGAGGCATGAGGAGATGATTGCCCCAAAGCCTGCCACTGCACATCAGCACAGGTGCTCAGCTGGGGTTTTACAGTAAGGGACCTGTGCAGATCTTAGATAAATTCATGGCTATAAAACTCTCCCCTTTTGTAAAAAGCAACAAAGAGTCCTGTGGCACCTTATAGACTAACAGACGTATCGGAGCATAAGCTTTTGCGGGGAATACCCACTTCGTCAGATGCGCCGAATATGTCTGTTAGTCTATAAAGTGCCACAGGACTCTTTGTTGCTTTCTACAGATCCAGACTAACACGGCTACCCCTCTGATACTCTCCCCTTTTGGAGTCTTGCTTTTGCCACAAGACGATGGAAGTGTGAGAGTGGGGGGATCTGCTGCTATCTTCTTTGCAGGTACCTTCTGCAGGCTAGGAGAATTGCTGGCCAAGCAGTAGGAGGGTACCCAAGAGGAACAGAAAGATTACAAACTACAAAGATTCTCCAGCACTTGATGATTTAAAATCCAGACTGGATGCCTTTCTGGAAGGTGTACTTCAGCCAGACACAGGATTTTGGGCTCAATATAGAGTAATGGGGTGAAATTGTAATGGCCTTTACTATAGAGGTCAGACTAGATCTACTGTTCCCTTCTAGCCTTAAACTCCATCCCCTGCCCCACCGTGTCTGCTGAGAATGTCACCCCCCAGAGCATCTCTGCCTCTGGGAGGCTAGTTCCCACATCCTGGATACACCTGTGATGTGACACCAGTGGGGAGCAGAGGTTATATTATTAGTGTGTGGTAGTCCCTAGAGGCCCCAATGGAGATCAGGGCCCCATGGTGCTGGCTGCTTCACACACACACAGGCTGAGATGAATTCCTGCTCTGGGTGTACACATTTTGCTGCCCTGAGCAGGCACCAGCCCCGACAGTGCTGAGTCACCATTACCTCTTCTCTTATTAAAGTGAGCACGGCTGTTTTGTCAGATTCACTGAGGCAAATGCTTTCCAGAGGACTTTCACTTCCACTCGCTCCGGTCGTCATGGCCCCAGGGGCTTTGTCCTTTGAGCACAGCCCAGAATCGCCCTGCGGTGACAAGAATTACTGCTCAATGATACATTCGATCTGCAGCTTTTCTGCCCAACTGCCTGTATTTGGGGTATGTCTCCACATTCTAAAGTCCTTCCTTCACCCATCCTGTATTTGTACACTGAAAATTCAGAGGCCTGTCTCCATTGTGGGAAGGAAAAGGTGCAGTGTCCGGTCTGGGTACAAACCCTATCATTCGGGTCATGCCCTGTCCCCTTCAGGTCCCATTGTCTGTTGAGGCTGGATGAGTGGTTCCCTCCAAAGTCACTTGAAAATGCAGCTGTCAGACTGGCATACGGGCACACGCTTCCATTGCAGAGTGAGGGGTTTGATGCATGCTCTAGGAGGAGCAGGAGCTCACAGGATGTGTGCACAGTGAAGCGAAAACAGGCCCTAAGGGAAGTCTCTTGCTAATGCATCTGATGGGCAAAGGTTTGAGTCCCTTCCAGGTCAGCCTGGCCTCTGTCTCTAGGCTACCACCCTTTAGAAATCCAATAAACTTTGAGTCCTGAATAGGATGCTAGATTTAAACCAAATGTAGAAATGGCAGAAAACCCATTTCCCAGGACCTATATCAGACAGTTTCTAATGAAGATGTTGCCAGAGCCAGATCCCACAATATCATCACACTCCCTTTGCTACATGCCCCGTGCTGCTACCGATTTAAAACAGCTCCAGGCACGTGAGCTTTGCTAAGTGTTGTTAATTGCAGCAGCCTATGTCAGGGCCTGCAGGGGACAGCGGATCCCGTGCCAGTCACCTCCCATTTAATGGGGGATTCGCTACAGCCGGTGGCAGTTGTATAGAGGTTTGCTCAGCCTGGGTTATTTTGCTGGGCTTCACAAGTGGTTGTAGGGTCAGACAGCCTTCATGCAGGAAGCAGTGTCGATTATCTGTCTCCGCAGAACAGCCATCTAGCTGACACCCCTGTGCAGACAGGCTCCAATCATTGCCTCCCTGATTGGAGACAGATCACCGTCCCCTTCCCTCTGTATTAGCATGTGCTGCAGCAGCAACCTCCTCTTGGAGCAACTGGTCCAGCGGGGTATTTAACACGCTTCCTTAGAGCAGGAGGTCATCAGATAGGGCCATGACAGTCTGTGTTCTCTGGAACGCTTGCTGCATATTCTCTGACCAACTACTCAAAGCAGCCTCATCCGGGACACACCCCATGAAAACCAAGAGTCTCTCCTGCCCGGGAGAACTTCACAATCTAATACCCTGATCTGGATATCAATGCACCTTTCACAGATTTCCCCTGCTACTCTTACTAATGAGCAAAGTCACAGGTGCTCTACCTTGGGACTTCTCCACTCAGAACCCATCTCCTCTTACTTGAATCTGCAAGGAAATCACAACACTAAAATCATTTAGAAAAGGCCTCATATACTGCACCCCCGAGGGGTTTATTCTCCACTGTTGCAGCCAATCTAGCTTTAAACATCTCCAATCCCTTCTCTTGGGAGATTCCTCCACAGCCTGACAGATCTCACTGTTAGAAATTCTTTCCTGATAGCTAGTCTCCTAAAATGTCCCTTTCTTAATTTTATACCACTAATCCCAGCTACACTCCCTTCCCAGTTATCTGCTTGGCCACAGGCCACAAACAGAGAAGCATTATATCGAGGAGTTAGTCAAAGTTTGTGCAGCGTTTTGTACATGAAAAACAGCCTTTCTCTGAGCAATAAGTTCTAGTGTTTTTCAGTCCCAAGCCAGATGCAGAATCTTGTTTGGTTAGTGAGGGGGAAAGTTCTTATTACGCAGCACAGCGGCAGGTGAGTGAACACAGCAAAGTAATGGGAGCGTCAGCTGCTCTCAGCACAAATGCTCTGAGATCCCAAGCTGGTGCAATTGGAAAAATCTCTTTAATGCAACCCCTGCCCATGGCCACGCAGTGCACCAAGAGAGGAGCTCCTTGGGAGTAACAGCTCTGGGCATAGCTTGGAGACTTCCCGATGACACCCTACACTAGGGCACATACTCCTGAGTACTCGGCAAGTAACAATCCCCCATGTTTCCCGCTCCCCAAATCAGCCGCTCCCACTTCCTGCCAAGCTCCCAGTTCCAAGGAAGAAACAAACTGCCCTGGACACTGACCATGACTTGTCTGACTGAGCAGAGGGTCTCCCTCTAATGTGGCCCAATACCCGCCTGAGCCCTGCATGCCCATGTCCACCCCAGAGCCTCCCTGTAGCAACTAATGCATTACACTGAACCGTTAGAACAGCTGCAAGGCTCTGGAGACCTGAGCTGGGAATCCCCACAGAAAGCAAGTACTTTCCCCTTGGTTTGCTTTACTAATGTCCTTGGGAGGCTTAGGGTAGTGAAATCTGTCCCAGGGAAGCTGAGCTGGCTGCTGGGGTTAATCTCATTGTCATCTGCCTGCCACCTTCCTCTCTTAGCTGTTCCAGCCGCGTGGAGCTGAGCTGGCGTAGCATGTCCCCTTGCCCACAGCTCTGTCGCAGTAGGAAAGGGATTTTATCAACACACCGGTCACAGCTGCTCCGACACTGCTGCCTGGCTCCCAGCAGTGCACGAGCCTGAGATAGCAGGACACAGAGCGACTGATGGGAGTACACGGAGTTGCACTGGCAGCAGCAGTGCTCTTTCGATCACCAAGGCTGTTTTATCTCCTCCTCAGTGGACACCATCCTGGGAGCGATCAAGCTGGCTTCCAGAAGCAGAATTTGAGACCTTTTCCTATAGGGTGTGAGAGCTCACTTCCCCATCGCTATTCACTGTGATTGGTTCCAGAGAGGCACCGGATTTATATTCGCTCCACCAGTCTGTGTTTTCTGTTTCTCTCTTTTCCTCTCTTCTCCCATCCCCATCAGCCCCAGCAGCAGACACTGCAGCGGCACGCTATCCACGACCACTTCAGCGCCATGCATCGCCCAGCAGAGGGAGCCGTGCATGCAGCCCATGGGGACAGCAGACTTGCTGTGCATTGATGGGCACCGCCGGCAGCGTCCCACCAGCTTTCAAAAGAGTCTCTTGCCACATGAATCCAATTCATGTTGCAAGGGGATTACACAGAGATTTGAGAATGTTTGTTGTACTAGTAGTACAAAAGTGGGGGTTGTGGAAGCAGAGAAAGAACTGACAGGAAGGGGATGCAATGCATGACAGTTCATTAGCAAGAGTCAGGCTAACTGTAACCCTAATAACGCGAGATTTGTAGAAGCGAGGAATGTGTGAGGCGAGTGGGAAAGAACTGTGTGAGAAGTTGTTGCGACCTTGTGTAGATAATATGGACTGTAGACTAAAAGTCTACAGTAGTGAGCAAAACAAGATATCAAAATGACCTATGTATAAACAAAATGCAGCTGTTGCTCATTATTGTCTGTAACAAAAGGTATAAATGCTTGCTGTAATTGTTTACCTGTTGAGAGACCTGTTTAGCTCTCTCCCTCTATGCAATTGATAGAGAGAAAATAAAGCATCTGACTTGCTGTACCCAAACAAAAAGTGAGAACTGTATTTTTCTCCGACAATGATACCACATGCCAATTTCCCCAAGCACATGGCAATGGGAAGGCAGCTGGCAAGGACACAGAGACGGTCTGCAGGCAAACGCAGCAGCTGTCACTGCCAGCACCTCACAGCCACCGTCTGTCTCTGGGGAGAGTTACTGCGGCTATCGGGCTGCACTGCCTGCTTTTCACCAGCGGCTGCCACAGGATGCCACGTGAGGGGACAAGACTCTCCCTTGTCACTGGTCTGGGCTCTATCCCCCAACTTCTCCTCTTCCACTTCATTCAGGCTGTAAAGCTTCATATCTGGGCATCTTAAAAATGCTCTGACAGCATCTGCGTATGTCTCCACTGCCCATCTGACTCTGGGGATCACAAACATTCACTTGTCCATCACTCACTCCTGACCACGTGTGGCTCACACACTCCCACCTGTCCTGATTCCCCATGGAACTCCTGGGTGTACAAAGTACCGGCCCCTCTGCCGACAGTTCATGTGCCCCTGCCTTTCCCTGCCCAACAGCCTATTCCAGCACCATCCCATCTGCCTGCCTGGACAAAGCTTTGGGCGACACGCACAGAAGGAAGGCCTCTCTCTAGAGTGCACTTCAGGGGCTGCTGTGAAATCAGGATTGGTTAAATCCCCAGTTCACAATTTTAAATACATTAGCTCCCAAAGCAGCTTTCTCCTGAGGTGCTTTCAGAAAGACTGCTCACCACTGTGAGGCTGATCCAGAGCCCACTTGGCCATTTCTGCAGCGCCCTGGAGGAGTCAGGCCTGTATCAGGGAATGTGGGATATTAGCGGGCAGAGAGCAGGGATTTGGGGCGATCACTTAGTATATTCAGCATAGTCTCCCTCTTTTCACTGTGCCTGCAAGTGTCTCAATATGCTGGCAGAGGCCAGCTCTTACTCACAAAGAGCACTTCTTACTCATGCAAACAGCCCTGTTCAAGTCAAGGAATGTGAGTAAGGGCTGAAGAATCAGGCCCGTAGTGAATCACGGTGTTTCACAGGGGGGTCACTGGCACAGGAGAAGCCACAGGAGGTCAGAGTAAAGGTGAAGCTGCACTTACCTGGGTGCTGCTGGGCCCATCCTTCTCCTTCTGTTTGGATGTCTCTTTTTCAAACCCTAAAACACAGGGCACAAGGTGTTACAGCCGCCTTGAGAGCATGACTGTCACCCCAGCAAAGAGACTTCCTGGAATAGAAGAGCTTAAGGCCATCTCTTACAGTTCCCCGAGGCTCAAGATTCCAGGCTCTGTGGGGTTCCTGTCCTTACACAGATGGACAGTTTTATTTTGGGTCAGCACATGGCCTGTTTTCTCACACACAGGGACATGCCCACCCAGGGGGGAACCCTGACAGCAGCAAAGGAGCAGATTTTTTTAGGTTTTTAAGGTCAGGCTTGACAAAGCCCTGGCTGGGATGATTTAGTTGGGGATTGGTCCTGCTTTGAGCAGGGGGTTGGACTAGATGACCTCCTGAGGTCCCTTCCAACCCTGATATTCTATGATTCTATGATACCAGCACCTGCTTTCCAAAGGAACTGGCAAAGTATGCGGAAGACAATGTAGCAGCTCTGTGTAGGTAGGGGTGCCAAACCATACTGACATTGAACAGGGACCCCAGGGAGGATCAGAGCCCAGAGCAGGAATGATGGGCTAGGGGTGAGGCTGCTGGACTGAAACTCAGGAGACCCAAGTCCAGCTCCTCACCTTGGGCAAATCAATTCTATCCTGTGCCTCAGTTCCCCATCCGTACAATGGGGATGAATGATACCTCCCTACCGCATTCGAGCTGTGGGGATACAAGCCATTAATGACCAGGAGGCGCTCAGATACTATGGTGAGGGGGCCATACAACTCCCCAGATAAGCCGCGCTAGGTGCTGTACAAATGCACATGAAGATGAGAGCTCAAGCTTTTCCTGTTTTCTAACAGGATTTACTTGAGTGTCTACAGTCATGGTCATTATCCATGTACTCTGTAAACTTTGGGGTGTTCTTTTTGGCTTGGGAAGTGTCATATCAATGTAACATAGAATCTCAGAATTGTAGGGCTGGAAGGGAGCTCGATAGGTCATCTAGTCCAGTTCCCTGCATGGAGGCAGGACCAAGTGTTATCTATCCTGGAAGGTGTTTGTCCAACCAGTTCCTGTCAGGGATGGTTCGAAGATATTATTAGAATTAATAGTCCCTACAGGATAAGGTGATGTGCAGCATAGTGGCAACTGCCCACCCTGAGAGCTCTGGGGCAGGCACAGAGGTCTTGCTCCAGCCCCGGGGCTCAAGACAGGAGTAATGGATGGGCACAAAGGAGATCAGAGTTAAGGGGAAACCCATCACGTGATGGAGCTTAGAAGGGATGAGCTGCTTCACTCATTCAGCATCCTTTGCAGGCCAATCTGTAGAGAGGTCCTGTGGGAGGCAAGGTGGTGCAAGTCTCATTCATTGGGTGTGAGACTCACTCCCTAGCACGCACTCTCACTCTCACACACACTCCTAAGCTTATCACACTCATTTTAAGTAAAAATATAGAGATTAAAAATATTTTTACTCAGGCACTGCAAGAGACAACAGTAAGCTTGGAAAGATGCTTCCCAAGCTTGTGTACTGCAGTAACCATGGAGATTACAGGCCCTTGTGCGATACGTGTGAGAGAGGACAGAGGAGGCTACGCAGGGGAAGGGGGGGTTGTTTGTGTGAATATTGGACTGTCAAAAAATATTAATTTGCCCAAAAAACAAGTAGGATTTGATCAAAAGTTTGCGGGTTCTGCAAAATACAGTTCCAAATTTAAACTGCACTGAGCAAATTCACATCCTCGGTGATCTCCAACCACCCAAGTTTTTGTTCCAAACAATCGTTTTGATTAAAATCCACCAGTTTACACTGCATATAGAATTCTCACATGCCCTAGCCTTTAGTGTGAATTAGGACAATGAAGTATCAGAGGGGTAGCCGTGTTAGTCTGGATCTGTAAAAAGCAACAGAGAGTCCTGTGGCACCTTTAAGACTAACAGATGTATTGGAGCATAAGCTTTCGTGGGTGAATACCCGCTTCGTCAGATGCAAGGTATTGACGAAGTGGGTATTTACCCACGAAAGCTTATGCTCCAATACATCTGTTAGTCTTAAAGGTGCCACAGGCCCCTCTGTTGCTTAGGACAATGAAGTGTTTCCTATGCAATATTTAGCAGTATACATTTTAAAACTATTAAGTGCTGGCTGGGTTAAACACCTGGACTATTGGATGTCACCAAGGAGCAAAGACAAGAGACCCTGTCTTAAGCAATGACCTAGCACACTTCCTGGAAAGTGTCTCTCTTTGGCCTTGACCCTCACTCTTAAGGACAGCCAGCCCTTGGCATCTCTGTACAGGGCTGGTGTCCATATGCTCGATGGGCGTGAGGATAAAGGGATCCACGCAAGTTCAATCAAGGGAGTGGGGACTCTTCCCCTCCAAATGAAAATCACTGGCCCGCTCCCCACAGGGGCACCCAAGAACAAGAGCGGCAGTGAAGCGGTGGGCTTGCTGATTCAGCGATACCCACCCTGCAGGGCTTCCCTTCTGCTGCACTCAGAGCAAAGCGGGGAACAACGCTTTTGTGGCCATGCCGCAATGTGCCTTTGTCCTTGACAGGTGCCATTCACATCACTCCCCTCGGCTGCTGGCTCCTGACCTTGGCAGTGACAAGGTATTTTCAAGTATCAGAGGGGTAGCCGTGTTAGTCTGAATCTGTAAAAAGCAACAGAGGGTCCGGTGGCACCTTTGAGACTAATAGAAGCATTGGGAGCATAAGCTTTCGTGGGTAAGAACCTCACTTCTTCAGATGCAAGTCATCTGAAGAAGTGAGGTTCTTACCCACGAAAGCTTATGCTCCCAATACTTCTGTTAGTCTCAAAGGTGCCACCGGACCCTCTGTTGCTTTTTAAGGTATTTTCAGTGGACCTCCCAAGTTTCCAATTTACCCCCATCTGCATCATACTGTTGGTAAATGTAGGGAGACTGTAGGACATTTGAAAAAGACATAGAGCAGTTGGGAGTTGGGACCGGCCGTGAACAAATTTTGCCTCTGGTGTGTGTTCATGGGTTTCCTCTGACTTCCCGTGCCCCAAGGCACACGTCCTCTCACTGTGCTTTGGCCTCAAAGCCAGCTCTGTCCAAATAAGCATTTAAGGGTAGGGTTTTTCCCCACCTTTGTCCTTGACAAGACGCTGCCCTGATGGCCCCTTTTCACCATCACCACTTAGAGTAGCAATGCTGGTTGGTTTCCTAGAGGAGGGCGGGAGGTGCCCACCCTGCCTCTGCCTCCCATACTCTCCCCTGCTGCTGCTGCCACTTGGAGACATCGTCACACACCAAGAGGAGGAAGGGCAATTTAAGTCCTCCAGGGGGCTGCCTCTGAGCGGTCTTGACCACAGCCACTGACCTTTCCAGAACCACACTCAGTTTGGCATGTGCACAGGATCCTCCCCCATCTTTCCCCCACTCTCCAGCTCCACAATCTGGATTTGCACAACCACCGGCAACAACCACCGGCAACAAATGTGAGGCTGAATAGTGATTGGGTGCAAGATCCTTCATTCCCTGTGTGTTACCAAACAGGTTCGTATATTTTCTACAGCCAGAGAAGCCCATTGTGCCCCTCCAATCTGAGTTCCTGTATAACACAGGCCATAGGACGGCCCGAAATTCATTCCTAACTAGAGCAGCTTTTAGAAAAACATCCAGTCTAGATTTAGAAATGCCAGTGATAGAGAATCCACCACAACCCTTGGTAAACTCATTCCATAGGGTTAATTACTGGTGCTGCGTTCCACCTCAGAGGTGTCTGCATTTCAGTGATGGTTGCAATGACTCACACATATATAGTCTCTGTAAAGTGGAGGGATCATTTGGGATGAAAGGCTGTTGAATTGTAGGTGGTGACAAGCAACAGCTGTTCCCCCCACTCTGAATAACACAAATATAAGCCTCACACCAACTGGCCCCGATGATCTGTCAAGAGAGTGGTTCATGTGTCCCTTTCTATTCTCACCAGCAGCAGAAGAGAGTAGATAAAAGCTGTCTCCTCCAATAACTGATGTCTGTGGATATCCTGCAACTCTACATGACTCCAGTATATAATTTATGAACCCTATGTTCCTAAATTACACTGTGGTGCTCTGTGAATGTGACTGGCAAAAGCATATGTATCATCAGAATACAATTATGACGGAAAGCAGGAAGTGAAAGGGCCCACTCTCCACTGCTACAAATTCTGGTTCATTTTCTCCACTTGGTCTATTGTTATTTTTTATTGTCTAGATTTTTAGTAGGCCTGATTCTGCATTGCCCTGCACCGTGGCCAATCTCTTCCCTCAGTGAAAAGTGAGTGCAGAATGCGACCAAATCAGAATGATGGAAAAGACGTAAGTTTTGCACTGTGACACATGGCTACCCAAGGAGCAAGGCACTGGGGAATCAGGCCCTGTGAGTCTACAGGAACAAATATGTGAAATAAAAGTTTTTCTCCTTAAACCATGAAACCTTTATTTCCCTGGAATACTCAACAACTTGTGGCTCAGTTAATTATCAACGGTGACCTCCCATGTAGAGAGAAGTAAGAATTCTCTCCTCCAGGAAATATGCCCACAGAGACTATTACAGCTATTTCTCACATTTCAGGAGAAATGATTAATGTGTAGGAACCAAAACTGGCCAGGAGATGGCTGCAAATTTTCAGTGTGGCAGTTTTTGCCGTTCTCACCTGTAACTTTGACATTGATTTAACATCACCCTTGCTGACTTTTAATTATTTCAAAATGGATTGGCTGGAGCTACAAATTCAATAGAAGACAAAATACCACCACAACGTTTCTACAGAACTTGCTTAGCAAATCCAAATGTCCTTACAGGCACATATCCAGAACAGTTTTCATTTATACGACTCTTTAATATACAGATCTACATGATCTAGTAGATCCACACATTACCAACTCTCAGTCTCCTCCACACTCACACTGGGCAGGTGTCAAAAAAGCAGTAGAGCACCCACAGGAATTGATTTTTGATTCACACTTGATTGTTCTGAAAGAGCACAAGCCGGTTTGCAGCTTGCTAAAAGGTTGGCCCCACTTCACCCCATTGGAGTCACATGACAGAACAGACTCCTGGCTTAGATGGGGACTTTGCAGCAGCAGCAAGGCACCAGAAGAACTAGCGTTGTGAGAGAGGGGACAGTTTGTGATCCTGGATTTATTCTGTACATCCATTGTCTGAGCCAGTTTCAGTCAGTGGCGATGGAGATGAACTTTCTAATGTAATGCCATGAGCTTCTGTACAGCACTAAATTAAAAAGGGCCTATATAAAAACAACCAACAATCATGGATTTTTCGTAATGTAAATAATACAGATGAACAATTGGAGCCTTTAACTAGAATATACTGTAGCTTCCTGCCCAATTAATGTAAATAAGATGTGGGATGCTGCTGCTCACATGGCTCTGTTTGCTGTTAGAGGTTATTTTAGAGGTCACTTGGATTTCTGAGTCTACATGCTGTATATGTCTACAGAGTTAGAGAGAGAGATAAATAGAGATATGCTTCCATACCTGCTTCTGAGGATGAAAACGCATGATTTATGGTAGACACGGGAACATTGGAACATTCAAAGTACTCCAGGTCGTCTTCTGGCTCACCTTTCACCTCTGGCCCGGATGGTTTCTGACTGGAGGATGTAGACGCCAGCTTCTCTTCATCAGTAGCGTGGCCATCACAGTTTGCAACATCTGGGATTTTTGAGATCAATGCTCCTTCATCCTGTGGGATCAAGGCAGGCAATTCAGCAGGGCTAAACTAATCCATAGGGATCAGGCTAATGCGTCATCAGAACAGCCAATGGAAAACAAAAGAAAACTCATCAAGTGGGCAAGCCGCTTCTATCGGCATCTCAGGAAGGTTTTGGAAGAGAGAAACACATGGCAGAAAGGAATGGACAAAATCCATTAAGCTGTGTGATCACAAAACTTGGCACCTCTCCACGGCCCCAGAAATGGACAGGGGACATAAGAACATAAGAACGGCCGTACTGGGTCAGACCAAAGGTCCATCCAGCCCAATATCCTGTCTACCGACAGTGGCCAATGCCAGGTGCCCCAGAGGGAATGAACCTAACAAGTAATGATCAGGTGATCTCTCTCCTGCCATCCATCTCCATCCTCTGACAAACAGAGGCTAGGGACACCTTTCCTTACCTATCCTGGCTAATAGCTATTAATGGACTTAACCTCCATGAATTTATTCAGTGCTCTTTTAAACCCTGTTATAGACACTTTCAAGGCATTGCCCTGGTTCCCTCCTATGAACGACAAAGAAATGTAGAGACCATGGGTTCATTTATTGGCTGAAAAACTTAGCAGGGCAGGGAGGGGAAGGATTATCGGATAGTTGCACATAAAACATCTCCATCATGGATTCTTCCAGCTCCTCCTCATGTTGTTCATCTCCTCCCAGAACCCAGGATTTGGCGATGTAGAGAGAGATTTTCATTGGAGAAGGGGGATGTAGTGCAAACTAGTGTTTTCCGGGACATCTGCTGGCTGGTTCTGGATTGTTACAGGTAAATATCAGTTTAAAGCTAAACCCTCCAAGCTCTTCTCATGATTATGTCCCCACTACATCAGAACAGTATTAGGAAAGACAGCCCCGAATCAGGATTGCAAGTCCTCCTCCTTCTCAACATGCTCACTTCCCACACACAAGCACCTGCTGGCCTCCAAAGAACACAGGTAAGTGCCATTTGCTTAAATGTACCTGAGTGCAAACATCCAGGACCAGGGATTGCATCTCATATTTCTTCACCTTGCAGCCACTCCTGCAACAAGAAAAAGAGACAGATTCAGACCCAGCTTTGCTGTTCTCACTGGGTGGAGGACAGGTGGAAGGAGAAGCATGTGCAGAGAGAGGCTGAAGCAAATGAAGGGCAGCCTCAGCGTAGCACTGCACTCTACTGATGGGACAGGCCCAAGCACTCATTAGGAAAATATTATGGCAAAGCAAGTTCTTAAAACAAAACAAAAAAACAACCCAAACCAACCAACCAACCGTTGTTTTCTTCAGAATATTTATTCCTCTGCAAAGGTAAAGCCCAGAGGAAGCATCTCCAGTCAGCTCTTGCCTGCTGATGGAGAGGATTACAACCAACAATAAGCTCGGTAAGAAAGGTTTCTCTTACTAGGTCATTGCCCTGAATCTCTAAAGCTTTATCTGGAGATATTATCCAGGGGTTTAACATGCATGTTGGCCTTCCAGCAGGATGAACCGTTCCAACAAAGAGACCCTCCACAAGCACCAGTGCATGTCTCCTGAAGCCATGTGTTACTCTGTTCTATCTACCTTGCGGCTCCGCACAGCGCTCATTTCCATAGTAACCGTGCCTTTCCTAGCAAGTCAGATCTGCACAGCCAGGCCCGGACAGACTTTATGGGGTCTTCTGCTCTTCTCCCTTCTCTGGTCGTAGTGCACTCTGCTTGGTTTGAGGGGCAGACTCATTTCATTCCTTTGTATTTTAATGATCTATCCAGTGACGGTGAAAACGACGTCTCAAAGAGGAGCGTGCTGCAGCATGCCCTAAAGAAGGCTAAGCTCGGGGTGACTCTGAGCGGTTCTTGTGGCTCATTCCAGACGTGGATCCCCTCAAATGAGAATGCTCCATCTCCAGCTCTCAGGCATTTAGTCCTGGATTTTGCAAGCTGCACTGTCCATAGTAAGTCCTGGATGGAGATGTGGTTATAGGCGTATCTGGGTCCTAACACACTGATGGCCCAGGCCTTGAATTAACTCTGGAAGCAGACCAGGAACCAGTGGAGAGACCATAGCACGGGGGTGGGGTATGGTAGCTTGGTACATGTTCCCAGTTGTCAGCCCACTGAGGAGCTGGGTAGCTGCATTCTGCCCAATCTACACTCATAGCCACAATCAGCGAGTGTGGCTTCACTTTCCCACCAGGTTGCATCCTTGCTTTAGGCCCTGTATTGAGTTTTGCTTGGGTTAAGGGTCTGTTTTTCCTTGGACTCCGTGTCGACTCATTTCAACCAATGTGTTAAACAAATCTAGCAGACAGCACCGAGCTCCAAGGGCCGGATCCAGCAGAAAATAACACAGGCTCTCTGAACTGCGCAGTCAAGCATGCAGGGCTGAGAGGCACTATCCTCATTCTGGCATTTGGCAAAACAGACTGGCCGTGTCCCATGGACCTGGAGCATGCACCAAGGGATGTGGAGGCAGGAGTCTCTGGGGCACAAGAGGAAATGGAGACACCTGCCTTGCAGCAGGATAACATGCACAAGTGCATTCATCTCTCTCACACAGCACTGGAAGTCACGTTTCACCATCTTGGCAGGGAGCAAAGTTTCACCACCACCTCACTGCCTCAGTTAGCAACCTACTGTTCCAGAGCTTGGTTTTTGGTTCCCCAGAGGACAAACATTTGCTGAGCTTAAGACAGACAGGGCCGGTGCTTCCACTAGGCGACCCTAGGTGGTCGCCTAGGGCAGCAGGATTTGGGGGGCGGCATTTTGCCATCCCCGGTAGCAATTCAGCGGCGGGGGTCCTTCCGCTCTGCGTCTTCGGGGCGCTTCGGTGGCAGGTCCTTCACTCGCTCCGGGACCCACTGCCGAAGCACCCCAAAGACGCGGAGCAGAAGGACCCCTGCCGCTCTGAGTAGGAGCACTGCCGCCAAGGGCGGCAAAAACCCTGGCACCGCTCCTGAAGACATATCTTGTGAGGGTCCATTACAGACATTTATAGGAAGGCTCATTGCCTCCTGCTTTCTCAATGCTCCTTACCAGCAATTTTGCAATGGTGAAGTATGAAAAGATTTGCATTGAGGCCCTACTCCATAATAATCCCCTTCTCCTCCCCTCAGTTCACTCTCAAATCGCCCTGTTCTGTTTTCGTGCCTCTGCCCATTTTCCATCATGCACACGCTCCATGCAGGGATCACTAGTGCCCCAATAGAGCACAATGAAATCCATCATATGCTGGCCCATGAGGGAACCTGATTTGGAGGCTAACATTCACATCTGTGTTTGCCTCAAAACCCCACTCAACTTCACTTTTCTTCATAAGGTTCTAACACAGTTGAATCTCAGGTCCAATGGGGCGTGGCAGATAGCTCTCTCCTTAGGTACAGAAAAGGGCCACCATGCGACTTGCTGGGGAGAGGGTTCTCATACCATCTGGTAGCCAGTCTGATCAGAATACCCTATCCCTTGGTATGCTATCCACAAGCTCGGGGGAAGGAGAAGAACCAGGCTAGGCTGCTCTCAGCCATAAGTTGCTATTACGCACATCCCACTAGCCAGCTGAGTTTTGCTTCTCTCTGCTAGACACATTTGTGCTCTTCTGCTATTGTTCTAATCCTGGAGCATGAATATAAAGTGACCTGCTTCAGTAACCTCCTGGGCTATCAATCAGCAAATCCTGAGGCTACCAGAGTCAACAGGGATATGGGATTACAGGCCATGAAATACCCTCTTTCTACAGCGTATTGGGTGCCAGTACTTAGGACTCAAACTAAAGCAAAGAAGGTTGTATTCAGCTCAGGAAAATGCCTGGTAAATGGATTCCAAAAAATATGTACAATAGGAAGATCCCTAGTCCTGATTAAAAAACAAAACACCAATAGTACAGAAAGCCTGGTCAGTTTTCAGTCTGAAGGCAAATGCCAACATTTGCATTCAGTTTTGCTGAATATTGTTCAGTATTGTACATACTGTAACTGACCCTTTCTCTGCTGGCATCCCCAGCTGAGAACTACGCAGACAATAAAGGCACAAATGGGGTAACATAATGTAAATAAAGTACTGGTAAGTCTCCCGTTCCAGCTAGTTCTGAATTTCCCTAAATCTACCAGCATAACCTACATGAATCCTATCGCCTCTGCTGCTCTCCAGAGTGGATGATGGGCGGCGTTACACAGTCACGAATAAGATGAGTCCACCTGTTCCAGGAGAGTAAAAGGTCCCTAGAACCTGGTGTCAGACGATCTCTGCTGCTCTCCTCCTTACTACAGGAAAGCACAGGGGAAAACGCAGAACTTCCACAGCAACAGCACCGGGGAAAACACAGCTGGGGGGGAAATACTTTCCTACAAGAACATGCAATATTTCACTGGTGCATTGTGGCCGGGGTGCTCATGCAAAGTGCTCTGGCGTACGTGGCTAGTTTGTTATGGTCAGGCTGATCACACATGCAGGCTGAGCGCACGGGTATGTTACTCTAGGGGGCTGATGCATGCTGGGTGGCACACGCTGGTTTACTATTATAAAGTTTTGTGATGGGTCCAGATGAGGCTTAGCCAGGTGAGGGACAATACCCCAGCATGTTTCAGTCTAACCGGCTGCTCTAAGCAGGCTTCAGGGGCTCAGTTCAAATAAGTAGACAATCAAAAAGGTGTCGCCCCAAGGTGAGAGCTGAAAACGAGGAGTGCAGACAGCTACCCCTGACCAGACACTAAGCAGAATTAACCAGCAGAATGGTTTTGTGCCGTCAATGTTTAAGTCCATCAAAGGCAGGATTCTCTCCTCTCTCGCAGCAAGCCTGGGCCCAAATGCCAGCTAGCTAGCTCAGACTCTTCGGGGCATGTTCCTCTGACAGTGTGGGGTGTCATTCATCACAGCCAGCTCCTGAACAGGCTGCCTGATATTCTAACCGAACCCTAAGATAACAAGACAGGGCACTGGCCTGGCAGGCAGGAAATCTGGGCCTTATCCCCGGCTCTGCCACCGACCTGCTGTACGACTTTCAGTTACTTGTGTTTTCTGTTTCTCCTGTTACCCTTTGTCTGTCCCGTCTATTTACATGGTAAAATCTCGGAGGCGGGGACTGTCTCTTACAATGTGTCTGTGCAGCAGCTAGCACAACAGAGCCCTGATCGTGTCTGGGCTCTAGGTGGTACTGCAGTACAAGTAACTAACATCAATCTGTGCACTGAGAGCGTTCGGTCTCCACCCTGCCTTGCCAATCACTGGATAGGGCCAGTAGTAGTAAATACATAATGCTAATACTTCCCTTGTTGAAGATTGCTATTCTTTGCACTAGATTGTGGTTTATTTTAGTGTGCAGGAGATCTGCACTGAGCCAGGTAAACCCTCCCCAAGCCCTAAAGACATTACCACAGGAAGTTATGAAAAAGAAACTTAGGCTTGACAAAGCCCTGGCTGGGATGATTTTGTTAGGGATTGGTCCTGCTTTGAGCAGGGGGTTGGACTAGATGACCTCCTGAGGTCCCTTCCAACCCTGATATTCTATGATTCTGTGGTTTTTGAGTCCCTGGGCTCGGCAAAGCCTCTGTGAAGCTATTTCAACACGTTCTGTCCATCATCCTATTCAGTCTCCTGCCCTTGGAGCCATTCCTTCAGTATACGCTGCCTGCCTCACTACTTTACAAAGGCTAGTCAGGTGGGGAGACATCCCCCCAGGGGAGAGAATCACCTGAAGGACAAAAACAACATTTGTCTCTACAATGTATGGATCCAGAAGATCCCCCTAACCCAGTGGTTCTCAACCAGGGGTACGCATACCTCGGGGGGTACATCAACTCATCTAGATATTTCCCTAGTTTTACAACAGGCTACATAAAAAGCACTAGAAAAGTCAGTACAAACTAAAATTTCATACAGACAATGACTTGTTTATACTGCTCTATATACTATACACTGAAACATAAGTACAATATTTATATTCCAATTGATCTATTTTATAATTACATGGTATAAATGAGAAAATAAGCAACATTGCAGTAATAGTGCACTGTGACACTTGTTTTTTATGTATGATTTTGTTTTTAAGTGAGGTGAGCCTTGGGGTACGCAAAATCAGCCTCCTGAAAGGGGAACAGTTGTCTGGAAAGATTGAGAACCTCTGGCCTAACCAACACATTGATTTCATACACTTCTATGTCATCAAAACACACTGGAAGTTGACATGCCATGGGAGCAAGCACAGACACACACCTACAGTACCACCGCCGTCTCCCTTTCTCATTTCTTTGCACACAGCCCATCACAAGGCTAAGCTGTCTGATGAAATAAGGTCTGAGAGAGGCGAACACGAGTCAGACAACGGAACTCAAAAGGTAGGAAGGAGCCTGCATGCCATGGAGAGAAGAGGGGTTGGAGAATGCTAATAAACATTAGAAACAAATCAAGAAAACAGAAGAGAGTACTTACAACAGAAAACAGAGAAATTTCACTTGTTCAGTAGTCCTGATGCATCAAATAATAGACAGGAAAGAGAGACAGACAGATGGAGAAAAAAAAAAGCATGTGAAACGACCTGGATATTATCTCTTATTTGAATAAATGTAACGAGTTGCACAGTTCTCTTTCTTGGGGAGGAGCATGCAGATAGGTGACAGTCCAATTCAGTGTTTATTATTATTGGAGAAGAAATGAACATTCATGCAAAAATCCAAAATCCCAGGGACCCAGGTGCCTGGAACTGCTTACTCTGCTCCTAAATAAAGAAGAGATGGAACCTGAAACTTTAAGTGATATTCCATTGTCTACTAATTCTTAACCACTTCAGAGTCAAACACAGAGGAGCGCTGGGGTTTAACAGATCCATATAGATTCCTTGCAAGATATTTCTAAAAGATGTCAGAAAGACCAGTTCATTCAGGCTTGCCAGGTTTTCTCCATTCTCTCTCAGTTAAAATCCATCCTCCAGGTTTCCCCCCTCATTAAAATTTCACCTAGACAACCTGTGAGCAGAATGGTGGCTTGTTTCATTTTTAATGTCAATTCAAGCACAAAACTGTGTGCTTCCCAAACTTCCCCATTTAACCTGTTTCCTGCCTCTCCTTTTTCTGCTGGTTCCACCTGCCCCTTTGGCCAGATGAATGTCAGTTAATAATTACAAGAAAAAGGCCCAAATATTTAGTGCGAAATGACTCTCTTATAACAATCCTTTCTGCCTTTCTACCTGTTCACAAACTACATATTGGGGTTATATCAAAAGATTAAACTGTATTGTGACATTTTGTTTCTGGTGTTTTGTATGTTGCAACTTCAAACTCTGGGACTCAAGTCACCTGGAGACATCAATAAGGCACAGTCCCTGCTTGGAAGAAACCTGAGATACAACGGGTGAAAGGCTTACAGTGACATATGCACTCCCAGAGAGTGGATACAATTCAGCCTGCATTCCCAGTTGGCACTGTGAAACCTCAGTACTTACATGACCATTTTAAATAGCATGCTTTAAGAACTAAATATGTATTTAAAGAATCCCACATGTACGTGTACCAAAATAGTCCTGCAGGGGAAGGCAAACTGCATGCCGACTGGGCAGATGTGATACAGCCGACAGAACAAATAGCCTGACTGTTTAACCGTACTTCTCTGCATTAGCTATGAAAAAGGAAGTTCCAGGACGACCTGAAAACCGTTTCAGCAATATGTGATGAAAGAGACATCCATTTGTGTTGAGTGAAAGAACCACAGAGCCCGTGGTGCACCAGCAGTTGGAAAGCCCCCTCCTGCCCAACCCTCACATTAAGGATTTGTTTTGAATAAACCATTTAACAGCAGGGGATTTTAAACTTCATACACTGGAATCTCAACCACCTGTTCACTCTAACTTGCCAGGATGTCAGGTGATTTCTTACAACCAGGTCCCACTAAGAGACACTAGGCTACTTGGCTCTTATGACTAACACACGCATTGCTGAGTGTATTTGGCTTGCTCATCCGGTCAATTCATGAAGAACCACTGGATGAGAGAGAGAAAAAAAAAAAGATACAGCGACCTGTGTGCAAATACAGCAGGGCAGGAACAAAATATAGTGACACTGCAGAATCTGGCTGCCTGCCATAGTTGTCTGTCTTGCAGCTCATTCACCAGCAAGACTAGCTTGGATGAGAACAACGGGGCAGGAAACAGGAGTATTGCTGCAATTACTCCCAAGGCATCTGGGAAACAAACAAGCAGGCTGCCATCCCACAAAGCAAACCTCCGGTTGCCTGACCCCCAGAGAGCAGCCAACCCAGCACGCGGCATCACTCACGTTATCAAGCGCGACTTGGCCTTCTTCGGAGAGGCTTTGCCTATTGTCAGCTCCTCGCCCTGAACCTCCAGGGTCTGAGACTCCAGAATTTCATTGAGATTGTTATCAGCTGTGGGGCAGGAATCAGCAGTTGTGCTGGCTAAGCTCTTGGTGGGTTTAAAAGGATCCACTGTGTCAAAGTTGTTGGGGTCAAAATGATAGGAAGCCTTTGGGAGGGGTGGGGAGTTCTGCAAGTTCGAGCTGCTGCCAAAAGGGTTGAAGTTAGGGTCGTCCCACTGACTGGGATCCACCGGGTACAAAGCTTTGGGGAGAGGCACCTCTGCTGGAGCCTTTTCCAGGCCATCAGCACTCATAGGTTTATTAGCAGCTTCTCTTTGTCGTTTAGGAGTTAGTTTGCTGGCAGGTTTCCTGCCAATTTTCTTTGGCAAGGCTTTCTTGACCTCTCCATTCTCCGCCCCATCCGTAAAATCAAATTCCAGCTTCAGAGCATGGCTCCGAGACTCCTCAGCCAACTCCACCCCGGAATCATTGGTGTCGCTGTTTGAAGCCATGAAGGTTTGCTGAGCAGCAGGAGGAGAGTTCTGTATTTTGGAACCTCCCATCACGAAGGGGTTTATTTTCTCATCATACTCAGCTGGATTGAACTGGTAAGATGCTTTGGGGACAGGGATGCCCTCCGTGGCTGTTTCTGTTTCTGGGGTCTCTCCAGCTGTTTTATTCCTAAGAGAAGATGGTTTCACTTTCTTGAGCTTGCTCTTGCTTGGCACTGACTCCAGGGCAAAAGTTTCAGCCTTTGGCTCAGCATCAGCCAACCCTTCAAGAGTGACCACCATGTCTTCTTCTGACATCACCCACTCTTGGGTAGCTGTGGGTACATTGGATGGTAAAGTCTGGTCTGGAGCCGACACTACTGAAGATGGAGAATCGGTTTCTTTTGTGAGTGCCGAAGAAATATCCAAAGGCGGCTCCGTTTCTGGTGCAACTTGTGTCACTGATGAATCTTCATCAAGTTTGCAGTCAGTTTCTGCTTTAGAATTCTTGTCGGCTTGAAGATCTGCAAGAGGCGATTGCACTTCATCCTCGGAGTGTTTCTGGGGTACATATGTCTCTGAAATTTCAGCTACCAGCTGTTCATCATCTTCACGTAATTCTAAAATAGATAAAAGCAGCTATTAAAACCATGCCTGCTCTACAGCATTCTAGCATATTCTGCACCTAGACATCAGCTGAATGAGTTATGGATTGGCTTCCCTACGATTTTCCTCTTCTCAAAGCTGCTCCAAGATTCATAGACACAAAGATCAATGTATTTATTTAGATTTATAATTTATCCCCAGCTGCAATTACGTTCTGTAGAATTTAAAGTACACAATCCAGAATCTGAAGGTCACCATGAGAGAGAATGCCCACACACAGACCAGAGCTACTCACCTACCAACAAACCTATAACGTCCTCTCCCTATGACCTACTACCACCCTAATGCCCAAGAAGAAAGATGGGCGTTGCAACTTGATTGGAAAATTAACAAATCTGAGTTGCAGAGAACCTAACCACTAGCTAGGACTGATCAGATAGTGTTTATTGTGACTCCCAAGTATAAAATCTAGGTTGCAAATGTAGAATAAAAACAACAAAACGCATTATTGCCCACTGCAATGGGAAGTAAAAAAGCCAAATCAGTCTAAAGCAACCACAACTTGAGAAAACAACCTAGAAGTTCATTTGAAATAACATAATTTTACTTTATTTCACAGACAGCGGCAAAAGGGGTAGGTCTCTAGGGATAAGTGGCAATACAGATATTTTTCAACTACCGTAGTTCTATTTTGTCATTGAGCTAATATGTGACAGGGAATTTTTTCAAGTCCTGCTACAAACTACCACACTGTTATTCCATGGCCCTAGCTTGACACGCATGAAGTGGCTTGTTTAAAAGAACACCAGTAGGAGCAGCTATGTAATTTGCCATTTGGACACAGCCAGTTAACATTGCTGCCAGCAGCCGTCTCAGAAGCTCCATGCCTTTCGCCACTTCTTTACTTCCCATCCCAATGAGGGGAAGTGTCCTGTCAATGGAAGAGGAGTATGGTACAGTACTACACCACCTTCAGCCTAAGCACCATTTCACCCAAGTCCGTGGGATTCGCTTGCGTTTACACGGAGGCTGGTTACACCGCGCCAGTGTTCAATTATATCCACTTGAAGGCTCCATTACATTACCAAAAAGCTGTCGAGTGGCCTTAGTGTAAAGAAAAGTAGTCCCAGTGTTTAAAGGACAAATTACAGGCTGCAGCTTGGGTTGCAGGGGCAGCTGTGCAGAGATGAACGGTGCTATGGCGATCTGACTGCGAGTGCACATGTGGGTGTCCATACTTCACTGGGGGGGGGGGGGAGGTTAACTGCAGGTAGTGTATGGTACACAGTTATTTACCTTTGTACAGTTCCACTTCGAGCAGTAAATGTGTTAGGTACCCAATTCCCTACGCCCCTTTGAAAGCCACAACCTGGTGTCTCTCCTCTATGGCAGCCTTTGTTGGGTGAATGCGGATTTTAGGCAAAAAAACGAAACCAATAAAACAAAAACAAAAAGCAGCCAGAGGAAAGAGAGCACCCTAAAGTCAGTGTTTGCAGTGCAGTCTGCGCATGCCCAGCCCACAGAAGCACAGTGTAACGTCCGTGCTGGGTTGGTCTCACGATATTCAGCTGCGACATTCTGAGTGAGTTTCCCAGGCCTGAAGAAGAGCTCAGTGCGAGCCCGAAAGCTTGTCTCTCTCTCGCCAGCAGAGGTTGGTCCAATAAAAGATATTACCTCCCCCACCTTGCCTGCATTTCAGCATTCCTGCAGGCGAAGGCGCTGTTCACAGCAGACAGGGCTAAGCCTTTGAGATGATGGTCCCAACTTTAACTCCCATGGATTCCAGTCCTCTCGGCTCTACGGCCATGCTTAAAAGTATCCTGCAAACTTACAGGGAAGCTCTGAACATGATGCAGCCCAAGGAAAATCCCTTTGTCTGTAGGTCTCTAATCTCCAGCAATGACCAGTGTGTAACCACGGCACACGCCTTCCTGCAGGGTGAGCGGTGCTATGCAACTCCCCCACCCACTCCAGCACAAGGAAAAGGCATGAGGAGGCCTGAATTTGTCATAGTGACACCAGCAAGGGGGATGCTCGTTTAGGTAAGGCAGCACCCGCCCTGAATAAGGGTGGCTGGATCAGGCGCATAATAAACGTCTAAAGGTTTCCTAAGGACTCGTATGCTGAGCCCCGCGGCGCAGGAGTTTGTTTGACAGTGGCTCTGCTTGCTTCTGACATCTCTGCATTTGCTCTCCACAAACTGTTTTATTAATACTGACAAGCACAGCAACCACTTGGGGGCTCATCAGCCACCAAAGAGCCCTCCTGTTGCATAACGCTCCTGACATCAGTGTGGTGGTTCTGTGCCCCTTCCGGAAGCAGCGCCGATCCAAACCAGGAAGCCACGCCAAGCTGAACTGTCTTAACCTTTCACTTGCTGTCATTTATTTTATGTTCCCATTTCCCTTTGAAGGATTCTCTCTCTTCCTGATAGTCATCTCCCTGGGAACTGGCTGTAAGCTCAGAAACACAGAGCGGTCCCCTCACAAGTCAGGTACTGGGGAAGGCGATTATCTGAAGACAGTTTTTGCAAACATTAAAATGCTGTGTGTCTGAATCAGCAAAGGAGACACATGACCAGTCAGTAGGTCTTCCGGTTAGTATTTTAAACATCTGCTCTAGCTATAGAAGCCCCATGCCACCGGTTCTCTTTCATTTACACAAAATGCATGGCTAACATCACTGAGATGTATAAATGTGAGAAGCCACAGTGCAGTGAAAGCAGACAAGCGTATATGCTTGAGGGGAAAAAATACAAAAAGCAGGGTCTGTTAAAAGAACAGAGGGTGTGTTCAAAATGATAGATTTAGCTCACAAATAGGGTGACCAGACAGCAAATGTGAAAAATCGGGACAGGGGTGAGGGGTAATAGGAGCCTATATAAGAAAAAGACCCAAAAATCAGGACTGTCCCTATAAAATCGGGACATCTGGTCACCCTACTCACAACCAACCAACCCAGGAATATCTCTGAGTTTTTCTATAAGATTCTCTCTCTTCCCATCCCTGGAATGTTGCTTAATCTCATTCTCACGGCAGCAAGCCCCCTCTGCAGAAATCCTGTCTACGTGTTCATATTGTGCTCAACACTATGCTATCTGAGAGCCTTAATCCCAGATCCTGACCCATGAATTCATCACTGCCGGCCACAACAACTGCAGTTCCCTCCCTCCATTCGTCTTCCTAAATCCTTGACTTTTTAACCTTTTCTTCTCTTTCAGGGGATCCTCATCTGCTCAGACACCTTGAAAACGACAGCCGTCAAGTGTCTAGATGCAGAAGGGATGGTACAGCTGTGAGCTGGGCTGGGAAGGGAGGGGGAAATGCCTACAGTAATGAAAGCCCGTCCTCAACTCTTCTGCATGCCTCTTGCATTTTGGCAAGGGGCATTTGGCCAGATTTCCCAGTACTCAGCA
The DNA here is from genome assembly GCF_011386835.1 of Chrysemys picta bellii. NCBI lineage: Eukaryota > Metazoa > Chordata > Testudines > Emydidae > Chrysemys > Chrysemys picta. The sequence continues at coordinate 163,251,324 of NC_088792.1, read as the reverse complement.
CCCATAATTGAAGCCAGAGTTTTAAGTGCTCATCTCCCATTGTAACCCCTATGGCAACCCCCCTGGATGCCTCTGAAAAAATCTGTCCTTGGCTGTGGCGTGCAGAGCTTGTTTGAAAATCTGTAATAGCACGGGAGACTTCAAGTCCTGTGAAGCCAGTACCACCGTCTGTGATTCTGTCTCTGGCCAGCCAGTGTAAGCAGTACAGCATCATGTCTGAAATAATGCAAATGTTAATACACTTTCACAAGGGGAATATGAATTATGGTAGGCAGGACAGCCCATCTGGCCTGTTAAACACCAAAGCACTCATCTTCGTAAGGACTTTATGTCTATCAAAGTGAGTCTGTGACTGTTCCATATTTTCTGGCTCCTGAGTGCACTATGGATCAGCAAAGGAAGGTAAACATGGAGCAGAGAAATATCCACATTCCTGCACTAATCCAGGATGCTGAACCAAGACTGACTCTGCTGGTGGCTTCTGATCTGCATAATTGAGCCTCAATATGCTAAAAGCCATGGAAATGAAGCATGAAGGACTGTCTGTACCCCAGGCTGGGGAGGGAATGTCCTCCACTAGAAACTACCTTCCTGCCCTTGTGGAATACATTACCAACCACAACCACAACGAGAGGACCTTTGTGAAGCCGTGACTGTGTAGCTCTCCAAGCCAGCACTGGAGAGGGTCTTCCTCCCACTTGTTAACAGGAAAACTAACCCTTCTTAACAAAGTCCACAGTACTTTACTAGGCCTGTTCTATGATGTAGTGTTTCAGGCTACTGCTGTGGTACCTGTTCCTAAGGGAAGATCTGACCCTAAAATTAAAGGGACACAGGACAGCCACATTTTATACCCCGGGGCGGTGCATTCTCCTTGTAGCCAACATGCTGACAGGCATAAACTTAAATCAGTCTAAATTCATCTACCTTGGGTAAATAAAAGAACAAGCTACTCCATCTCCATGGAGGTCGCCTCTCTGACCTCTGCTGTGACCCACACCCCTGTGTGAGAGTTGCACGCGGGTTTGAGCTCTGCGTATGAACAACACTTTGGTTACCATCATTTTGAGCTTGGATGTTGAGATTGGCTGGTGCTCCCTCAGGGGAAATACTGGTGAACTGACTCTTCTGGGAAGGCACTTTGATTTTGTAATTTGCTCCCTCCTGATGCCCGCCAGAGCCCAGACTTGCTAACCCTTCAGGCTGTGGCAGAGCCCACCTTTTCCCCAAGCACCTGGGGAGCTGGGTTATACTGGAAACAGGAAGTGTGCATTCGGGATGCTGACGGGCTTGCGGCAAATTCCAAATGGCAAGAGATGATCACCGCAAGGCACTGATCATTTGGGTGGAGGACTGTCTTAACTTGATGGGAGGGACAGCGGTCACTAAAATCTAAACAACTGCAAAAACAAACGCAGGACTGGGGTCAGAGCCCCCAGCACCTGCAGGGCAACAGGGGATGCAATGCTGGGTCTGGGGAACAGCCTATGTAAGAGAGAAAAACCAGTGGGGCAGTAAATAGCCACCTTATCTCTTATTCAAAAATCAGTCAGAAAACACTTCAACCTCCCTGGTCACTCAATTACAGACCTAAAAGTTGCAATACTCCAACAAAAAAACTTCAAAAACAGACTCCAATGAGAAACTGCTGAATTGGAATTAATTTGCAAACTGGACACCATTAAATTAGGCTTGAATAAAGACTGGGAGTGGATGGGTCATTACACCAAGTAAAACTATTTCCCCATGTTTATTTTTCCCCCCTACTGTTACTCACACCTTCTTGTTAACTGTTGGAAATGGGCCATCCTGATTATCACTACAAAAAGATTTTTTCTCCTGCTGGCAATAGCCCACCTTAATTGAGTAGTCTCGTTATAGCTGGTATGGCAACACCCATTTTTTCATGTTCTCTGTATATATATATATTCCTACTGTATTTTCCACTGCATGCATCCGATGAAGTGGGTTTTAGCCCACGAAAGCTTATGCTCAAATAAACTTGTTAATCTCTAAGGTGCCACAAGTACTCCTTGTTCTTATCTCTGCAGTAGAAATCCCCTCTTCACATTCCCCGAATGCGCATGCCACCCCGCCTCTGAGGTAATCCTGGATTCCAGCTCCGGGGTCTGGCTACCTTGTTAATACCCTGCAGGGGACAGCGGTAAGACGGCAGACGATCCTTGTACACACAGTACATACCCCCTCAGCTGTGTGAGGCCCGGAAAGGCACAGTAGGGCTCTGGCCCTTCAGAACTTGCCCACTCTCACAGCAGCTTTGACTCTCACTGCTTCTCTCCACAGTGTGTCTGACGGGGTGTGAGGCTCCGTGCTGGTTACGTGATAGGATTATTTTACACGCCATCGGTTTTCCCACATCACGGCCAGGCTGTACACAGCCCCCTGGTGGATCCTAGGCCCACCCAAACCGCTCCAAGGGGGTGCTGTCTTATCCACAAAGACCTGTAGCTGGGATAGGGTGACCAGACAGCAAGTGTGAAAAATCAGGATGGGGGTGAGGGGTAATAGGAGCCTATATAAGAAAAAGATCCAAAAATCAGGACTGTCCCTATAAAATCAGAACATCTGGTCACCCTAAGCTGGGAGGAGGCCAGGATGGATAACATTGCTCACCCAAATAGCACTAGGGTTACCAGACAGCAAGTGTGAAAAATCGGGACAGAGGGTGGGGGATAATAGGATCCTATATAAGAAAAAGACCCAAATATCGGGACTGTCCCTATAAAATCGGAACATCTGGTCACCCTAAAGAAGCACTGTGTAAGGACAGGGAGTTTGAAAATGCCCCTCCTTGAGCCTAGTGGGCCCCTCTCCACAAGTGTCAAATGGCAACATTATCTCAAGCGTTGGGGTGTTTTGCTGCCATGAGCCATCGGGAGGGCAATTCTCCATGGCGTGCTCCCCTGGGCAGGATGCATACAGGCTTACTATTCAGCAGGGTGTTGGCTGCATAGTTCAAATTCCCCTGTGTAGCCAGTTCATGGCCAGAGCCCACCCTCCGCAGGGAATTAGTCAGAGGCCGGGGGAGAGGCTTAGTCTAAAGAGTTTTGAAATGAGATGTTCCAACAACAACGAAGCCCAGCAGACCCGATCCAGGCACTGCTCAGTACAAGAGCCCTCTGCTAAGCTCCCAGCACCAGCCAATTTCTCTATTCTGCTTCCACTGACTTTATCTGGGTTGGGAGGGAAGAATAAAAAAAACTAGTCTCCCAACACTTCCTACCCGGCTATGCAAACTGGGCCAAATTCATCCCTCTGGCTTTACTAGCCACTATGCAAATGCACTGCAGCCTAATCTGCCTACCCAGTGGGCAGCCCAGCCAGAGAGCCCTCCTCCCCCAACCTGGCAGCTGCTCTGCCTCCTCCCTGCATTTCCTTTGACTCCAACCGGCTCGCTCATCAGTGGTGCGTTTTTCTGGAACAATGACACAGGATGCAAAATGCAAGTGACCCACAGGGCCTTCCCTGCACTCTAGAGAAGAGTCACTGCAGCAGCAGATGCACGTTCCTGGCAGTCCATCTATCCCTCCAGCTAGCCTGGGAATAAGCCATCCCAATTGCTGCAGCAAATGCAAGCTATTCCTTTTGGGAATGCTTTCCAGCACTGCCCCGGCGTGTGCTGCTCTGCTCCTTTCTCAGAAGCCTGTGTGTGCATTTACATTCCAAAGAGAGTCTCTCCTGCCACACAGCCACCCCCACGCTGCTGCTGCGTGAGTCATGTTTGGAGAATGTGCGTGCAGGCTGTGCAAAGACCACCAAGCTCCCCTTCTCTCCCGTGTGCATGGCAGAAGAGCCCAAGTGCGGCACACTCAGCCGATGCTCCTCAAAGCCCAGCTGCTTCACCAGCCTGACTGCGTAGTGCTGGTTTGTAAACTCTACCAAACGCTCTAAAGTGACTTGGAAGGAAACAATTTTACGATTGACAGGCTGCTCCCAACCCGAGCCAGGCGGCAGCGCACACTGACCTGCTGAATGCAGCCAGATCACGACTGCTTTGGGACAACTCTTCTTACTGACTTCTTCGCTGGCTCCTTTGATCATGAAAAGGGCACCCTAACTCTTCTGTACAGCACGTCAGAGACATGGCCATGCCCCGCAGCCCCATTGTGGGAACAGGCCATGCAGTCTGTGAGCCATTCTCTGTGGCTCTGGAATCCACCGCAGGCCTGGTCACTTTCACATTGCAAGGGAAGATGAATCATTTTGTTCAGGCTTTTCACCCGCCCTCCTGCGGCAGTCAGACCCACGGCTAGGGAGAAAGGCTAGTCTTGGGATTGAGGCACAGAGCTGAAATCCAGGAGATGTGGGGCCGGACTCTCCACTGCCCTGCACCTTGGAAACTGGTGGCAAACATGTTGCCATTCTGACATGAAACCATACCATGTGCTCATTGCACTGGTACAAACCACTGCACAAGGTGCTGGGCAGTGGAGAACTGGGCCCCTGCAGTTTATCTCCAGTTCTGCCACTGACTTCCTCCGTGACCTCTGGCAATTCACTTCCACACTCAGAGCCTCAGCTTCACCATCTGCAAAATGCAGCCCCTGATACTCCCCAGCTCACGGGCATAAGGGCTGGAACAGTTTGTACAGTGGGGGTGCTCAGAGCCATTGAACCAAACTAAACCCTGTGTGTGATGGAAACCGCTTCAAGCTGGGGGGTGCTGCCGCACCCCCAGCACCCCTACTTCCAGCACCTATGCTCACTGGGGCAGTGAGGCTTAATGCATTGGGGTTTGGCAAAGCACTTTAAGCCCCCCTTCCTCCCCCCTTTCCCCCCCGATGGAAGGGGATATAGAACTGTAAAGCATTTTGTAAAGCAGGGTTTCCCCAGCTTTTTGATACCAGGGACCCGCTGGCTGCCTTCCTAAAGGGTGTCAGAGAGACCAGTGCCAGTCCATGGACCGGTCGTTGGGAGACGCTGATGTAAAGGATCGGCTGTGGGGGTGATGAATGCTGTGCACATGCCTAGCAAGGCTGCAGTGCTGGTCCTGTCAGGGTAATTGGTTTGCAGGGTGGAACTGGTGAGCAGGTTCCCTATTTTATACTCCCTTGAACAGAACGTACATAGAGGGGACTGCAGTGGTGGCCACCTTATACCCACGTACAATAACAACAGTACTCGCTAGTCTAGAGAATGAAATGCAACTACTGACTAACCCAAGCACAGCCCCAAAACCCCATCCTCTGACATTTCCAAATGAGTCAATAAAAACTGGCAGTAGCAACATGCTGCAAAGACCTTGTTCCCTTTTTATTCTACACATTCCAGCCAAATGAACCAGCAATGATTCCCCACAACCCTGCATGCCAAGTGCCTAGGAGAACAACCCTTTACTATCTATAGCCTTTACATTTGACTCATTCTTTGTATGCTCCATGTGTCACACATGTCCCTCTTCTTTGGCAGTGCTCAGACACTGAGCAAGCCCAGCATATTTGGACTGCAGACTCAGCTCATACTTTTAAAGCTAGACTTTTCTCTGCTGGTTTTTCACTGTTGTTTAACAGACACTGGTCTGTTTTAAGTCAATTTTGCTGTTAAGCATTAGGATACTTGTGAATGGTGCTTTACAAACCAACCAGTGATAATGCAGTTAATATACAGTATAACGTGAGCCTGAATCACGGGTAACAAAAGTAAACGCTGGTGAGAGCTGCTACAATCCAGGATCTGTTTTGAGTCCTTCTGCTGTATTCCTTGTGAAAACTAACTCTGTAGGAGAGAAGAAGGAGGTGTCTTTAGAGAGAGTAGGGCAGAATTAGGGTCTCTATAGTCCTGGATGATAAAGGAAAAGAGTTAAGAAGATTTTGTGTGGGAAGAGAGAATGAGCCAGTGGCCTGGCCTGACGGATGAGTGGGACGTTCTGTATCTCTGACAATGCAGGGTGCAGTGTATCTATCCCTAGTTGGACTGTCTGTGCAACAGGCCTCCCCCATTCAGTGCTTTTGTCCTTACAGGTTTCGTAACCTAATTTTGTTTCTACATACTGATGATATCACAATTTTACGTGGATAAATGAGTTTCTAGTCCCACTAACCCATCTGAGCACTGGGAACGGCTGTGGCATGTCTGTGCATGAAGCCTTCTCCAGACAGCAGCCATTTCCCAAACACTCCTGGCACCCTGATCTCGCTGTCCCTGATACCTCTGTTGTTTAAACACTGATAAGCAGTGATTAAACTGGATTGACTCCTGATTATTGTATCAATGACAGCTACCGCAGCTCTTGAGCGCCAGGCAGCTCGCGTGCAGACTGTGCTAAGTACACTGCCCTCCCAACCTCCCGGGGAACCAAGATGCATTGTTATGAGGAGGGTTTAATGTATGCATTAGCCAAGGTTCAGTAGCCTTATATCCCAGGAAGCCTTCCGAGCATAGTATATGCATCATGAGTGACCTCACTCCATCGTTTCAAGAAACTTTGCTGGAGGGCAATGGATTGAGCCTCCTAACTGACTGTTTTTCAGCTGCGATGTTCAGTGTGATACTAAGAGCTTATCCGGAGAGAGATGGTGATTGCTACCACTGCCGTGAATTACCGCAGGCCTGTGCCTGCCTCACTCCATCAGCAGTTCCAAATTGCTCCCTGGCCAAGAGCTCCAGAGACCCAAGTCCACGTGGCTGGAGTTGGGTCTGTGTATCCTGGTGAGGTTCATGTTTTCTAATGGATCTATTTCATCTAGAGCCTGAGGCAGACACAGCTGGCAGCAGCTGAACCCAACAGAGACTACATTTGTCCTAAATCGGTTCCCCAGCATCCTGCCCTGGGGATGTGGTCTATCGGAAAGGGACAAGCTCACCAGGAGCCATCCGTACGAGGTGACCTTCCAACAAGACCTCGGTCCATGTGCCACTCATGCAATTTGAGGAGTTGGCTCTAGCAGCCAGTGGCAAAACCCCTCCTGTTTATCAGCAGCAGCACCGGTATGTAGCTCGCCCTGGACATTCAGCGGTCAGTGAATGAGAGCATAAATACAACACTTCCTAGACAGTGCAACTGGTTACCCTCCCTTCTCAGCAGCCCCAGCCCCATGCCCTGCAGTACAGCCCAGGAACACTGCAGCCTTTGTCCGGGATACCATGAGGAGCCAGTTCATTTGTGCACTGAATTTTGGCCCGGGCAGTAGTTTTTAGGAATAGTGCTTCCCAGGAAAATCAGTTGCAAAATGCTGTTCTCTGAGACATTTAAAATGTTTAAGTGTCTCCCTGAGGCCTTGTGCAATGTGCTTCCTTGAGCCAGAGTCTTTGCAGAGATGATCAGAAACCTTGCAAAGAAAATCTCCTGAGAAATCCCACCCTCTGCGCCCCAGAACATCAGCCTACAAACGGAGTAACCTCTGGCTTTTCTAAAAAGCAAAGGATTGCGCTGCTAGCCCTTGGCGGTAAGAGTGCGCGGACCTCTCCACTGAGGCAAACAAACAGCACCTGCTGCCAGTCTAGCACTAGGGTCTCTGCCCCAGCAATAGCAGGAGACCAGGGTCACTAATGATGGATGGTCCCTCCACTGAAAAGGCCTGGCTGCTGACCCCAGCGCTGACTGCATTCACTGGGTACTGGGGTCCGATGGTGGGCCGGAGTACAGGGAACATCACAATAAGGAGCAGCTCCAACTCTTGAGCTCGACGGAGTCACAGCCTAGAATGTTTCCACCAGTCACAGTGCCCCATTGCCTGAAACAACAACCTAATGGAGCAGAGGTAACCAGCTGCAGCTCGAGGAAGGTGAATTACAAACCCAGCATAATCAGACTGAGCAATCAGCAAACGCCTGTGAGCTAAACACCAGGGCAATGAATCCTTGTTGAGTGAGGGAGGGCAGAGACTAGATCAGGTCACCAAGCCAGCACTACGTGCCCAGTGAGAGTGTCTAGTCCCAAATTCTATTAAGATGATGTTAAAAAAAATTGTGAACAGAGTTTGCGCATAGAAGTTTCTGGTTATCAGGGAATAGCATACAGATTATCGAGGGTGCAAAGTTTGGTTTAAGATAAAGTGGCATGAGGAATACATAATCTGCAATATCCCCGATTGGGAGTAAAAGGTTGATGGGTCAAAGTACAGACATTGAGATATGAGGGTATGAAGTTCATAAAGTGGCTATGTTCGGGTGTGGAGTATAATGAGTGGATATGATGATGAGGATGGATTGACCCTCATTTGGTGAGATTTAATGTTCAGGGAGTTTATGGTTCCAGTTCATATAATCCAACGGAGAAGGTCACTTGGTCCCTTTCTCGTAGTGGGAGAATGATGTCACTCTGGCTCACGCCTCCTGGTACTGTCGGGGGCCGGTGATGTGCTCGATGTAGATGTCCCTGGACCATCGGATGGCATCTGAGACCATGAGGCGCCGCATGAGACGTGCGTAGCGTTGACCAATCCCGCAGGTCTGCAGCACACGCTCGTTGCAGGGGTCCCAGGCGCCCAGGGCTCTGACAATCAGGGAGTCCATCTGCACCTCATAGCCCTTCGCTCTCAGGGTGTCAGCCAGGGGGGCGTACTTTTCCAGCTTACGAGCTCGGGCTTCGCAAAATGCCAGAGTCCTGTTCTCAGAGGAGACCGTGATGTCGACGAGGATGATCTTTTTCTGGGCCTCGTTGGTGCAGACACGTCAGGTTGTAGTTGGCTGTCAGTACCGGGGATGGTGCAGTTCACGGCGATCTCCCCCAGGCGTGGCGCGATGGCTTTCACCAGGCGGTTCTGGATGGCATTGTGGCGCAGCTGCCAGGCTCTGGAGTGGGGTTTGCAGCTGCACAGGACGTGGGGCAGGAGCTCGTTGGGGTAGCCGCACTTCCTGCAACGCTTGTCTCGGTTCCCGTGGCGGACGGCTCCGTTGAGCGGGACGCAGTTGAGCCGGGCACGGTGGATGAACTGCCAGTCAGCGAAACGGGTGAAGCCGCCCCCGGCGAGGAAGTGGTTGCTGGCGTCCCACTTGCTGGTCAACTCAAAGGCTTTACCCTGGTCTGGTTTACACTTCAGGGTTTCCACGTACAGCAAGCGGATGGCGGCCTATTAACAACCTCCCTCCCCCCAAAAACAAACAAAGAACCAAAAACCCACCCCCAAAGAGACCCACGGTCTGGAAAGCAGACTGCTGAAAAAACTCACAGCAGAAAGAAGGCGGCCCCAGCTACCCTCTCACCCAGAAACACTGCACTGGGCCATTCCTACCCTCCTACATATGGCCTTGGAGATCTACAAGTCACCATGCTCTGATATGATTCAATCACCTGCCCTGCAGATTGGATGGATGAGTGGGGTGTGTGGGGAAGGTCCCACTGAATCCTTTTCACAGATAGCCTTTCACATGGTTTACAAAGCCACCACATTGCAACAAGAAGCAGATGTAGACATGGGATTTGACAACAGCACCAAGTCTCACGGAGGTATTAACCCTGATTTCCACTTAGAAATTCGATCCGGGAGTGTGAAGGGCTAGCAGGGCTGGCTAGCACCCAGTAGTGCAGGGTAGCAGTGTGTGGGAGAGAGCAGATGACTGGAATGAGATGCAGTTATGATACCATTGTATCATGGGATCCTGGTTGATAGCAGCCATAGAGACAGGAGAACCTGACTGGGCAAGGAAGCCCTTGGTTCTCTGCAGCTCTCACTGGCTGTTTTTTAAACAATGAGGATCAGAGATTTTAAGTTTCTAAAATTTTAACAGCGACCATACTGGGGAGAACTAAAACTATTAAAAACCGTTAGTGCATGAGAGGTATGCACATTCCAACCCCTTTTAGGGCCAGCATTTGAACAGAGGTAAATTCAGATAGGATTCCTGGCATTCAGAACTAACATGGCTGTTACTCTTTTGCAGTATATTCAACCTACAGTTTCCTGTCAGAGCAGTGGATTCTGACTACTTCTGCACACAGTTTATACGCAATACCATCCGCACAGCGTGAGATTCCTTGTACAGCTCTGCCAAAGCCCTTCAATGCTGGCCGGTCGGAGCCCCTTCTATTTCAGTGTTAATTCCCCACACCCCACCCCAGCTCTGCCAATACACCTCAGCCATCACCTATTATTCTAGATCTGGGCTTACAATGCACAGGCTATCATGTCAGATTGTCCAGCTGTGCTTCTGTTACCAGGACAAATGCCCAGGAGCAACTAAAGTGAGACACCCAAATCCACTTAATTTGTGACTCAATCAGTCCCGGGTATCCAGAGGTCAATTTCTGTTCATCTCTGCACCGTGCCACTGAGATTATAAAATCCCCTTTCCCCATGCAACAAAATCTCAGCTGCAGACGGTAATGAGGAAGGGTTGAGGGATGAAACATCACATCAACTACTGTGAAAGGGGGCGGAGTAGTGCCATTGCAAACGGCAAAGGGCCTGCCCGCTGTATGGCACCCATCAATCAGCTGACTATCAAGTGACTCCCCAAGCCAACAAGAGACATATTTACCCAGGCGGGGTTTTCAGGAAGATGTTAGGGAGGGCACTTTGAAAAAGAAGAGTCTGAAAATACCCTTTGCTCCCTTCCATTAGACTGAGCAGCTTCTGGCTGCATGCTGTGCTCTCCATTGTGCCATGGGAAAAAGCCTCAGCTCCTCGGGGTAACTCACAAAACCGGATCTCTAGACATCTTCGCCATATTGCCACATTCCCGCTTGCTCTTTATCTCCGCTCCGGGGTAGCGGGTGGGTGTGACCAACTATTGCAAAACAGCCTGATTATAATTGCGCACCACGAGGGCACGAGCTGGGAAATCGAACTGACTCTGTCACATGTCAGTGCAGCCCTTGGCCCCTCAAAACTGTTCAATAAATCAACATTTCACTCAACTTAAAATGGCCCTTTGCAGCAGGTGCATAGCCTGGAGCATCTGAATTTAAACTATCCAGCCCAGGAACTGCAAACACCTGGCAAGCATTATTCAAGAGAACAACTTCCCCTCCCCAGCCCCAACCCCTTTTCTGCATCCAAAGCAGAATAAAATGAGATCAGAAGATTCATGGCATCTCTTTACCTTGGGTCCTGGCCTCGGCTGCATCCAATCCCAGCGATGGGTCACAGATCTCCTTTACAGGTGACCGGATTGGAGTTTCTGCTTCAGGGGTCTCAAAATTGCCTTCGGAATCCGAGCTGCCAAGGAGGGGAAAAGAATGAAGAATTACCACTTTCAAGGCTAGCTCCGAAATGCTTCACATACGTTCCCTAAATATCCAACCAGACTGGATTCCAGCTCCCAGGCCGACCAGCAAATCAACCGATCTGCAGATGACATCCCGTGGCTGGAGTGATTCATTCCCAACACACCATGGCAACGAATGGAAAAGGTAGAGGAGGTGAAACCATGTTACAGTCAATTCCCCTTGAAACTTCCCTTCCAGCCTCCCTCCCCCAGATGCCCATCTATCAGAGATTAGTCACATTGCACCATTACACTTTGGTACCTTGCGCACAGATTGTTTTTATGTGAAAACACACACTGGCTATCTCAGCATGGGTCAGTGACCCCTGGGACATGGCACCTCCGATTGGAGCCCCTTCCTCTAAAGCTTCAGCTGCTCTGGATGTTGGGCAGTTCAGAAAACAAGCCTCTACCTATGTGTTTCATGTCTGCTAGCATTTGCACTGAGACCAGAGAGCACCATGTCAGAGCAGCTGCTGGGGCCTGCCGGACTGCTCTGCCACAACTCCCTTCCCCTACGATTGCTGCATCTCTGTGGGATTAAAAAGGGTGCCTGAAATCCACGAAGCTGAACGTTTCCGAAAAGGAGCGCAGGTCCCAGGGGGCTGGGAATTAATAACGCTAACACTACACACCGTCTAGGGAGCTGAAGGGAAGGGCCGAATTAGCAAAGGCAGATGCAAATGATGAACATTCAATGCACTGAATAGCCAACAAGCTCTTAAGGGAGAAGCTGACAAGCAGGGCAGACGCAGTACATGGGACTTCACCGAGCCACAGCAGAGCATTTTGTCCCTGGAAGGATGCATCGTGCTCTGAATGCCATTACACGTGCAAGTCAGCAGGGACTGGAGATTAATGGGACTGTGACAAGTTCAAAGGCTGAGTCCTAGCAAAGCAGGGATGCTGCATACTTGCCTGAAACTCAATGATTTGGTCTCTGCCTGTGAGTCGTCCTCCTCTATCTCTCGCTCTACCTCACCATCCTCACCGTCTCCAACACCCCCCCCTCGCACAGCAGACCACGTCCACTTGGCCCACTGGACTGGGGAGAGGATCTGCCAGGGGCTAAACGCCATGAGAGCAGTTTTCCCAGCTCCGGCTGCCAGGGGATTCTTTTCAAAATGGAGGGAAACGGTGACAAACGCCTGTAAATATTTCTAGCTGAGGCACGGATGTGGTTAAAAGTGAACCATCGGATCCCCGCTCTCGGCAGCTTCCTCTGGGGCAGGCTGCCTGCAGAGCTGCGGAGACTCTTCCAGATGCTGCACGCTCCTGTCGCCGAAACTTAAACAGCAGCGCTGACTTGCACTTCCAAACAACAGAAAGGAGCGATTTGTCCCAGATTTCCAAGGCGCTGCACAAACCCTTGTCAGCAGAACCTGCTCCTCCACCTCAGCCGTCTTCGCTCCATCTAAGCCCCCTGAATGCTAGAATCAGCTGGCTGCCAGATCACAGACTGTACATTCTCCAAAGAGCCTCCCCCTCGGACTGTACTACTCTCGCTGGCAGGGAGGGCGCCTGGCTCTGCGCCTCCCATCCTTGTCACACGGGAAGCTTATTTCCCCTGCTGCTTGGAGACTGGTTGTGACCGATTTGCGGGGTGAAGTGAGCAGACTTCAGGCTTGCTAAGTTAAAAACACCAAGGGGAGAGGCGAATTCAAAGTAACTCCCCCCACCCATGCCATAGCAACAGAGCATCCGCTCTGGGAGTGAGTAATCACTGCCTTGGATTCGGTCACTATTTATCCTCCCTCTCACTCGCTATAGCCCAGATCTCCTTAGGACCCCAGCTCTTTCAGGTAAATTATAGCTGCACACAGAGACCCCCCCCCCTCCCCCCCAGTGCACTTCGAGGAATCTCAGGCTCCTCTCACAGTGGCTCTATTTATCTCGGTACCCAGGGGGGTCAGACACAAAGATGCTGCACCCGATGGAGCTGCCTTGTATTTTTTCATGCAGTCGTTGAGATGAACTTTCATTCCCGCCCCCTTCCCCCCCCCCCTTGCTTTCTCTTCTGCTTTCGCTGGGGTTTCTCTTGCCTTCTTGTTGAGCGGGCGTTTCTGAAGTGAGCTGGCTGACTGGTTAAACATCAGCTCCTCTGCATTTCTGATGGGAGTGGGGGAGCAGCTGGGCTTCCCGGTTCTCTTTTCACCATGCGGCATGTTTGCTGCTTAGGGGCTGCTGCTCAGAGCAGTTCACACGGGCACTGCCCACGGGGGGACCGCTACAGTCCTGCAGAGATAGGGTAATGCCGACCACAAGCATGTGACTGCTTCTGAATGTCTCCCGCACGCCGCTCCTAGAGCCTGGCTGAACACCAGGGGCCCAATTCCCCCTGGCCTCGCCCCACGCGTGGGGTGTAAAATGCGACCGTTCCGCTCTGATAGCATTTGGCACCCATGTTGCAATGGTGGTAGACAGAGTGCACAGAGGCAGAGGAGGATTGGTCCCAAGGAGCGGGACTCTCCTCTCGCTCGCACCACTCTAACTCCGCTGAAGTATGCCTCATTTACGCCAGCCTGGCTCAGGGGACTCACCCCCGGGCAGTATCTGTATCCTGCCACGATGCAGCAGGAGGGACTCGATGAGCCAAGAGACCCTGCCAATAACTGCCAACACAGCAAACACGGTGCACTCGTGGGCAAGGGAGTTTCCTCCTCTACCCAGACCCATAGACACTGTGGACAAACAGCACACCTGACTTTCAGGAGGCCACTCTCCTGGACAGGAGTCCCCACGCCCCACCTTCTGCAGGGCATGAGGTTTCCCATCCCAGAGGCAGCACAGACCTCTGGGCCTGGTACAGCCACTGTGGCTGCATGTCCTGCTCCAATGTGGGACCTCCCTGTTTTTTTGAGACCTGACTGGCATTTTAACCACCTTTGGGCAGCATAACAACTAGAGATCCTCAGCGGGCATAGGTCCTCAGCAAGCCCTGCGTCTCTCCGACATGCCAAAGAAAATACGGCTCTGCTGCGCAGGAGTGTTAGAGTGGCCCACTTAAAAGAGGTGAAGATGTCTTTGATATCTGAAGAGCAGAATTAATCCCCCCGTCCTCTTGCCAGCCCCCAGACAGATACTGTCTCCCTCCTTGTGCATGCCTAGTCATTGGGAATAGTAGTAGAGGCGAGGTCAGCCTGGCAGCCGTCTCTGGGCTTGCAAGCTTACATGGGGTGCTGACCCTCAGCCATATACCTGAGCACAGCCCCAGGCCTGCACCTGTTGGCCAAACAAAGAGAAAAGGGTATATTGGCCACGGGCTATTTCTAAGGTTCTGTGCTCTGCCCATGCAGAAGGAACAGCCTTGTGGTCTTACTATCCAAACCACAAGCATGCACTGTACCACCTCTTCAGAAAGCAGACACTGTCCCCACTCCATCCGAAAGGTCACCAGCATGTGGGTAGAGCAGGGAGCTGGGCAGTGGTATCTGAACAGTAACTGGGGCAAACCCCTGCCCTAGACACTTTCCAGGGAAATTCTGGCTCCATTAGCTGGGGTTGATATTTGAGGCTTTTAAAACCTCCCTGGAGGAGCCTTCCCAGGGCAAACCATTTATTTATTAAAGAAAGGTGTTTTTAAAGAGATCTCAGCCTCGCCTTGGGATGTGACCAAATTCCCTGCGAAAATAAGCTGAGCCAGTAAACACTAGCTAAACAAATGCCTCTGAAGCAGTCCCTTGGGAATCTTCCCATAAAGTGGGATCAGGCTCTAAGAATCATCAGAGCTTAGACCGACTGTCCTGAGTTCATTACTTCCCACACATCAGCGAGAAGTGGACCAGGTTCCTAGAGTGACCAGATGTCCCGATTTTATAGGGACAGTCCCGATTTTGGTGGCTTTTTCTTATATAGGGACCTATTACCCCCCACCCTCTGTCCCGATTTTTCACACTTGCTATCTGGTCACCCTACAGGTTCCTGACACCTCCCAGATTCACAAAGTGCCAGGGTGGAATACACAGGAATTTGGCAGCAGGTTTGTTACAAATGCTGGCATTATCAGCTTTGAGTCAATTGCCGCTAGGACAATCTCAGCCTTCCAGAGCAGAATGTTTGCAGATGAAGATCCAAGCTGCGGGGTGAAATCTTTGCATTACCTTGGAGGAAAGGTTTGTGTTTCAGAGTTGACTCATCCACCTTCTTCCCCCACCACTTCCAGAAACATTTCGGGCAAAGGGATGACAATTGGAACAAAAGCTGTGAAACTCAGCTCAGTGCAATGCACAGAAGTAATACTGGCCTTGAACAAATTCTACATAGTCTGCATGTGACAGGCCAGGATCACAGATAGCGTGCAACTATTCTGTAAATTAGCAGCTAATTGCAATAGTTAGGAATGCTTTCACATGAGCATAGGAATACCAGATACCACAGCATAGGTGATACCAAATCAGACCAGTGGTCTGTCTAGTCTAGTGACTGTCTCTAACGCTGGCCAGCATCAGATGTTCAAAGGAAGGTGCTGGAATCCCCATTGTGCAGAACTGTCAAATAACGTCCCTAATGCAGCCCCATTGTGCTAGGCACTCTGCGAACATAGAGTAAAAGACTGTCCCTGCCCTGAAGAGTTTACACTCTAAATATACAAGACAGGCAAAGGATGGGCGGGGGAACAGAGATGAAGGAACTTGTTCAAGATCATGCAGCAGGGCCAGAAATAGAACCAGGTCTCCTGACTCCCAGTCCAGTGCCCTGTCCACTGGGCCACACAGCCTCCCATGGGACACTTGAGCCCTACGAAATTCACCCTCCCAACACTCCTGTGATGTAGGACCGTGTCATTATCCTCTCTTCACAGATGAGGAAACTGAGGCTCCAGCGGCACTTGGGGCGGTGTGTAGTTACAGGCACTACCTGTGCTACTACAGGCCACAGGGAAAGCTGAGGCAGTGGGACATTCCACTGCTAATAATTGCAGGGTAGAGTGGGAGGCGCTGCTTGGATGTGTAGAGAGCTGTGTAGGGTACGTACCCTGCGGGTTCAGGTGTGTAGGGCACTCGCCTGGCCTAAGCTGTGGCCAGATGTCCCAATTTTATAGGGACAGTCCCGATTTTGGGGTGTTTTTCCTTATATAGGTTCCTATTACCCCCCACCCCGTCCCGATTTTTCACAATTGCTGTCTGGTCACCCTATGTGGCTCCCCATCTACACAGCTATTTATAGCCTTGCTAGCTGAGCGTGCAGTGTCTGTACTCCGCATGCTGCCTGAGTGTAGACATACCAGAGGAGTTAAGTGACTTGTTCAAGGTCAGACAGGAAATCACCGGCAGACTCAAGAATAGAACCTAAGCATCCTGACTCCCAACACTACGCTTTAATGACAATACCATCCTCCCTGCTGGCTGGTTGTAATCGGCACCAAAATCAGTTGTTTTCCCCTGCAGTGTGTGAAGTTCTGGGCTGCAGAGTACAAGCTGGATTTTGGGGAAGATCTTTACAGAAGCTGATTTTGAGAGATGTGATGATGTTGCATTAGTCAGTCCTGTAGTGCTGCACACTATATCTGAACACTGCCTCCCCTGAATCACTGTTTACCCAAGGATCTAGCTAGTGTGACTGCATTGCTGCATTTAAAAATAGAACATGGCAACTCGATTTTTGCCAGTGGCTCTGCTGAGAAAAATGACAATGCAAACAATGAAGAAGTAAAGATGGCCGGGCTGTCGGCAGTAGGAACACAAGTCCATCTCTGCTGCAAAGAGGAAGTATCTGGCTCAGCAAATTTCTATAAACCTCCACTTGTTGGACGGGGATCAGAGACACGTGAGCCAATCAGAAGGAGGAAATTAACAGCATCCTTCAATTGTGAAGGCTGCACAATCAGTACTGCCAAGAAAGGAGCCTCTCGTCATCCACAGGAGAGGAAGCAGGCAGGGATGGGGGTGGTGAAACCAAACTGTAATGCTTCAGAGGCACTGTAAGAGACATCAGGCAGGTGGACAAGCTTTGTACATTCAGTGCCTGAGGGCGTGAAGATACCAGGGATGGTTTAAGAGCAGAGTCAGCATCCACTTGCCATTTATTTATGATAGACAATTAAGAAAAAAAACCAAACCAACTCAGCCTGTCAATAATGCTGGCATACACAGAGCAACACCCAAGTGAAAGAGCACACAGCTAGGAGGAAACCGGATTTTGACATGCATCACCAACTGCCAAATGTTGCTCAGCACCATCAGCAGGTGTGATTCCCCACAGCAAAGAGAAGAGCGAATCCGCCGGTTTAAAAGGTGTCTTCCACAAGCCACTGAGCCCATGACGAGATCCGAGGGGGCACAGGCAGTTTGCAGCCTGTGCCTGGTCTGCCCATTGAGCAGCATCAGTGATTGTATTCACTGTAATGCAGTAAGCTCCTGGACAAGGGCCCCAGTGCGCTAGGCGCTGTACAAACACATGGCAGTATTAGTGCTGTATAGCCTAGGATTACACAGCCCAAGTCTGCACCCGGGGTCACTCAGTGCCTCCATCTGGAGCTCTCCACTTCATAGACACACTCCCGCATCACACCATCCAAGGTGCCCTGCCCTCCAGAGTTTGTCCTCCACTATTTTCTGAAGGGAAGATCTTCAGGACTGAAGCAGAGATCAGACTGTGCCTGAGGCCTTGGCTACACTCAGGACTTCCCAGCGCTGCTGCAGCAGCGCTGTGAAGCGTGAGTGTAGTTGTGCCACCAGCGCTGCGAAAGCTCTCTCGCAGCGTTGTAAGTACTCCACCTCTCCGAGGAGAATAGCTTGCAGCGCTGTGAGCGAGCATGCAGCGCTGCAGGCGCTGATTACACTGGTGCTTTACAGCGCTGTACTCGCTGCGCTCGGGGGGGGGGCGTTTTCACACCCCTGAGCACAGCAAGTTGCAGCGCTGTACAGCGCCAGTGTAGCCAAGGCCAGAGCCTTCTGTTCTTATGTGAGAATGAGCCATGAAGTGTCCTGTTGGCTTTGTGATGTACCAGAGCCCCTGGCAATGCAGGGCAGAAGATTCTGATCATAGTCACTCTGATTCAGCAGTTCCTGGGCCCTGCTGGGACTCGCAAACAAATGACTCTCCTGGCTAGCTTTATTATTACTTTTAAATGAAAGTATAAAAACCAGAGGCTGTTTCCACACAGCAGCAAAGCTCTGCGGAGGTTTAATATCCATCTATTTAAAGCTCAGCTCCCTGGCTCTCTCTGTTCACAGCCTCCTCACTCGGCGCTTTGCTTCACCAATTACTGTTAGAACAACTCATGTGTTCCTTCCACATTACGAACACTGAGAGCTCCATTGCCCCCCCAGGTGCCCTGTGAATCTGGTCACTGAAAATGTAATTACAACGTCGCTGCTACTACATCAGTGTTTGCAAGGCTATCATTTGGTGTCCGCTTTAATGGAGGCAGAAAAGCATAAATATTTCACGGACCGACCTGTTTGGTTTTAAAGGTCAGTCTGAACTGAACGTCAACGCATGCAGCTTGCATCCTGTTATCATGTACTTTAACCAGACTTGGCTGGCTCTGCCCTATCCCTTCCTGAGACCTTTCTTTAAAGTGCTCAACACCAGTTAACACCAGTCTCCAAAGGGGCAGCCTTGCAAACTCCCATCAGCACACAGTGAGCTCCAGAAGCAGCGTTCACGAATTGCAAATGAATCCCTACATCTGGAGCATGTTCAGAGATGACTGTGCAGATCAGTGGCTCCAGAGGGAGGGTTATTTTAGAGTCTGTCCTGCATTTTGTGCTCCTGCCTGGTTTCCAAGTGCTTTTGAGATGCTACTTCCGGACGGCAGTACTTGCGGGAGGAAGCCCCTCTCAGTCCTCTTCCCAGCCTCAGCTTGCTCCCCTCGTTCTACAGTGGGTTATGTTTAAAAACCCAACACATCACTGCTCCAACTAAATAAGCAAAATGCATTTTTTCCCTTTTGTATTTTGCAAGTGAGAAAGGCGACAGCCTGAATGCCTTGGAGAGCATCTCTGTCTTGACACAGGTGCCACGTGGGCATCAGCAAAGCAGCTTCATTCACACCGCTCTACCCTAAACAAGAAGGATCCCGTCTCTGCAGGCAAGAGGGAAATGGTCTCCATGGCCCATTCAGCCATCAGCCCCTCTGCTAAGTCTACCAACAGTGGGACTACTTAGTTCCAGTTCTTCATGCACAGATTTGCAGGCCAAAAGAGACCATGATGATGGCCCCATCTGATCTTTCCAATGGTTATGGCGGTGGCTGGGTGATGGAGCAGGAGTGCATCCACCGACTGGCTGCCAAACAGCATTCAGACTGTGATGAATTTGGATTGGGACCAGTAATTCGGAGGTGAAAAGGCTCAATGTCTCTTCACCAGCCAGCCAGTCTCCCCTGAAATGTCACTAGTGACCTTATTAACCTGCTCAGGGACACAAGCCTATCTTTCCTATCTCAACGCACCTGCAATCCTTTTGCTTGCAGGATCATCCAGCCTCTTACTACTCCAGCAAATTTTGTGTCCCTGTTGATCACTGCTTTTGCAGCATTTGTGCAGACTCCATTCTAGCTGCTTTCGGGAAGGAAGTGGAGAGCGCACAATGCAGGGCATGAATCCTTTGTTCTGTGACAGCAGCTGCACGTACCAAAAGGCTCGGAAATCATCTCTAAATTTGTACCTTGCTCTGGCTTTTCTAGCAGGAAAAGTTTCTCTGTTTTCATAGAATCATAGGGCTGGAAGGGACCTCCAGAGGCCATCCCGGCGCTGAGGCAGGACCAAGTAAACCTAGACCATCCCTGACAGGTGTCTGTCTAATCTGACGGGGATTCCACAACCTCCCTCGGTAACCTGTTCCACTGCTTAATTATCCTTAGAGTTAGAAAGATGTTCCTAATATCCAACTTAAATCTCCTTTGCTGCAAACTATAACAATTATTTCTTGTCTTACCCTCAGTGAACATGGAGAACAATTGATCACCGTCCTCTTGATAACTTTTTTACACATTTGAAGATTTTCATAGCCCCCTCCCCCCCCAAAAAACCTCTCTCTTCTCTAGACTAAACATGTTCAGTTTTTTCAACCTTTCTTCACGGGTCACGTTTTCTAAACCTCTTATTTTTGCTGCTGTTCTCTGGACTCTCTCCAATTTGTCCACCTCTTTTCTTTTAAATGGAAGTGAGCTAAAATAAGGTATTTTACACAGAGCACCACCTAGTGGCTGAACAGTACAGTACAGTTTAACATTCCACTACACAGTGATAGCAGCGAAGCCAAGGAATGGAGCATGGAGAATGGGTCTTTTCTCTTCCCTGGAGGTGGCTGCTCAAAGACTCATAGACCCTAAGATCACAAGGGACCATTCATGATCATCTAGTCTGACCTCGTGCATGTCGCAGGCCACACAACCTTGTCCACCCACTCCTGTAGTAGACCCATAACCTCTGGCTGAGTAACTGAATACCTCAAATCATTATTTAAAGACATCAAGTTACAGAGAATCCACCATTTACACGAGTTTAAACCTACAGGTGCCTCGTGCTCCGTGCTGCAGAGGAAGGTGAAAAACTCCCAGGGTCTCTGCCAATCTGACCTGGAGGAAAATTCCTTCCCGACCCCAAATAGGATCCTCAGTTGGACCCTGGGCAGTGGGCAAGGCTCCAGGTTAAGGTTCCTGGACTGCTGCGGGGGCAAATCCGTCGCTGAATTTTACAAACATGAAATAAAGCCTGTTACAAATAGGGGCCAAAGCTCCAGCTATTGCCAAGCAGCACACAGCACAGACAACGGGTCCGGGGGGGCTGCGTGCAAAGGTGGAACAACACTCACACTTACACTGCTCCCACTCCAGACAGGTCCCCTGGCATGTGTTAAAATAGTCTCTTGGTTATGCAGGATGCCAGTCACCAAAAATGACATAAAAAACGGCTATATTGGGTCAGACCGATGATCTATCTAGCCCAGTGTCCTGTCTTCCGATAGTGGCAGGTGCCAGATGCTTCAGAGGGAATGAACAGAACAGGGCAATTATCAAGTGATCATCCCCTATTGTGCAGTCCCAGCTTCTTGCAGTCAGAGGTTTAGGGACACCCAGAGCGTGGGGTTGTGTTCCTGACGTTCTTGGCTTATTTTCATTGATGGACCTATCCTCCAGGAACGTATCTAATTCCTTTTTGAACCCAGTTATACTTTTGGCCTTCACAACATCCCCTGGCAATGAGTTCCACAGGTTGACTATGTGTTGGGTGTAGGACTTCCTTGTGTTTGTTTTAAACCTGCTGCCTGTTAATTTCATTGGGTGACTCCTGGTTCTTGTGTTAGGTGAAGGGGTAAATAACACTTCCTTCTTCTCTTTCTCCAAACCATCTATGATTTTATGGACCTCTATCATATCCCCCCTTAGTCATCTCTTTTCTAAGTTGAACAGCCCCAGTCTTTTTCATCTCTCCTCATACAGAAGCTGTTCCATTCCCTAATAATTTTTGTTGCCCTTCTCTGTACTTTTTCCAATTCGAATACATTTTTTCTGAGTTGGGTCGACCAGAACTGCAGGCAATATTCCAGGGGAGGGCGTACCATGGGTTGATATAGTGACATGATGATACTTTCTGGCATCTGAGGAAAGCTATGCCCACACTCCTTTCTTCAGGGATAGTGATGGCGTAAGAGCCTCTCCAGAGACTCAACGCAGGCCGGGAAACCCCCTTCCTTACATTGGGGTGATCCTCCCAGTTCCCTCCAGCAGCGCCACACTCAAGAATCAGGCTCCAGAGCTTTGCATTCCTCAAATCCTTCCGCAGCTGGCAGCCTATGAACACTCTGTGCAGGACAGTAAAATAATCATCATCATGATATCATTTCTTCAGCGGCCCCTGCTCCCTAGCCAGGAGCAGGTACCTCACCGTGCAGTGTGTAATGCACACACCGCTTTGCCACATTTCCAGCCTGTGGGTCTAGCCCTGCAAACTTGCATGGCCAAAGGTAGCCCTCATTGAAGCAGACATTCTGCTGTGCTCAGTGGGGCTGCGTGAATGAATAAGGTTACTCATGGAGCAAGGGTCAGGCCACAGGACATTATTTCCTTCAGCAACTGCTGCATTTTCCTGATTGCTGCAGTCTTCTTCCTCCAGGAAGGCAGCTGGAAATGCAAGTCTAAAAGCCGACCCAGCATGACCAGTGTTTGTCATAGTTTAACCCGAGATGCCCTGGGTTGGAGAAAGGAGCGTGTCTGGAATATGTATTTTGGTCCCGGTGTGCCAGCTCTAGGAAGGTGTACGTCTTGTTTTGATCTTTTTTAGGAGATGCACTGTAAGTCGTCAGTGGATTAGTTTCTGGTGCACGCATGGCCAGTGGTCCATGGCCATCATTTGTACTTGTCATCAGATTTTCCTTTTTCTCCTTCAGCTGTTCAGCTGACTAAGAACGATTTCATTTTAACAGTTCTGTTCCTTTGCAGCCTTCAGTTAATTGGTTGCATTGTACTGAATTTTCTCCAGCTGTGATTAATGCCCAACTGGCAATTGCAGAAACTCCACTTTATATAATACACTTCATTACCAATAAACAACTATATAAACCTCCTGGTTTTCTGCACAAAGGCTGAACAATCCCAGAGCCCATGGTTTGGGTCAGGGAACTTTAGGAACTTCTCCTGCACAAGAAGTTACATGATCAAAGTTAACTCTTAGGAGTCCGGTTCAGAAAATTACCAGTTTAGACAACTGAAAAGGCTCTGCTCTGCCCTGGAAAATGTGCCTAAGCGGAGCAGGGAGACTGGGGTGGGTTCGTCTCCACAGTCCGCGGCAGTGAATCCCAGAACCTGGGCTGACACACCCAGGCTTGTGGGGCTTGCACAATAGCACTAAAATCAACTGTGTAGACGTGACGGCTTGGGCTCTGAAGCTCAGCCCTGTCACTAGGCTTCAGAGTCCAAACATCCCCACAGTTACGTTTCGTGCCACAGCGCGAGCCCCGAGACGTGCTGCCGTGGGCTGCAGTTCACTGCGTAGGCGTAACCGGGGTATGCACAGAGCTGGGGTGAACTCCAGAACATCATGGGGGCAGTTCACTACGGGTGAAGCTCATTCCGGTATAGAAGGGCCATGTGACACTTAAACCCTATGCTGAGGGCCTAAGCGGGATTTCAATGGTGCAAAGACCTTACCTTGGTGCTCTGCACCAGCATTAGCTCCAGCTCCACCCCACGATAGCCTGGCTCTCCAGGAAGATGTTTTGCCTCCGTAGCAGCAGCACACCCCAGAGACCGAGCCTTGCTAATGAAATCCCTGCTACTGAGCTCAGATGTTTCCTCCTCTATGTGCAGCCAGGCTCCGCACTGAGGCTGCCCACACAGACAGCGGCTTTATCCTCAGTCAATGGCCCCATTTCCACAATGTGCCCGGTCTCCGATCTGAGGGTGATGCCAGCATGTGAGCATATTTCCTATGGCCTCTCCATGTCAAGGATGAACAGACACCGTTCACGTGGCAGCCCTGGCCCCACACTCACCACTCTTCAGCCAGGGGCTGCTCACCCATGCCAGGTTTCCCTGGATTCGCTCTGCACTTTTCACAGAAGTTCAGCTCTAGTGAGGACAAAACAAAAACGTCAGCAACTCACGAAATGCTGCTGGCAGCACTGCAGGGCCCTTTTGCTGGTGGTCTGGGTGCAGAGGCCCAGGCCGGAGGGAATTCCTCTCTCACACTAGAGCCGGCCCCTCCAGATCAGGGCAGATACAGGGGGTGTCGGCCTCTTCCCTCGCTTGCCCATCAGGAGCCCAGCGCGTTCAAGGGCAAGTGGTTGGGCTTAGAGATTGCTTTCACCGCAGCCCCCTCGGTCAGGAACAGGAAGGGGCTTCTCCAGTGCACCGAACTGGCCCAGTAACCTGCGGGGGAGGTCAGATACGGTGACATTTCCCTGGCCCTAAACTGATGAGTTGTCCCTTACCCTGGAGAGCTCCAAGCACACAAAGGGAAGCTCTCTGTAGATGGGAGCCTGGCCAAGAGACCTCAAAACGTGCGCTGTTGTTTCACAAAATCCCAAGAAGGGCCTTTTCCCATTTCCTTATCTGAGATGTCAGTGTTGCCAGCTCCCAGGAGTCTCCTGAGAGTAGGCATTTTCCTAGCAGCCCCAGCGCCCGAATTCACAGGGAGAACACGAGAACGTCAGCCTTCCTTTAAAAAATAAAGTACGTTTCTAGCCTTCCTGGTTGCAGAGAGAAACCTGAAAACATGACCCCTGATGGCTCCAACAGCAGGAGGTAAACAAACAGACCCCCAACATTTTATCTCAGGATTGTGGGGGGCTGATTTGGGATTTCTGAGCTCCGGAGGGATACTGGACACTGCATCTGATCCTCTGCCTAACCCCACCCACCTGCAGGTGCTGGTGCAGCCCAGATGCCAGCACAGCTGTTGCTATGGTGATGCTGTTATCTGTGGATAATGGGGAACAAAAGTCTCTGATTTTCCCAGTAGGTGCAGGGGATTTGGGTACCATGCAGTCAAACCAGAGACCTGACACGAGGTCAGAGCTGAGCTGCTGTCATTTAAATGCTGATGAAAGGAGTCCTTCATCTAAGCAGCAGGGCTGAATGGGGAGAGCACATGAGAAATCAGCGACGGGTTGCTTTGATTCTGGGAGGATTGTTGGTGTGGGAGCTGCCAGCACTGGCCGCACGTTTACCAGGCAGGCTTCCTCCAATGCTCTGCCATTCAGATCAGTGGGGACCTGAAAGGACCCATTAGCTGAGCCCCAATGACCCCACAGCTGAGACTGCCAATTGTAAGTGTGGTGCCAATGTACTAGTCCATAGCGTTCAATAGATTTATGACAGCTGCAGAGGTGAGACCTAAGTTCCGCCTAAGCTGCACAGCAGCGCAGCTGCCTACTAAGCTCCGCGCAGGGGCTCAGGGCTGCGGCGGGGAGAGGCGCCTCTCCCTGCTGATCCCAGCATGGACCTGCTGCGCCTCTCCCCACCGGCCCCAGCATGGACCTGCCCTGGACTTGCCCCGGCTAGGGGAGAGACGCCCCTCCCCCCGGCCCCAACCCAGCCCTGGGCATGGATATGCTGCAGCCCGGGAAGAGGCAGCTCTCCCCCTCCCAGCCCAGGTGCTGCTGCAGGGAGAGAGAGCTGGGGGGAGTCCTCTCTCCACACCGTAGCCCCCAAGCAGCCTGCACTCCAAACCCTCAACCCCGGCCCCTGCACCACCAGTCAGAGTCCTCACCCCCCTGCACCCCAAACCTCTGCCCCATCCCTAAGCCCCCCATCCCTGCCCCCCCCCCGAGCCCTCACTCCTCCCCCCCCACACACCTCAATCCTCTGCCCCACCCCCACCACATGAATTTTGTTATGTGCACCAACAGGGAGGTGACACACATCACCTCCCTATTGGTGCACATAAGAAAATTCATTCTGCACATGGGTGGGAAAAATTAGAGGGAACACTGGGTGAGACTCCTAAACTCAGTTCTCAGACAGTTGCAGACCAGATTTGGACTCTGTTCCCTGGCCAGTCCTTGGCTCCGATAATGGCTTTTGATAGTACTGACTTGCCAGTTTCAGATATAGAACCGAAAGAACAGAGAACCAACATATGGCCAAAGGTGAAACTCAGGACACAGCAGGTTATAGCACTGAGGGGATCGGAGATGCTTTAGATCAAGACAGTATTTGGTCCTGCCATGAGGGCAGGGGACTAGACTCGATGACCTCTCGAGGTCCCTTCCAGTCCTAGAATCTATGAAAAAAATATTCGTCCATAACTGGTTATTACATAAATCACCCAAGGTGCACAATACACCTCTACCCCTATATAACGCTGTCCTCGGGAGCCAAAAAATCTTACCGCGTTATAGGTGAAAGCGCGTTATATCAAACTTGCTTTGATCTGCCAGAGTGCGCAGGCCCGCCCCCTGGAGCACTGCTTTACCACGTTATATCCGAATTTGTGTTATATCGGGTCACGTTATATCGGGGTAGAGGTGTACATTCAAACCATTCAATTTAAACAGTTGTGTGAGGATATATTTACTTTACAGTGGGTGAGGGGCTTCACAGAACAAACAGGAAAAGGCTGGATTTTTGTGCCATGTTCCTGTATTTATCATCAGGCGGGGTTTTTTTCTGTTTTAAAATGGGTACCTTTATCATAGTAGAATCATTTATTAAAAGCATGTAAATAAACATGGTCTTTATCGCTCCATTGCAAAAAAAGCAAACCTTTGGGAATGGTCTTAGAAGAGAATTATTCACAGGAGGAAAAAGCTATTCAAGTGACAGGTGCTATAGAAAGCACTGGATAGACAGTTACATAGAAGGTTTCATAACAAAATTTCCTGACTTCTGTTGCGACACCAAAGAGATGAATGTTGGATAACTCCTGTCTGCCACTCACCTACAGATGGTAGAGAGAAAATTTAAGGAAAGGCTTAATATAGTTCTTTCACTGACAATCTGCCTAGTCTAGATAAGCAGCATGGACCTAGGAAAGAGTGAGTAATGGAAAGATTCAGAAGGCTACTAGGAAACAAGAATAAAGATGGAAAAAAAGACCACAAATGTATCTCATGGAAAACATTCTGCAAGCAGGAAGGGGAGAAGGAATAAGACAAAGAAAATCAGGGGAATAAAGAGATATGACTTAAGGGAGGGAAAGGTTAAAAAGTCAGGAAACGAGAGATGGCCATTGGTTCATAGCCTGCAGTGAAATTACTGTGTGTTCTGATACTCTTACACGGTAGATGAGGTTGGGCTGGGTCACTGCTTGGATGGGAGACCTCAAAAGAACTCCTAGGAGCTGCAAGAAGAACAATGTTTTGGTGATTCAGCAAGGAGCACTGTGCCCTGTGAGGCTGTGCCCTGCCTTGGTGCTTTCAGAGATGTAAAACTAGGGTCCTGCCCACCTGCTGTCCCGAAGATCCCATTTTCTATTGTGTAAGAGCAGGGATATCAGTCCCAATGGCGTGGAAAAATTCCAGCTCAGATGCATTGCTAATTTACCCCCAGCAATCCTCACTTCCTGCCCTGAGGTGCTGTTGACATTAAACAACTGCTGTGACCCACCCCAGATGTGGGTGAAATGACCCCCCTGTGTAACATATGGAAGCATTCTGCCACTGTTTGCTGGGCAGAAGGCAAGAAGGCGCTAGAAGAGTCCAACAGGCTAGGATAGATTGAGGTCTTTGCTGTGTTTTGGTTCATCCTGGAAAGGGAATAATTCTTCAACAGCTTCATCAGTCCTGTTGTTCTTACCAGCATCCTGCAAATCCAGTCCACATTGGATAGGCTACTGGTAACATGGGCTTTGTCGTGAAGGATGGAGGAATCACAGAAATGTAGGACTGTAAGAGACCTCGAGAGGTCATCTAATCCAGTCCCCTGCACTGAGGCAGGACTAAGTATTATCTAGACCATCCCTGACAGGTGTTTGTCTAACCTGCTCTTAAAAATCTACAATGACGGAGATTCCACAGCCTCCCTAGGCAATTTATTCCAGTGCTTAACCACCCTGACAGTTAGGAGGTTTTTCCTAATGTCCAACCTAAACCTCCCTTGCTGCAATTTAAGCCCATTGCTTCTTGACCTATCCTCAGTGGATAAGGAGAACAATTTATCATCCTCCTCTTTATAACAACCTTTTATGTACTTGAAGACTATGATCATGTCTTCCCCCCTGCTCAATCTTCTCTTTCCAGACTAAATAAACCCATTTCTTTCCATCATTCCTCGTAGATCATGTTTTCTAGAGCTCTAATAATTGTTGTTGCTCTCCTCTGGACATTCTTCAGTTTGTCCACTTCTTTCCTGAACTGGACACAAAACTCTACTTGAGGCCCTATCAGTGCTAAGTAGAGTGGAAGAATTACTTCTTGTGTCTTGCTTACAACGTTCTTGCTAATACATCCCAGAATGATGTTTGCTTTTTTTGCAACTGTATTATATTGTTGACTCAGGTTTAATTTGTGATCCACTATAATCCACAGATCCTTTTCTGCAGTACTCCTTCCTAAGCAGTCATTTTCAATTTTGTTTTTGTGCAGTTGATTATTACTTCCTACGTGTAGTACTTTGCATTTGTCTTTACTGAATTTCATTCTGTTTATTTCAGACCAGTTCTCCAGTTTGTCCAAATCATTTTGAATTCTAATCCTGTCCTACAAAGCACTTGCAACCCCTTCCAACTTGGTATCATCCACAAACATTATGAGTGTACTCTATGCCATTAACCAAACATTTATGAAGATATTGAATAGAACCAGACCAAGGACAGATCCGTGTGGGAGCCCACTCGACATGTCTTTCCAGCTTGATTTTGAATCTCTGAACCGACTACTCTCTCAGTGTGCTTTTCAAACCAGTTGTGTACCAACCTTATAGTTGGTTCGTCTAGGCTATATTTCTCTAGTTTGTTTATGAGAAGGTCATGTGAGGCAGTATCAAAAGCTTTACTAAAAAGTCAAGATATATCACATCTACTGCTCCCCCGTCCCTCCATCCACAAGGCTTGTTACCCTGTCAAAGAAGGGTATTAGGCTGGCTTGACAAGATTTGTTCTTGACAAATCCACGTTGACTTTTACGTATCGCCTTAGACTTGCTTCCCATGGAAACTTACCTACCAATTCTATGAGTTTGCTAAAGTCTGCCTTCTTCAAGTCCATTGTTTTCCCTCCTACCATTCCTTAGAATCATGAACTCTTCTCATTTCATGATCATTTCACCCATGCTGCCTTCTGCCTTCAAATTCTCAACCAGTTCCTCCCTGTTTGTCAGAATCTAATCTAGAACAGCATTTCCCTTAACTACTGTCTCCAATGCATTGCACAAACTTGTTGGATAATCTGGGCTCTGCTGTATTATTTTCCCATCAGAGGTCTGGGCAGTTGAATTCCCTCATCACCACCAAATCCTGTGTTTTGGATTATTTTGACAGTTTAAAAAAAAAGCCCCAACCACCTTTGCTTCCTGGTTAGGTGGTCTATAGAAGACATCTACCATGATATCACCCTTGTCTTTTACCCTTTCAGCAGGTCTGCATCCCACTCCTATCTCAACCTCAGGGCAAGAGTTTACATCTTTGATATACAAAACAATATCTCCTCCATTTTTTCCCTGCCTGTCCTTCCTGAACAAGCTGTATATCCCCACAGGCGCCAATTTTTCAAAGTGCCGGGGGGTGCTTGACCCCTGGCTTCGCCCCCACTCCATCCCTTCCCCCAAAGCCCCACCCTGCCCCGCCTCTTCCCGCCCCACCCTGCCCCACCTCTTCCCACCCAGTTCCACCCCCCTCCCCCGAGCGCGCCACATCCTTGCGCCTCCCTGTTCGTGGTGGACGGGAGGCGGAAGCACTGATCCGCGGGGCCCGCCAATGGGCAGAGGTGCTGAGGGGGTGGGGGAAGCTGATAGTGGGGTTGCTGGTGGGTGCTCAGCACCCACCATTTATTCCCCATGGGTGCTCCGGGGTCAGCGCCTATGCCCTTCTATACCAATACACCAGACATATGAATTATCCCACCAAGTTTCTGTAAAGTCAATTATGTTGTAATTGTTATTATTCACTAGTATTTCTAGTTCTTCCTGTTTGTTCCCCATACTTAATTTTTTAAGCTACTTTTCAGTGTATCTATTGGGAACGTTAGAAGCAATAACCACTAGAGGGCTCCTGAGGATGGCTTTTCAAATGAAGGTGACTGAGTTTAACACTTTGGCCCCCTCTTCCCGCCACCCACTATAACGATCGCTACAGGCATGTCTGGGATGCAGAGTACATGAGAGGAACAAGTTATTCCTCTTACGGTATAGCCAGCACTAGCCAATGGGTGTGAGGGGAAAGGCTTCAACACTCGTGTATGATTTCCTGCTTTGAGAACCTTTATCTAACTGGATAATTTACACCAGTCAGAAAGCTCAAAGCAACTGCAATCACCGCAGAACTCCCTTCTCAGAGTGAGTTTAATTTAAAGTGAAAAGCGCTGGTTTGGCAACCCCGGAGAGTGAATTCCTCCATTTATCCAGGCAAGAGCGGTACCAGCTTCACCACCGCGCTGCCGGTGCCTGACCTTGATGGACCACCTTGGGGAGTGAGATGGAAGCTCAGGCTGCAGGAACTCTCCGCTGAGACTGCCAGCTGGGGGCGTTTGGGGGTGGATAACTGCCCAAGATGTCTAAGAGCAACAAATCGCCACTCCCAGAGGCGGCTCTATGTATTTTGCCGCCCCAAGCACAGCAGTCAGGTGGCTTTCAGCGGCATGCCTGCAGGAGGTCCGCCGGTCCCACGCCTTCGGCGTACCTGCCGCCGACTTGCCGCCAAAGCCACGGGACCGGCGGACCTCCCGCAGGCGCGCCGCCGAAAGCCACCTGCCTGCCACCCTCACGGTGACTGGCAGGCCGCCCCCCGTGGCTTGCGGCCCCTGGCCACACCTAGGGCACCCAACTGCTTCCAGGCTGGAATGCCTTTCATTCATTTCCTCCCTGCACCAGACTGGCATCCTGAGCTACAGGCAAATCCCATCACCGAAACTCTCAAACAACCTATGTTCTAAGCACAACAGTCTAAACCTCTGCACAGTCCATTCCTGCGTTTTAGATCCTTACCCAAAATTTTCTACCCTGGTCCTTTCAGCCTATAATTAGGCCTATTACTAAGCACCTCCTCAAGAGCGGAGTTGTGTTGTAACCATAGTTCCATAACATTTTGCCGTTGCTAGGAAATGTGCAGGGGCAAGCAGCTCTGACGAAGCCCTGAGGAATTCTGTAAAGGAGTGCAGGAGGGGAGTGCTGTTCCTGCTATGCTGACAGCTGTGTTCAGGGGCATCCATATCTAACCCTCGCCCCGTCCCAATAGGATGGGATGCTGCTTTCGCAAATATCTGACGTTTGCCAGCCAAGATCTCTAAAAGGGAATGACTATTCTGCGTGTGACGTGACCTCTGCATCTATTTCTTTGATGATAATTTCTGGCTGCAGAGAAAATGGCAAATAGAAGCCACAGCTGTTTTCTAGGTACAATGCTGTGGTGCATTTCAGCTGTCACAGCAGTTCTCAAACTTTAGCAACCTGAGGACCCCCATTTTGATTTAAAAATTTTTGCAGACCCCCAGCCCCACTCTCAGCCCCAGGCCAAGCCCCCACTCCACCCCTTTCCCCAAAGCCCCACTTTTTAAGCTACTTTTCAGTGTATCTATTGGGAACGTTAGAAGCAATAACCACTAGAGGGCTCCTGAGGATGGCTTTTCAAATGAAGGTGACTGAGTTTAACACTTTGGCCCCCTCTTCCCGCCACCCCTTCCCACCTCTGCCCCACTTCTTTCCGCCCCCCCCCTCCCCAGTGTGCCCCGTCCCTGCTCCTCCCTCTCGGCGCCTCCTGCATGCCGCTGAACAGCTGTGCCGTGGCGTGCAGTAGGCGCTGGGAGGGAGAGGGAGGAGTTGATCAGCCAGGCCGATGGCCCTGGACATGACTCGCAGACCCAGTGAGAAACCCTGAGCTATCACAAATGGCACCATGGGATGCATGGCTTCCCTTTCACTACCAACTGCCTCCATATGGAGGGAATGCCTAAGAGAGGCAGAGATTATTCTCCAAGGGCTATGCAGCCATTGAGATTGCCAACATGAGACATCAGATGGTAACAAGGACTCTTTATCACAACTGATCTGGACATATTAATGGAGGTAGAAGGTTCCATCTCCCATCCTTAGTCCCTTGGACTATCTGCTTCCCTTACTCTTAGCTTTATACTAGTTCAGTAATTGCTAAATACTGACAAGGCATACCAACAAAGCCAGTTCATCATTTGGCAGTCTATCAGGCAGAGTCTGGCAGCAACACAGTATTAAGCGTCAAACCAAGTGCTTTCCAACTTGTTGTAGGGTGTGAAACCTGGACCTGCTACAGGCATCACATTCAGCTTCTAGATAAGTTCCACTTACAACATCTGCATGCCATACTCTGCATCACATAGCAAGATAAAGTTACCAATAATGAGGTTCTGGAACGTAGTCACTCTGCAGGGACTCAAGCCATGCTCATCACATCACAGTTACACTGGGCTGGACGTGTGCTGAACAACAAATTCAGTATCTGCCTTAGTCTCGCAATTGGCTGGTTGATACAATTACATGAAAATATCAAGCGCAGAGAGAGATTTGGAGAAGAAGCAAAATCTTGGCTGGAGGTTTTAAGACGCACAACTGAGGCTTCAGATTCAGTGAAAACTGATGTGTGCCTACTTTTCATGCTGCTCCACAGAATATGAGAACAGAAGGTCACTGGCTTAAATTAATGGCAGGTAAATTTAGACCAGATACTAGGAAATACTCTTTTATGCAGCATGTAGCCATCCTGCAGGACTCCCTGCCACGGGAGTGAAGCATCGTATTACAGCGGAAATGCTAAAAAGGGACCGGGGATAAGGTAACAACAACCCGTGTCATTTTGATGGGTAAGATAAGGGTAATCAAATCACATGCTCCAGGATAGAAGCCACCAGAGGGCAGGAAGGAATCCTACACTTGATGTACAGCATTACACAATTGTTCTAGTATATATTATGGCAGTTTGCCACTTTCCTCTGAGTTGTCAGGGTTAGGCCATTGCCAAGGGAGGATGAAGAACCTGAAGGACAGGTCTGCTCTTCTGTGGGAAAGTTTGTGTGTTTCCGCAATGCGTATGAAAGACGCATTCTAAACATGGACCATTTGACTCTGAGAAATCTAATGAATACTGCCCTGGAATTCGAGGTAGGCAGAATGCAATTTCCTTCCTTCTAAACTCGTTATCGCCATGCCCTCGTTGCCAGGAGACGGCGGGAATCTTAACTCCATGGGGCATACACGATGCCCAGGAGAACCCAGAAAGGATATTCTCTGTGGCCTTGAGGAGGTACAAATGAAATGTTTCAGCCCATTGTTACTGGTCACTGCTCCTTGAGGTGACATTTGCCAATTGTCAAGGTCCTATCGAGAGATCATTTTGCACAAAATGAATAGGTGACCACTGCCAAGTGTTGTCAGCCCAAAAGGCCATCAACCAAGAAACAAACCAAGGGTAGATTCTAAATATCTTCTCCCACCATTCTGATACCAAGACATTTAAAAAATAATCACTACTGTTTATGTAGGACCTACATAACAAATGAATGTGCCTGCTGCTTCTGTTGCTAAAGTTCACATACACAACTCACCCTGTGCTGACATTGCTAGTGATGGGATTAGAAGATGCAGTGTGGTCCAATGGTGAGGATACAGCACTGGGATTCAGGAGAACTGGGTTCAAATCCTGGTTCTACCACTGAGCTGTTGCATGAACCTGGGCAATGCTCTTTGTCTCTCTATACCTGTTTCTCCTCCCAACCTTTGTCTGCTAAGAATTAAGCTCTTCATGGCAGGAACTGTACCTTACTCTATATCTGTACAGCCCCTAGCCCAATGTGGTCGTGATCCACTTAAGGTCTCTAGGTGGTTACTGTAACACAAACTGTACATTAACCTCATCCTAACCGCAGAGGGGAACAGAATATAAGGATTTCGGTTAGAAATCACTGGTTCACAAATGGATGAAGGACAACAGCAGCAGTGCCAGGGAACATGGCTAGGTTACATTTGGAATTTTACAGCGGGGAGGGGAGAGAAACAGTCTGCCTAAGGTGACAGTGTGTCTCATGGACACCAGAGGCAGGAGGGTGATGATAGTCACTTCTCTCTGTCTCTTGCTTGCTCTCCTTGGAGGCTGGTTTGGGAATTGGGCAAATGCTCTAAAACTAGTTTTGCTGGCTGGCTCTGGGCTTATCAGAGAATTAGAATAAGAGGGCGGGTGTCTGAGTTACAGCAGCAGGAGAACTCCATTTCAAGGATGATGAAGTTGAACTCCTCAGGGCATGTACATTTGTCAAGCAAGATGCACAATTCAGGCGATCCAGACATTTTAGTTATTCATACAGAATAATCATCAATAAACGAATCTTGCCAAGATGATGAAAACCCAGCACACAATCTTTAGACAGCACAGAGAAGACCATCAGACTACCTAGAGATAGTCAGGTTACATCAGGTAAAATAAGCCAATACCTTTTCTTCCTAGGTCAGTACGATGTACCATCCCATCATGGCAGCACCTTCCCTCATACAAGGCTCCATCCAGATCAGTTTGCCAACCCAACTCCTCTCCCTCCTTTAACAGTCATGTGCATTTCATCTCATTCTTATGTCTTTCTTCTGGTTACCAGCCTCCAGCTCTCAGCCCCTCAGACATTCTGTCTTGGACATTAGCTGTTGTACTAGAATCATAGAATATCAGGGTTGGAAGGGACCTCAGGAGGTCATCTAGTCCAACCCCCTGCTCAAAGCAGGATCAATCCCCAGACAGATTTTTGCCCCAGATCCCTAAATGGCCCCCTCAAGGATTGAACTCACAACCCTGGGTTTAGCAGGCCAATGCTCAAACCACTGAGCTATCCGTCCCCCTAAACTAAGGGATTTGTTTTTATAATAAACTGTTGTGCCAGGCTTTGCTCAGTTTGGCTGGCTTTTGTCACACCCTTGGCTGTTTATTAAGCATCTTTTGCATCTTCCTAAGGACTACAAAGCAAGCAGCTGCCTTTCCATTGCTGTGGCATGTGCTTTCCTCTCAGGATTTTCTCACACACAGTGTTGGCTAATTTGTCTTCAAACACTGCTCTAGCATTTATAGCAAACAATGGTGTGTTCTTCTGTTTGGGATCACCCTCAATTCACATCCGAGAAAGCACTGTTCATGACATACAGCAAAGACTTTAAAAGCTAACTTTGCTAACTCCCTCTCTGAATCCAGTGTGTTTGCGATGCAAACAAGGACTGGCTTGTTAAATATTTACTACAGGTGAACACCTGCTTCAGGTGTGTCTCCCCTTCCCCCAAACCTGGCAGAGACATTAACACACTACGGTGCACATTTGCATAAAACGGGCACTGGTTATCTAACTGCATAACTAGGGCCCTATCAAATTCACAGCCCATTTTGGTCAAATTCATGGTCATAGAATTTGTAAAGTAGTTAATTTCATGATTTCAGCTATTTAAACCTGAAATTTCAGGGTGCTGTAATTTTAGGGGTCCTGACCCAAAAAGAAGTTGTGGGTGGAGGTCAAAAGATTATTGTAGAGGGGGTTGCGGTACTGCTACCCTTACTTCTGCGCTGCTGCTGGAGGGGTGCTGCCTTCAGAGCTGGGCACACAGCTAACAGCCACCTCTCTCCAGCTGCCCAGCTCTGAAGGCAGCGCAGAAGTAAGGGTGTCAATACTGCGACCCCCCCTAAAATAATCTTGTGACCCCCCCTGCAACTCCCTTTTGGGTCAGGACCCCCAATTTGAGAAATGCTGGTTTCCCCCATGAAATCTGGTCTTTTGTGTGCTTTTTACTTATACTATACAGATTTCATGGGGGAGGCCAGATTTCATGGTCCGTGACCGTGACGCGTTTTTCATGGCCATGAATTTGGTAGGGCCCTATACATAACCAAAGCCTTGACTTAATGCCGGGTGTATCCCACATGCCTCATGACTTAACCCACGGCTATATTCTCATTTTAAATCTTTTTATAAAAGCAACATACTTTATAACATGCGGATATTCCAGGGGTGGGGAATGTAGCAGACAACTGGCTTATTCTTTAAAAGTTTCTCTGAAAGTTGGATTTTATGATTGGCAGTATCTGTTCTTCCTTGCAGATCATTTAATAATGTGGTTTTGCCTCTATTTACAGATTTCAAACTCTGCTGTCTGAGAACAACGTGTTCTGGTCTTACAACCACAACCTACAAAATCAAGTCTTGGTCCAACTTCTGTGCTATCTTTTCTAGCCACAACTGACAGACAGCAGTGCTCTATGGCAGGATCCTTAGGCTTAAAAGATAACTTTTTATTCTATTAAAAGCCTGGGATCTCTTTGTGAGACTGCGATTTTATCGAGTTGAAAACTTTCAGGATTATACTGAGAGATGCAGAGTTGAACACGCTTTTGTTCTGTTCCCATCACTGAAACAAACAAAAAAAAGTCCCAGCAAGGCAGGGCTGTTTCATGTGCCAAATCAGATTATTTCTTAAGGGCAAAGGCATTTTGAGGTCACAAGTTTGAAAAATGGACCAGACTTCTTACCCACTTTGAGAAAAAACATATAAACCTCTCTCTCTCTCCTAACTGTTCTAGACTGCTCTGGTATCACCAATCTCCACTTGTTATAACCTGCTTTATACTCACGGGGGTCACTTTATACCATTTAACTTTAATTATAAAGTTCACTCCTTGTTGTTTTCATTATGACTGGGAAATATAAACAAAATGGCAACTGTTGATTTTTACTTTAAACCTCAGATAAAATGGGAGCACTACAGAATCACATAATCTGGAAGCTGCAGTTTCATCATTAGCAGCAGGGAGTAGCAGTATGAAAGGAACACAACACTCCACAGCACTAGATCAGGAAAGAGAAGGTGTCTAGCCAATAACCAATCTCATAACCTCTTTCTAGTTTATACACATACTTGCAAACCATTTTTTCCCTGCATAAAACATGTTTCGGAGCTTTGAAAGTCAGCGTGTAAGTTCTTTCCCACATGAAAAGAATGAGCAGACATAGTCACATCAATAAGATGCTTCTGGTGTCATACTAAATAACATTTTTTTAAACAAACCACTAGAAAACTCTCCAGTTCCAAGAAGCCCCAATATTACAGACTTTGAGTCACTTTCTTTGGTCAGGGACAGCATCCTCTGCTGGGAACCCAGCCCCCCTCCCCTTCTGCACCACAGAGGGAGCGCTCACAAGGAGCTGGGTGCTTCATGCCTGGGGAACATGGACGGGGGAGAGTCACAAGCCTCATTTGCCAGGCCAGGCCAACTGGAGCAACGCAGCACAATGGGACCCTCTCCTGCGCCCCCAGCCTCAGCCAGTGAGTGCTGGGACCAGGAAGGGTCACAGGGCAGGTGCTGAGAGTTGTGGCTACGAGTCCCGCGCCCCTGCAAGTGTAACCCCGAGTGCTGCGCCTTCGCGCCCCCCGGGATTTACCTGGTCTCCTCGCGCCCCGGGGGTCCCTGCCCTGCAGGCGGCTCTCTCTGCTTCTGGCTCTGCGCCCCTCCCATGGTGCCTGCGCCCGCCGGGCTGGGGGCTGCGGGCTCAGGGGCTGGGGCCCCGCATTGCTGCCGCGCAGCTGCACTAGTCGCTCGGGACCGGGCGCTGCTGAGCCCCCGCCTCCGCCTCCGCCTCTCCCGCCGGGCTGGGCGGCTGCAGCCCCGGGGCTGCCGGGAAGCGCCGGGGCGCAGGGTCCCGGGCCGGGCTCGGCTCGGCTGGTGGCACGGCCCAGGGGGCGCCCCGGGAGCGCTGCGCCCGGTCCCCTCTGCTCCCCGGGCAGCGCTCGGACTCGTCCCCGCTCCAGCCGGTCCCTGCGAGCAGCTGCTGCAGCGGGCAGGGGTGTGGAGGGGGCGAGGATGCCCTGCAGAGGGGGCAGTGAGCGTGTGTGGAGGGGGCTGTATGAAGGGCGGGTGAGGATGCCCTGCAGCAGAGGGCAGTGGGTTTGCATGGGTGGAGAGGAGTGCCTGCAACAGGGAGCTGGGGGGCCGGGTGCCCTCCCTGCAACCCCTCGAATCCTTTCTTTATTTCAGTGTGAGATCAGGACATTTCACAATCAGTTCAGATTTCACTGCAGAGAATGGTGTGTGCCGGCCAATGTGCAGAATAGGAGTCAGACACCTTGGGGGCTTAGGAAAAGAGACCACTCAGTGCTCAGTCAGGAGGGGAAATGCCTGCAGAGTCTGGGGCTTACATCGTTTTGTGGGGGTGCACCTTCTGCATTGTTTAAAGGAGCAGGATGCAGTATACTGCACATGCACAGACACCTACGGCTGTTCCTGATCCACAGAATTCATCCAGACAGTTCCCAAGCTCACTGGGCATTGAGTCCGGGCCAAAGCCGATGTTTTACATTTACATTCCTTGCCCAAGTAAAAAAGAATAAGAACTAAACCCCAGCAAACTGGTGACATGCTATTTTTCCTTGCTCGCTGTGACGGGTTGGATCACAGAAACCCCCTTGGGAGCTGCCACCCGATGTGCAAAGACTACCCCTGTTCCTGTTTTCCCTGCCAGCTCAGGACTCCAGCACCCTGTCTTGCCGAGCCAGACACTCCCGTCTGCTCTAACACAGACCCAGGGTCTGAATCACTTGTCCCAGAGCTGCAAGTTTACCTGAAAACAGCTCCCAGAAGTGTGCTTGTCTTTAGCACTCAGATGCCCAACTCCCAATGGGGTCTAATCCCAGATAAATCCGTTTTACCCTGCATAAAGCTTATGCAGGGCAAACTCATAAATTGTTTGCCCTCTATAACACTGATAGAGAGATATGCACAGTTGTTTGCTCCCCCAGGTATTAATACATACTCTGAGTAAATTACTAAATAAAAAGTGATTTTATTAAATACAGAAAATAGGATTTAAGTGGTTCCAAGCAGTAACAGACAGAACAAAAAGAACAGGAGTACTTGTGGCACCTGTTCTTTTTGCGGATACAGACTAACACGGCTGCTACTCTGAAACCAGACAGAACAAAGTAAGTCACCAAGCAAAATAAAATAAAATGTGCAAATCTATGTCTAATCAAACTGAATACAGATAATCTCACCCTCAGAGATGCTTCAGTAAGTTTTTTTTCTCAGGCTGGACACCTTCCAGGTCTGGGCACAATTCTTTCCCCTGGTACACCTCTTGTTCCAGCTCAGGTGGTAGCTAGGGGATTCTTCATGATGGCTCTTCTCTTCCCTTTGTTCTCTTCCACCCCTTTATATACCTTTTGCATAAGGCGGTAACCCTTTGTCCCTCTGGGTTTCCACCCCCCATCACTGGAAAAGCACCAGGTTAAAGATGGATTCCAGTTCAGGTGACATGATCACATGTCACTGCAAGACTTCATTGCCCACTTGCCAGCACACACATATACAGGAAGACTAACAGGTAAACACAACCATCTGCAGACAATGGTCCTGGTTAATGGGAGTCATCAAGATTCCAAACCATCATTACTGGCCCACACTTTACATAATTACAATAGGCCCTCAGAGTTATATTTTATATTTCTAGTTTTAGATACAAGAGTGGTACATTTCTACAAATAGGATGATCACACTCAGTAGATTATAAGCTTTATAATGATACCTTACAAGAGACCTTTTGCACAAAGCATATCCTAGTTGCATTATATTCACTTATTATCAAATCTTTATAAAACTATCCCAGTTACATTATATTCACTTATTATCATGTTTTTATAAAACCATATAGACTGCACAACGTCACGAGCAGGATGCAGTATACCGCACATGCACAGACACCTACAGCTGTTCCTGATCCACAGAATTCCTCCAGACAGGTCCCAAGCTCACTGGGCATTGAGTCCGGGCCAAAGCCGATGTTTTACATTTACATTCCTTGCCCAAGTAATAAAGAATAAGAACTAAACCCCAGCAAACTGGTGACATGCTATTTTTCCTTGCTCGCTATCTCTGAATTATCACAATGTCAAACATCCCAAACAAACTCACCTAGCCTGTCCAGTATGGGGTTGTCATTTTCAGTCAGTTCTGAGGGGCAGATTTTCAAAAGTGCTGAGGTCCGTTCTTCCTTTTCTAGGTGCAGTTGCACCTACGGTTGAAGGGTGGGTGCAAATCTGGGTGCTTGCACCTCTCGCTCCCTGACTGTGGGTGCAACTCAGGCAGCTGGAGCTGCAGGTGCTTTGATTTCAATGCATTCTGCAGGTACAAATTGCAAAGGAAGAGCAGGCCTTAGCCCTGTTGACTATTGCCTCACACCCGTCTAAAAGCGGGGGCATAGAATTAAAGGGCTACCTGCACCATAACAGCAGCACCACCCGAGCAGTCCTGTAGCAAAACCCTGTGTCCCAGGGGTTCATAATATTTGTGTCCCAGTAGGAGATAAACAAACATTTTATAAAGACATTTTATAAACGTTTTGTAAAGAACTAGCAAACAGCCAAACAGAAAATACCAGCAAATGGTTTAAAATGCTCCAATTGGAACAAAACCAGCTTAGTTTTTTTAAAAACCTTCCTATAATCTGGACAGCATCTCACACACAGGCATGGGAGACTTTCATCCATATAAACCTGGCCCATAAAGAATTCTTGTACTAACAAACTACTGAAACAAATTGCAGTGCGCACTTGGAACACAACTATGTACTTCCAATGCCAGAAACTCTCCCAGAGAAGCCAGTGGGTGTTTTCATGCATAAAAGACACGGCATTGGGCCCGTGGTGATGGTCGTACAACAGGAAGGGATGGCAGCTATTGTCATATGAGGTGTACATCTACAGATATATTTTTAAATTATGTTGGTAAATACATCATTATAAGCAGGGCCGGCTCTAGGATTTTTGCCGCCCCAAGCAAAAACAATTTTGGCCGCCCCCGTTTTTTTCTTACCCCACCCCTGGCCCCGCCTCAACTCCGCCCCTTCCCCAAATCCCCAGCCCTGCCTCCTCCCCCCTTGCTCTCAAGCCTAGGAGGGAGGGAGGGAGAGGGAGAAGCAGCGCGTGTGCTGCGGCCACTCGGGGTCTCCCCCTCCAGCCCAGGCTCTCAAACCTGGGAGGGAGGGGGAGATCCCAAGTGGCCGCGGCGCGCGAATCCGCTGTTTCACGCACTGCGGCCGTTCGGGATCTCCCCCTCCCTCCCGGGTTTGAGAGCCTGGGTGGGAGGACGAGCAGCGGCGCGCGAGCGGCAGCAGTGGAGGTGAGTTAGGGTGGCCGGGGCACATTTTTAGGGGCGGCATGGCCCGCGCCAGAATGCCGCCCCTAAAAATGTGCCGCCCCAAGCACCAGCTTGTTTTGCTGGTGCCTAGAGCCGGCCCTGATTATAAGAAACAAACATGGTACGGGAAGGGGATGCTGAGGAGATCCCGTTTTTTGGCTGATTTGCAAATGAGCCTTCAGATCACCCTGTTTGTGTACAGGGTGCATGACTGTTGCAGTTGGTATGTAGTGGTTACTGGGCAATTGTCAACCATTCTTCAGCACTAGTGATTTTCATTTTTATTAACAATGACAAGCTGTAATCTGGATGTGCCTCTGTGGTTAAAATAACAGCCACGTATGGGTGTAATAATACAGAGTTGTATCCTATTTTATTGAACTAAACATTACCATGCAAAGCTGTACTTAGAGATGCAGTATTTTACCTTTTGCATAGAAATCACAATCATTTGCACTTTTCTGGAGCTTTGTATCTGAGGATATCATTGACCTTCACAGTCATTACGCCAGATCCTCTGCTGGTATAAATCACATAGCGGTACCAAACTCAATGGAGCTACAGAGTCACCCAAGCGGAGGATCTAGCCCATCGTGTCTAGTCCATCTGTCAGGTGCCCATCACTGTGTTATCTGGTCACATTCATTAATCAACCCTCTCAGAGCCTCTGTAAGCAGCTGTTAGCTCCATTCCACGGAAGAAGCTGAGGCAGGGACTTGCCCAAGATCGTGCTGCAAGACAGTAGCAGAACCACAGACAATATCCAGGAGTCACGATTCCCAGAGGTTCGGCCTCCGAGCTCCTAACTAGACGCACTTCCCTGCTCTCACCACTAGATCCATGTGCTGCCATTGTATTGTAGTGGTGCAGAAGATCCAACACTGACTGTGTTTAACTGTACTACTCTCGTCCATAACATTATTAATTGTACCACAGTGGAAGTCTGACATCAAAGTACCAGTATCCAGAGACATGAATCAAGTCCCATCATGTTTATGTTGGAATTGGCTATTTTCCAGGGGGGGGGGGTGAATTTGAGGGCTGTACCCTTCTTATCTCATATGTAATGCACTAAAGTGTACACTGGCAGAATGGGAAAGGCCACTGAAATTCCATCTACACAGCAGGACATGTCCCGAGACCAGGGTTCTTAATGTTGCATTTTAGGAACAGACGTAAACATAATGGGTGGATTTTTGTGTGTAACAATTGCAAAGTCTGATTCACAGCTGCTGACAAATAATCTCCTCTTGAGTTTGTGTCAAGAGCAATCACAGACTCAGTGGCTCTTATCTGGGGCAATCAGGAACCCGATCAAGGAGTCCCTGATGAGGCAGATATTTCCATCAGCGCTGTGTTTCCCTGAAAATAGCCTCTCCTCCTGGAGAAAACCATTCCACAGGAGTGCTGCAAAGGATCTGGGGGTTACTGTTGATAAATTGAATATGAGCCACCAATGTGATGCATTTGTGAAAAAGACTAATATTCTGGGCTGTATTAACAGGCGTGTTATATGTAAGACACGGGAGGTAGCTATCCTGCTCCACTCAGTACTGGTGAGGCCTCAGCTGGAGTACTCTATCCAGGTCTGGGTGCCCCACTTTAGGAGAGATTTGGATAAACTGGAGGGAGTTCAGAGGAGAGCAACAAAAATGATAAACGGTTTAGAAAACCTGACCTATGAGGAAAGGTTAAAAAACTGGGCATGTTTAGTCTTGAGAAAAGAAGT
The DNA here is from genome assembly GCF_011386835.1 of Chrysemys picta bellii. Classification (NCBI taxonomy): domain Eukaryota; kingdom Metazoa; phylum Chordata; order Testudines; family Emydidae; genus Chrysemys; species Chrysemys picta. The sequence goes on along the minus strand of NC_088792.1, from coordinate 163,208,704 downwards.
CTAGAGGGAGGGGGAACCAGAGGGCTGGTGTACAGAGGATGTCGATCAATTGTTCTCCATGTCCACTGAAGGTCAGACAGGAAGTAATGGGCTTAATCTGCAGCAAGGAAGATTGAGGTTAGATATTAGGAAAAGCTTTCTAACTCTCAGAGTAGTTAAGCTCTGGAACAGGCTTTCAAGGGAGGTGGTGGAATCCCCGTCATTGAGGGGATTTAAGAACAGGTTGGACAAACACCTGTCGGGGTGGTCTAGCTTTACTTGGTCCTGCCTCGGCACGTGGGACTGGTCTTGATGGCCAGCATTTGAAACACATAGAAGACGACATCACTGGTTGAATGTTTTCATTTGAACATTCCTTTTTTTTTTTTTTTTGGACCAAAAGTGGCTTTTTTGACAAGAAAACTTCTGTGGTCAATTCTGCGCATTTTTGTCAAAAAACTGAAAACTCAAAAACTGAAAAATGTTCAGTTTTGGGATTTTACTTTTTTGTTTGACAAAAACCCAAACATTTTCAAAGAAAAATGTCAACACAAAGGAAAACTCTTTTCTGTTTTCTTTTACATTTTTTCCCCCCACAAGAACAAAAAATCATTTCACCACAGCTCTATTGCTGGGGTATTTCCTCGGGGATTGGCCTGACGGGGTAAAATACTTGTTACTCATTTGGATGAACTCTGCGCTGCACATACCTACGTATACATACAACACTGAAAGATGCCAGATGTTGTCCACATAAATAGAGACCCAGAATTCCTCCCCTCTGCATGCAAAGGGATCACAGACGACAGCATTTAGGATGGTTCTAATCACAGGAGCATGAAAACCATCCCAAATTCCCCAGAGTCTAAAGAAAGCATTTTAGACAAGGGAAAATTACCTTCTGTGGTTCAGTTCTTTTCAGGGAAAAGTCTGATGGTCCGGAGGCTCCTGCTGCCCTGAGTATCACCCAGAAGAAAGCCAAGTCAGGTGAAAGTCATGTGGGCACTGCAGTAGGTCTCCTACCCGAGTGCACGCAGTCTATGAATAATCCCTAGGATGTGGCTAAAGCCAGCTGACGTGTGCAATGTCCCGTGTCAATGGCTGAGCAGTGCAAGCGGTTCCCAAGGCCTCCTTGACATGCAGGGGCATTGTCTGGGTTACTTATCAGTAGTAACTGCCAAAGAGTGGCCTCCAGCCATCCGAGGCGCTTATTGTTCATCTCACTCAAGGGTTTGATGGGTGGGGTGGGGTAATAACCCAAACAGCCATTTGTCCCTGAACAATTAAGAGCAGGGCTCAGGGAATAGCCTGGAAAGAGCTCCCTTAAGAGTCTCCAGCACGGCATCTGCTAAAGAGACATGGCAGGACGGTGTTTGAAGGACTGATTGCACTGGTGCAGTTGTTAGATGACCACTTGCTGTCTGCACTGGCAGTGGGATGATGCTGAAGAGGATGGTTCTTAGCCTAGCTCAGAATAAGTGCAGGCACCTTGGTGGAGTGAAAGCCAGTGTGCTGCTAGACAAAGCTGTGCGTGGGGACACGGGATGCTTTGCAGACAGGCTAGATGGTAGCCCTGGGAATGTTCTAATGTAGGTTGAAGAGATGGCCTGACGGGTTCTTTACTGGCTAACACCTGCCTTTTGGTGGCCTTGCGGCAGGGAAACCCTAGCAGTAAAGCAGAGCAGAGGGCGGCATTCCGTCTAGTGTTCCCAGCTGCAGAGGGGAAGCACAGAGCCCTGATCTCAGGTCTTGGCAGGCAAGTGAAGAGGGAATGATTTTTGATGCCATTGTTTCTACCTGTCACTTTTAAGCCTACACTTACTGTACATTCTGCTGCTTAGCTGGGATCTTAAAGAACTGTTTTGTAAATAAATCTGGCCAGTTCCTGTAGTGTGTAGGATAAGTAGCAGCACTTTAATAGCTTGTAAGCCCCTCTGGCAGTGGTACCTGTATTCTTTGTGTTAGGGGCAATCTGTATGTAGCTAAACTTCATGTTTGTATTTACTATTTTGTGTTTGTGTTTACCATTTAATAAACACAGTTATTCAGGACCCAACTGTGGTCCTGCAGTTGCTACATATATATCTTGTTGTGCAAAGAGTAAAAGAAACTCCAACTCCCCTGGGCTGAGATCAGAGAAGATGCTCTCCTGACACTGACAGTCCCTAGCTATGAGCTGGGGGGAGTGCAAGCAGAGTGTTTTCAGATGGGTCTTTAGCCCAGGAGGTTTGTGTTGCTCATTGTGGGCACCTTAATGCAGCACCTTCAGGGCCCCTCACCACTACCGGAGCCAACGTGCGGAGCTCTATTGAGCCTGGCCCTGATGTGGGTGCTGAACCGTACTGAAAAGTCCAATGTCATGTGCCCGGATGCCACATTTTGGGAGCATCACATTAATCAAACAACAGGTGACATGTTTTTAAGCCCTGAGATTTTTGGATCGACTCCGTAGAACACAACGACCCCAGAGCCAGGCTTTCCTGGGGGTAGTGTTGCTGGATTGGGAATTATGAACACCATACTCGGCTTTCGCTGCTCCCTGCATTATTTCTGTCTCTTTCACTTTGCAGTTGTGGGCTAAGTATTGTCTCTGCCTCACCCACGGGTCTGACTAATACAGAAACAGCTGGAAACAGTTTGACATTCACGAGAAACTGGCCTTTGCTCAGCCATAACAGATCCTTGCACTGACGTGGTGGGAAGGAAAGTTACAAGGGCAGGGCCCCGAGACCAGCAGGGCTCCTGTGGGCCAAGAAAGCTCTTTAATTTTGATGCCTCTGGTTTAAAAATAACTCCCAGCAGCTATTTTCATTTAAAATAGCTTTTAAAGTGCTGTTGTTCTCTGCCTCGGTAACAGGGCCGGCTCTGGCTTTTTTGCCACCCCAGGCAAAAAACGCCGGGCCGGCCGGAGCAGCAAAGGGGGGGGGGAAGGAGAGGGGAGGAGGAAAACAAACCTGCCCCCGGCCGGAGCGGCGAAGGGGGGTGGGAAACAAACCTGCCCCCGGCCAGAGCGGCAGGGGAGGGGAAGAACAAACTGGCCAGTCGGAGCAGCAAAGGGGGGGCGGGGGGGGGCAGGGGGAGACGGACAAACCGGCCGGCCGGAGCGGCAAAGCAAAGAAAAAACAGAAACAAAATACCTGCGGGGCAGTGGGAGCGTGGGTGCAGGGGGACTCCTGCCCCTGCAGACCCTGGGCAGTGGAGTGCACACCCCGGCTAGCGGGGAGAGAGAGAGAAGGGGGGCCCTCAAGGCTTCCTTAAGCGGGGTGCTGCCACGCGGCCCCTACGCGTGCGCGGCCTGCCGGGAGGGCTCTGCGCCACTCCGGTCGGCAGGCAGGGAAGGACGCAGGCTGCCCTCCAGGCTTGCTGCAGGGCGCTCCCGTCCTCCACGCCACCGCCCCCTACAGGGCAGCGGGAGCAGCAAACCAAAAAGAAAAAACCTGCAGGGCGGCCAAAGCGGTGAAGCGCAAAAAAAAGAAAAAGAAAAAAAAGAAAAGAAAAGGATTAGATGGAATGCCGCCCCTTGGAATCTGCCGCCCCAAGCACAAGCTTGCTCCGCTGCTGCCTGGAGCTGGCCCTGCTCGGTAAAGCCCAACATGCCTGCAGATGCAAAACACTACCATAACTGGATGCATTTCAACTTAACCCTGCCACCTTGCCTCCCCAAGCAGAGTGAAGGCAGCTTGTTGGCTCCTGACCTCACTGCAGGGCTGGGGTACTCTATCCGGGCTTCAGTGATTTATCTCACAGATGTGCCTTCACCAGGCATCATGAGACAGGGAGTGCTGCCAAGCTGCAAGAAGTCAATATGTCCTAAGAAGTCTGTCCTGTCAAAACAGCCATCTGACCTTAAAGGGTGAATCCTCCCATAACACATACGGGCCATCAGCTGGCTCGCTCCTTCGTTAGATGGGCTGAGATGCAGTCGCTGTCAAATAGAGCCAACACTCACGCAGCATGTGTGCATTGGCAAATGAACCTCAGTGGTGTGGGAAGGGCCAGGCTGTTCTGTACTGGACGCTGAACGAGCAAAGGGGACATGCAGCCTGGGTGCCGCTGTCTCAGCCTGCATGTGGGCAGAGCTCCTTCGGGGTTCTCATTATGGGGCTCAGGGCTATTTCAGTCACATCTGCAGACACAATGCGCCGCTGGCAAAGGGGCCCCTCCACGCTACTGATAAACAAGTGCCCCCATCACTGTGCTACTGTCAGATACGGACACACACACACGTGTGCATTCACACACACACTTGCTTAGTTGACAATTATTTAGCTGTTCATGAAAAAATAGAGCTCTCGACACCGAGAATCTAAACACGGCGCGCTCTCATATCACCTCACCCGTCGGTAGATCTCAAAGCACTTGACAAATGCTAATTAAGCCTCCCAACCCCCATGAAGTAGGCCAGGATTATTGTCCCGTTTTTCAGATGGGGGAGGTGCAGACACAGCGAGGTGAGATGACTTGTCCACTCAATAACACCCCTCCCAGAGTCTGGAAATGAGCACAGGTCTGTGAGTCAGGACACCTGGGTTCATTTCCAGACTGTGGAAGGTATCACACGACCTATAATGTCCATGCACAGCAAACAAGCCCTTAGTGTTTCAGGCCCATCTGAAAGCATTTAAGGCTGGCTCCTGAGGCTGTGTAGTGCATGCCAGCAATCCAGTTTCCCAGAGGGAAGCGACTGGCTGTCCTTGGGATCATCAAGAGGCAGAAACACAGCAGGCGTGTCCTGCAGAGAAAGTTAGACAACATCCGACCTTGCTTACAAAGCAGCCAGACGCGGTGCCTGAGCACAGAGAGCACTGGGAATCTACTCACTCAAAGGGCCACGGAGGAATCCACTGCAGAGAGTCCCTGCTCCTTCCCGAGAAGTTCAGAACAGCTTCCTGCCGTCGGCCGCAGCCCCACAGCCCACGGGCACCCTCAGGACCCACGTGCGTGAGCCGGCCTGTAGTGGCTGCTGCCAGCAAAGAAACAGCTGGTAATAATTAGCCAGAAACTAATTCCATGTAAAGTTCTATGTGCCTGGAAAAAGAGCACACCAAGCCCTTGCCTTCTGCCCTGGGGCTCAGGTTTTATGTTTTGTTTCTGGGGAATATGACTAAGACTATGCCTGGCTGTCACATGGAGTCTGGCTTAAATGCCTCCTTGGAGCCTCCTGGTTCCACGTTGAATGCTACACAGGCTCCAAACCTGCTCCAAGCACAGCACTCGTGGGGGCTGACGGGACACCAGAGAGTGCTGCTGTAGAGGCCACAGGGTGCTTTACTGCTGCTAGGAGGCTCTGCCCTCCCAGCTGTCTCACACCCTACCTTGCCTATGGAAGAACATAAGAATGGCCCTACTGGGTCAGACCAAAGGTCCATCTAGCCCAATATCCTGTCTTCCAACAGTGGCCAATGCTAGGTGCCCCAGAGGGAATGAACAGACCAGGGAAACATCAAGTGATGCATCCCCTGTCATCCATTCCCAGCTTCTGGCAAACAGAGGTTAGGCACACCATCCATGCCCATCTTGGCTAATAGCAATTGATGGACCTACCCTCCATGAACTTATCTAATTCTTTTTTTGAACCCTTTATAGTCTTGGCCTTCACAACATCCTGTGGCAAGGAGTTCCACAGGTTGATTATGTGTTGTGTGAAGAAATACTTCCTTTCGTTTGTTTTAAACCTGCTGCCTATTCATTTCATTTGGTGACCCCAGTTCTTGTGTTAGGAGAAGGAGTAAATAACACTTCCTTATTTACTTTCTCCACACCAGTCATAATTTTATAGTCCTCTATCATATCCCCCCATATGGCTGCCGTTCCCATACCCCTAATCATTTTTGTTGTCCTTTTCTGAACCTTTTCCAATTCCAAAATATCTTTTTTGAAATGGGATGACCACATCTGCACACAGTATTCAAGATGTGGGCGTACCATGGATTTATATAAAGGCAACATGGGAACATGCAGCATTCCTGGCTACCTGCAGCAGCCTCTGAGAGAAGGGATACTGAGCCAGGGCCCCTATTTCTGCCAGAATTAGGCGCTGAGGGTTTCTAGGCAGAAGCTGAAAACATCACTAACTTTAAGGGGGACCTTTGTGTCTGGGGAAAGGTAACTGCCCCCTGACTTCCATGGGCAGAGACGCCCTGGCACATTGCCCTGCTTTTTGATTATCAGAAGTGCCTGTGTGATGTGAACACCAGTTTTCTTCCTTGCATGGACCAGCTGCTCCCCCTTAGCAATGCCAGCAACGTCATGATGAAGAACTTGGAGGGAGGATCCAGATAACTGCACAGACCCCAAGCAGTGAGGCTGGCTGAAAATCTGTCGCTGTGGCTCATGGCTAGTCTCCCATTGAGCCAGAAGGCCATAGAGAGGTTGTTGGTTGCCACAGGTGTCTTAGGGCTGTTGGGCCCAGTGCTATAAAAGGAGAGAGTTGAAGTGCTCTGTCAGAGACACTGACCTTTGGGAGAGATGTCCTGTCTGCCCATCTCTGACGGGTACACCCATCCCTAGTGCTAGCAGGGCCAGGCGGATGTTAAAATTCTCAGGGTTTACTTTGGGAAGAGTTAGGGATTGCTCCAGGGTTCCACCCCATTTCCTCCCTTCCTCGGGATCTTTGCGCAGGGCTGGGTGTGAGCGTGTGCTGAGCGCAGGATGTCTGCTGCATTGGCCTGCATGGCCCCTGCACTGCCAGCACCAGCTCACTACTGCACAGAGCACCCTGGGGGTCAGGAGCGTGATGGGTGCTGGAGAAAATCCAGCCAGCTCTGTTCTCCTTCAGGGAGAAAGGGAGGGGTCTGGGATCAGGGGCCGTTAGCTCGTGGGAATGTTACTGGATGCCCCAATCTCTGCCTGGCTAAGAATGGAAACTTTAGTTCTCTGACACTTGAAAGCAGCCCTCACTCATAGCCCTGGCTGCAGCTGCCTTGTGACAGCCCTGTGCAGCGTCTCTTCCCCGAAGCACCTTCCTACAGCACTCTTCCAGCTGCTCTCCCCCATCACCCCACCCGCAATCCATGCACCCAAGTTCCCAAGGCACTTCAAAGGAGTACCCAGGCGAGGAGTCTGTGGTGCAGGAGGGTCTGAGCAACTCTCTTCCGCCAGGAACTGGCAGTTCTAGGAGACCATTCCCCATTCTGAGGGGGAAAACACCCATTTCCAAGGGCAGCGGGACAATCCCCCTGCTGTGAGCAACATGAGCTCATGGATAAATAAAGCAATTCTCTGTCACAGCAGCTACCTCTCAGCCTTGTGATGGGGCCACAACCACCTCCCCTCCCAGTCAGGCCAGGCCCCATCCTGCTCATGCCGGAGTCAACAAGACCCATGCCACTGGTTTCCCTGGGAGCAAGACTACACCCCAGCTCTTCTCCTAGGAGTACGCAAAGGTGCAGGGAAAGTAACCCTGGCTGAAGCGTGAATTGCTGCCAGCCCCTTTCCCCCTCCGAGAGCTCCCTTTCCTTCCCTACCTTTCCAGCTGCAGGCTTCTCCCGGGTTTCTCTGGTGCTTCGGATCTCACTGCGCTACCTGCCCCTTGCTCCTTGGAAAGCAGCGAGCAAGCCCTGCACAGGGGAGGAACTGTGGGGAAGGAAGGGGACGGCCAGCAGCAGAGCGGGACAGACGGGGTGGGGGGGGTATCTTTCCGAAGGCTACGAGCTAAAAGGAAAAGGATGTTTTGTAATATTTGGCCAGCACTTTGCAGGCAGAGAGAGGAAATCAGCTGTGCCCTAGGGAGCGCAGAGGCAGACCGCTCTGGCCGAGGCTTACAGATCAGCAGCTCCCAAGCTTGTCTGCAATTGAGTCTCGCAGTTTAAAGTCCCGTCCAGACCTTGTACCTTACTCTCTCCCCCACCCTTTAATTATTTTTTTTAGCCGAGGCCCCGTTGGCGTCATGCCATAAAAATGTGCTCGTGGGGAACTTGGCAGGCAGGGCCTCTCCCCAAGAGAGAATTTCTCCTCTTACAGAAGAGACGTGTCACGTGTTCGCCCGCCTCTGGCTGTTGAGGGGAAATAAGGGGGCTTCTGTGAGGTCTTTCCTGAGTTTGTGCAGAGTTGCCTTGGTCCAGCACGGGTAGCAAAGCTGCAGGCCTGGCCCCTGCTGCCCCACCAATGGGCCTCACGGAGCGAGGGGGAGGGGGTCTGCTCAGCCTTTGGTCTCTCATCTGAGACTGACAGCAAAGGGGGTAGTGGATCTCTAGATTGGGGGCAAGGGGACCTGACATGATGAATCCCCAGGGTGAGCGGTTTGCGGTTGCTGATCCGTGCCAAATGTTGTGTCTGGCCTGCTGCCAGGCTCCTTGTGCCTGGAGGGCAAGGGGCTCTGTGGTGCAGAGGATTCACCCAGAAAGGAGGTAATTGGAGAGCTGGTATTGTTTGTCTGCTCCCTGCTCCCCTCCGCCAGCACATGACACAATCTGGTCCACCCCCACCTCCCCTCACTCAGTCCAGGGGCTCCAGACGCTGCCCCACCCACCCGTTGGCTTGACTCCCTGTCAATGATGAAGGCACCTGGACTCCCACCAGCCTGCAGCCCAGCATCAGGACAAGTTACCACAGAGATACGGGGCCAAGTTCAGACCTGGTGTCAGTGGTGGAGCTGATGGAACGGCACCAGCTCCTAGCAGGTCTGAACTTGGCCCGTTACTGTTAACCATGGTAGGGTTTGGAAGGGGCCTGGGACAGACGGAGGCAGGTACACTCCACAAGGGAGTCAGGATGACCCTGTCACTGCTTCTGTGCCTTGAGGCATCAGCTGGGAGGCTCGGGGAAGGACTCCCCACTAGGGTAACATATCCTACGCTGGCCCAATGAGTTATGGGTTGTTGTTATTACTACTTGGGGTAGCAGCAGCCACTGTCTGCCAGGCACTCTCCAAACATGACAGGACAGTCCCACGCGTAAGGCTGCAAGTTCCTTGGAAGCATCAAATAAGAGCTGCACAGCAGAGTACAGCCGAGCAGGACCTGCTGGCTACTCCGGTTCTGCTTCTCAGCTGGGAGACAAGTGGCAGGGAGCTAAGGGAACTGTTCTCCATGTTATGGCAGACGCGGACCTCAGCCAGGTCAGGACCCCCCTGGGCAGGGCACTGCTAGACAGACAGTAAGAGACCCTGCACTCTACATTGAAAAAAGAGCATGCTGGAGGTTTGCGTTTCTGAAGGGGAGGCATCAGGGTCCTCCGAACACTGCCCAGGGCCCGCCCTTTTGGGGCACGTCTGCACTAGGAAAAAGGTGTGTTCTAAACTGACATTTGGTCAAATCCTAGTGAACACAAGGCAGTGTGTGGTTCTCCCAAGAGTTCGCAGGTCGAGGTAAAGTCTACATGGGAGCCTAGGCTTATTTGGAGCTGAGAACTCATGGGAATAACCACAACCTGCTTTGAGTGCACCAGGATTTTACCTGGTGTTAGTTACATGTTCACTACCAGGAGGATAGAGCCTTATATCCTAGTGAAGACGAGGCCTGGCTAGATTCTTGCGCAGCTGAGGGGATGACTTGCTCTGCTTGCTCTTCTGAGGTTTTCCCACAAGATGGCAGCATTATTATTCCAAAAGGTATCCCTGACCGAATACTGGCCCGTTTCCACCAGGGGAGGGCTGAGTTCTGAACAGCCCTTTAAGATCTCCCAGTTCGATGGGGCTGGGCTGGCTCCGCATCCGCGTCCAGTCACTCTGCCCGAATTTTGGAATTAACTCTCGCTCTCCCATAGTTCCAGGGCCCTGTGCAGGGATCTCCTGCTGGTGGAACTGGCATTTCCTGGACCTAGACCAACACTACAGATATTTAGCCGTAAAATAAAATCCCCAAGCCAGAGCCGGAGCCCCAAAAGAACCAATTAAAAACGAGTGCCCTGGGCCGTCAGCTCTTTCTGTGATGGTGCTGCGGGATGGCTTGGCTTCCACACTCATTGTCCCCTTTGCACTGTTAGCCTATTGTTGTTATTTGTCTTGTGGCAGTACCTGGGAACCTCAGTCAAGGAGCAGGGCCCCCTTGTGCTGAGCACAGAACAACAGAATGTAACAAATAAACAGTCCCAGACACAATATTGCCAGCCCCAAATGTGAAAAAAAATCATGGGTCAGCCCTCCCCACCCCATGAGATTGGCTTAAAAATCATGAGATTTCAAAAATCATCATCATCATGGCTGGGCTCTTATTTCCCGTTATTGATTGTGGATCGGGTGGACTGGAGCCACATGCTCGTCTCCGTAACCACAGGCTAGAAATGTCCTTAATTTTTGAATGAAAGTGGAGAGTCTCATGTAGTCACAGACTCCAGCAAGTGCAGCTCAAAGGAAGACCCACATATTGTGACACTCAGCCAAGCCACACCTACCTAGTAGCGGCTGGGGGTCCGGAGGCAGGGGGGGCTGCCCGAAGCCGGTAGCGCTGGCTCGGGCAGCTCGGCTCTTAAAGTCTGAGAGGGGAGGAGCGGAGCAGAGCAGCCGTGGGAGGGGAAGTGCCCGGCTGGCATTTTCCCGGACATGTTTGGCTTTTCGCCAATTCCCCCCGGACGGGCGTTTGATTGCCGAAAAGCAGGACATGTCTGGGAAAAACCGGACGTATGGTAACCCTAGTCAGCAGGGGCTGCCGATCCGTCCCATTCATCAGGGCTGCCATCCTGCGGCTTCAGCATTAGTGGCTGGGGTGACTTGGGGAAAGGTCTCAACCTCCCCACATCCTACTTCACTGCTGCCAGAATCCCTCCTGCCCCCCCGCTACAGTCCCCTCCCTACCCAACCTGGGTGGGGCTGGAGGAGAGGGGTCTGAGAACTTGAGCTGTGGATTGGAGGTGGAACAGCTGTCAGGGGCACTGACGGGGAAGTGGCAGGAACTCCCCGTACAAGGAGGGGGGTTGCCACTGGAGGTCACTAGGAAGGACAACAAGACTCCATCCTGGGGGTCAGGAGGGGGAATCCATCCCTCAGAGGTGGGCAGGGGCTGGGTGGAAATGCTGCTGGTTCCAGGGGCCGTTAATCCCCCCTGATTCCTCGGAGGCGTCTGAGTCTCAGACAGGTTCTCGTTCCCTTGCAGCAGGAGGACGTCACGGCCAATGTGATGCGCCAGCTCCGTATCATGCGGCACTTGCGCCAGGTGCCCGAGGCGCTGCAGGGCCTGTGCCTCTGAGGCCACCAGCAACTCCCGCTCTCTGCTGCAGGTACTGCTCTGGCTCTCTGTAAATGGGGAGCTAGTGGAAGGGGAAATGGAGCCCCCTGGCACTCACAGAAACCCTCTCCCCTCTCTGTGGAGCAGGGTCCTTTCCTCTGCCCCCAAATTCCTTCATCTGGGACAGGAGCTCTTTCCCTCACACCCATTCCCCTCCCCCGTTTCCTTGATCTACCACCATCCCATTCCCCCTGCGCCCAGGCAGAGCTCTGCTTGCCCCATATGGTGCAGAAAGGCCTGTGATATGCAGGGGGTCAGATTAGATGCTCTAACGGTCTCTTCTGCCCATAAAGTCTACTCATTTCTGAGAAACCGAGTGTAGCATTGGGAGCAGCCTCTGCTGTTTTACTGTCTAGCCGGCTTGCTTCCTAGAATGAACACTCATTGAGCGGGGTGATCCACAGAGAGTAGCTCTAACCTCCAAAGGGTCTGGCCTGCGGCAGAACATTAGCACTGCAGGGGAGGGGTGGGTGTGACAGTGACATCACAAAGGCCTCTAGTAGGACCTCAGCCTATTGGTCAAAGGTGCTTGGGAGGTGGTGACCTCACAGAGAGATGCTGACATCAGCCAGGCAGGACAGGGGCGCAGGGCCAGGGAAACCTCTGAGTCCCCTGTAGCTTTCCTTCAGCAAGTCTCCTTCTCGAGGTCTCTCTTTGAGGGCTGAGGGAGTATTAGGGGTCATGTACGTGAGCGCCAGGAGGAACCTCTTTTGAGTTTTCTCCTTTCTTTTTCCTGATTTTACTAGAAAACAGACGTCCCTGTTTAGAAGGTCAGAGCCTCCAAGAGGTTTGGAACCTGTTCAGTCTGATCCATCTGTTCCACAAGTTCTTCAGTCCAATCCACTTCCCTATCTAATTTCCTTAATTTTTTAAAGTTAGCCCTTTTGAAAAAAAAAACCCTAGTCACAGATCTATTTTTGTTTACCCTTCCATTTAGTTTAAACTGAATTAGCTCATGATCGCTCAAACCAAGGCTGTCCCCTACAACCATTTCTTCTAAGAGATCCTCACTACTCACCAAAACCAAATCTAAAATGGCATCCCCTCTTGTTGGTTCAGCAACTACTTGTTGAAGGAATCCATCAGCTATCACATCTAGGAAAATCTGAGCCCTATTATATTACTAGCACTTGTCCTCCAGTCTATATCTGGGAAGTTAAAGTCTCCCATGATCACACAATTCCCATTAGTATTTACTTCATTAAAAACATTGAAGAGGTCTCTATCCCTATCCAAATCAGACTCTTGTTCTAACAGACAGCAACCCCCCCCCCCCCGCCCGAAAGGCAGAGATAGAGCCCAGGAATCGAGATGGTGGGGAAATTTCATTGAAACCGTTTCTGACCGAAAATCCTATTCAAACTAAACCAGTTTGTTTCTTGAAATCATAACAAGTGGCAAGGAAATTCTTTGTCACAATGTGTTAACTTGTCTCGTTGCATCAAAGAGGAGACCCTTAGATCTCAAAAATTAGATAAGATGCTTCAGTCTGAGCTGAGTAGTTGCTGCTCTTAACAATTGCAAAATAATACAATACAAATAAAATAAACTATTTCAGCCATTCTATTATGTCCTAATCTGATCTGAGTAAACATGATAGGACACCTCATCTTATGCACTGCTCCTAGTGACACTCTCCAATAGACCCAGCAGTCCTTATTTCCAGGCCCCTTCACTAACCACTGCTGCACACTCCCTCCCACAGCTGGCAATTACAACCAGGCCCTCATGTCCGGTCCCCCTGCTTTGAGAGGGAGTGTGCTCCGCTGGAGTGATTGGAGCAGGGAACTGGGAGTCAGGACTCCTGGGTTCCATTGCTGGTTTCCTATTGACCTGTGGGACTTGGGGTAAGTTGCTGCCCCCTCTAGGCTCTGTCCCCAGCAGTCAAATGGGGATTTCATACTTTCCCACTATTGGAAAGTGCTGGGAGAATCCCCCAGCAAAAGCTGCTCTGACAATGCTAAGCAGCATCTGTTTGCTTGTGAGAATGTCCTATGGGACTGTGTCAAAAGCCTTATTAACACCAAGATAGATCACATCTACTGTTTACCCACCTCCACTAGGCCCCTAACCCTGCCAAAGAAGGAGCTAGGATTGGTCTGAAATGATTTGTTCTTGACAAGTCCATGCTCACTAGTCCTAAGAACCAAATTGTCCTGCAGGTGCTGACAAACTGATTGTTTAATAAGCAGAGGCTGCTCCCAATGCTACACTCGGTTTCTCAGAAATGAGTAGACTTTATGGGCAGCAGAGACAGTTAGAGCATCTAATCTGACCCCCTATCACAGGCCTCCTGTCTACCACAATAGCTACTTTTGGGGCAAACACATTCCGGAAAGGCATCTAGTCTTTATTAAATGACATCAAGAGATGGAGAATCCACCACTTTCCTTGGTAGCTTCTTCCTGTGGTCAATCATCCTCGATGTTGAATATTTGTGCCTTATTTGTCATAGGAATTTGTCTCTTTTCACCTTCCAGCCATTGGGTCTTGTTCTGCCTTTCTCTGCTCGATTAAAGAGCCCTTTAATACCCAATATTTTCTCTCCATTAAGGCATTTCAACACTTCAGTGAAGTCATCTTTCAATCTTCTTTTGATAAGCTAAACAGGTTGAGCTCTTTCAATAGCTCACTAGAAGGCATTTTTCTCCAGCCCTCAGAACATTTCATGGCTCTTTGCTGCCCCAGCTCCAATTTCTAGGACCATCTTTTTCAAAGGAGGACACCAAGACTGGAGGCAGTATTCCAATAGCAGTCTCGCTGCTGCTGTGTCACCTCCCTATCCTACTCACGGCTCTGCTCCTACGTCTAATGATGGCTTTAGCCCTGTTCACCACAGCATCGCACTGGGAGCTCATGTTGAGTGGCTTCTCCACTCTGGCCCCTAAATCCTTTTCAGAGTCACTGCTTTCCTGGATACACATCCCCATTCTGGAGGTGTGGCCGGCGTGCCTTGTGGCTACGTATAGGAGCTTGCATTGGGCTCTGCTCAAACTTGTTTTCTTTGAATGGGTCCAGCTGGCCGAATGAGCCAGATCGCTCTGTATCACTGCCCTCTCCCCATCAGGAATTACCACTCTGCCTGTATTTTGTCACCCCCCAATCTTATCCGCAGTGATTGTATGTTTTCTCCCAATTCATTGCTAACAATTATTTTAAAAAATTAGTCCTTGAGAGCTTCTTCAGACCCTTAGTACCCAGGACCTGCTCCCCACATCACAGTGAGAAATGCTGTCCAGCCCTGCTGGTACATACGGGATAAGCAGAGAACAAACACACTTTAGGAGCTGTGTTGTCCATAGGCTCTGTACAACATGTGGGGGTCAGCAGATTACAAATGCACGACAGACCTGTAGTGTAGACAGGTCCCAACTGTGTCTCGGTTCCCCACCCTGCTCTAAGTTTAGTCACAGCCGCCATGTCTTTTCTGCCATGTCCCTTAACCCCACGTCACTGCAGAAGAGAGATTTTCTGGTAGCCAGCTGGCTCTCCTGCATGTGGATTTCGTTCCAAAAGACGTGCTCTGGCTCAGTCCCATGCTATGGTTGGCTGAAGGAACCACTAGGCCCTGAATTGTACAGGAGGGGCGACTAGATGCACATAATGGTCCTTTCCGACCTGAACCTCTATCAATCGCTACATTTTCTGCTGCTAGGAAGAGAACTCTGGACCTATTTTCTCTCATTCACTTTCAGTCGGAATAATTTCAATCCAGGCCAAAGGATTTCCTCTTCCATTGTGTCTTCAGCACCTTTGCGAGCAAAGAGTTACTGTTACCCACAGGTTACCAGTTTCAACCTGTCCCTGGGTGAGATGGCCAGGAAAGGGGTTGGAGCTCAACTGCACCTGGCCCAGGTGATACAGCTCCCTAGGGTGAAGGGAATAAGTGTGGGGGTCACGTGACAAGACGCAGCCTGTGACTAGGACCCAAGCCTGCTGAGAGATAGAAGGGCAGCCTGTGCTCAGCCAGGAGAGAGACCCCAAGGGAAGCAGGCATGGGAGGGGCTTGGAGCGTCCTTTAAAGGTCAGGGACAAGCTGGGAAGGGGCCAGGCTGAGCACTAAGGACAAGGCCCTAGGAGGGAAAGACAGGGCAGTTTAGGAGATGGGGCAGATAGTCCAGTTGGTTTCGGCTCCCAGGACCAGACACCCAGAGGTGAAGGTGATTGTCGGGGCTTCTGTCCTTCTTCCCCAGTGTAGATTTGATAGTGGAGAAGACTGATGCCGTAAGGGGGAAGTGAGTTACCCCAAGGTCACCCAGTGAGTTTATATCACAAATGCATACTCGGAAGGATCCAATAGAAACATGGATTTTCCAGTCTCTTCTTTCCAGGAGTCCCCAGGGCTAAGGTAAAACCCCTCTGCCCCTCCCCATTCTGCTCACCTCCAAGATGTGCTGGAGTTTGTCTGTGCTGCGGGGTGCTGTCAGCAGGATCGAGAGCTCGTCATCCATGTTCTCTGGGCAGGCCTTGCTCAGAGCCTGCCAGCGGAGGAAGACCAGGGGTCAGGATTATGGAACCTGGGGTGACACCTGCCAGGATGACAGCAGGCTCTGTAGTCCTTGCCCAGAGCAGCTCTCTGCAGAGAGTCTGGTGCACAGCAGTGTAGGGAACAGCCAAGCTGCTAGGGATGGGAGCTGGGCTTCCTGGCAGAGTCCAGCACCCAAAGCCCAGCATCTGCAAGGAAGGGATTCCCCACAGAGGGGCAACACCATCTCCCACACACAGGGAGTCTCCCCCTGACACTTGATTCATCCTATGGCCTGTTCCCATCTCTGCCCACCACACTCCCAACTCAGCAGCTCCAGCTACCGAAGGGAGCACGAAGCAGAGGCCTTCCTGCTCCTGGGACAGAGGAGTAGGTTGATGATCTACCTGGATGTGAGCGTTGGCCTTCCCCATGCCCAGGGTCTAGACTCCATTCAGAGCATCGCACCGGAATTGCGATTCCTATTCTGGATCTAGTGGCAGCTTCAGTTTGCTGGCAGGAGACTGTACATGAGACCTTGCAGTTGCGGGGGTGACACAGGCACTAACATGTGCATGGGAGTTTGAGCAACAGGGCAGAGGCCTGTGTGGGGCAAGGAGGGCAGGGATTTGGGAAGCAAGAGCAGAGGATCAAACCCTTTCTTAATGTGGGTCGGGATGATCCCCATTTCAAAGATAGAGAAAGTGAGGCACCAGGTGGGAGAGTGACCTGGCCAGGATCACGTTACCGCTCAGTGGCAGGACTGCAAACAACCCATTCCCTGATCTCCTCACTGGACGCTGCTGCCCCTCCTGTA
The DNA here is from genome assembly GCF_011386835.1 of Chrysemys picta bellii. NCBI lineage: Eukaryota > Metazoa > Chordata > Testudines > Emydidae > Chrysemys > Chrysemys picta. The sequence goes on along the minus strand of NC_088792.1, from coordinate 163,192,281 downwards.
TAACCCCTCCAGCCATCCTCGCCCACAGGCCATCCCCACCACTCTCCAATACCAGGCTGTTTCCACAATGGAAGCAGGCTTGTAACAGAGTTCACTCACCGATAGGTGCCCCTTCCTTCAAGGCCTGGGGTCACAGATTTCTTGGGCTAGCACGCCCGCCAGCAGGTTTCTGGCTGGGAACTCAGCCCTTCGGCCAGGCGACCATCTTTTAGTCCCACTCCTTCCTGGGTCTCGCTCATCCCAAACGAAAAGTCAAAAAATGTCTGTAACTGAAACAAGATCCTCTGTCCCTTGGGGGCTTTTCCTCAGCCTGACTTTGGCTTGGCCTGCCCTTGCTGGCCTTGGTAGCCCTTCCTATGGCCCTGTACATCCCCTTCCTTAGAGACCGTGGGAGAACCAGTCCTACCCTGGATTCTAGGTTCTGCCCCAAGGCCTTGTACCGAACAGCTAGGCCTGCTCCTGTACCTTTGTTGCGGTTTCCCCTGGTTTCCCCTCAGCTGGAGCTCACTCTGTAATCCATTTGGCCTAGCTCCAGGCTTTATAGCCCACAGGCCAAGCCCCCCGTTATATACCCTCCTCCTTAGAGCCTGGCCCACGCGGGGGCAAGTTCTATTCTTCTCCAAGCTTCATCCCTCCTCATCTCATCGCCGTCACCGGCTGCGCGCTTGTACAGCTTGTACATGGCAACCCCCCCACCCCCCGAAAGGCAGAGATAGAGCCCAGGAATCGAGATGGTGGGGAAATTTCAATGAAACCGTTTCTGACCGAAAATCCTATTCAAACGGGGGCAAGTTCTAGTCTTCTCCAAGCTTCATCCCTCCTCATCTCATCGCCGTCACCGGCTGCGCGCTTGTACAGCCTGTGCGCAGTGTCTGCAGCTCCACTGCCAGCTCGCTCGGGGCAAACCTTCTCTTCTGCAGTATCCCGACGCTCTTCCTGCAGCCACTCAGTCTCATGAACAGCTGCTTGGAGAGCCTGTTCTGAAGCCTTTAGCGTCTTCTGTTGCCTTTTTGCTACTGCCGCTGCATATGCCAAAACCTTTTCGGTCAGGGTCTGAGAACCCACCATGGACTGCTCCACCCTTGTGCTTGTCCCTCCTCCAGTCTGCTTCATCTCTGGGCCAATCATTTCGTCCTTCATCTCCCTGCAGCACCCGACAGGGTGTGTTGGTGGAGGGTCTGCAAGGTCCATGGCCACCCCAGCCACCTCCACCTTGCCTGCCTCATGGGGGTTTGTGTCAGAGGACACCTTCTCCTTTCTTTCTAACTTCTTAGGGCCCTGGCCCCTCGTTCAGCCACTCAGCAATTTCCTAAGCAGGCCGTGTCTTTTGATATGGCCTGCTTCTCTGCCCCCAAAACAAAGAACTCTTGCTCCCATCTTGGCATTAGGCCACGTTTGTACACTTTCTCATGCCCTTCTCCCTGGGCTAACCTTCTCAGCACAGCCCAGGCATGCTCTCCTTCTCTGCTCTTTTTGTTCATGGGCATAGCAGACCCTGGGTTGATTTCCCTTTGCAGGATCTCTCACAGGTATTGCTGCTGCTGCGTCTGTAGCTCCACCTGCACTTCCTTCTGCGTCTGTTGGTTTTCTAGGAGCTGCTGGAGAAACCCCTAGATCTGCTTTGGCTGCTTAACCAGTCCCTGGAACTGAAGTGGGAAATCCAGCGACCAGCTTGGTCCCTTGATACACCTGCTTGGGGGAGGGATAGCTCAGTGGTTTGAGCATTGGCCTGCTAAACCCGGGGTTGTGAGCTCAATCCTTGAGGGGGCCATTTAGGGATCAGGGCAAAAAACTGTCTGGGGATTGGTCCTGCTTTGAGCAGGGGGTTGGACGAGATGACCTCCGGAGGTCCCTTCCAACCCTGATATTCTATGATTCCTTCAGCAACCAAGACTTCCCTCTCGGATCACAGGGGGAATTCAATCCTGCCAACTATGCCAATCATAAATGAATCTACTCATCGTTAGGTGCCCCCCGGCAGCCAGGCATGGCATCACAGCCCTCTCGCTGGGCTAGCGTCCCCCATCCATGCTCGCTCCAGCACCACGGCAGTTTCTCTGCCTGGTAACTCCGGCCAGGTCACCACCTTTAGTCCACCCTTCTGGGGCCCAGCTTGCCTCACACTAAAAGTCCAAAGAGGTCTTTCCACAGACAGAAGTCCTTCTGCCATCGCTGGGGCACTTGCTCAGCCTGTAGCCCCCTTGCTGGGCTTGGGAACCCTCTCCAGGTGCGTGTACGCCGCCTCCTCTGGGGCCGGTAGGGGAACCCAGTCCCACCCTGACATTGATAGCAGCTCAGGGCCCTGGACCCAACAGCTAGGTCTGCACCTTTCTCTTTGCTGCACTTTTCCAACCTCTCTTCTCAAGTTCCCCTCCAGGCTTTCCTTGCTGCTCTGAACTTCCTACCTCGTTCTCAATCCTGTTGCTACCCCAGCTGGGGTGTATCACCACTGAAGTCTGGCTCTTTAGGGGGGCGGATATGGTGCCTCTCAGTTCGGGCTCATTCTGTAATCAGCTTTCTGTGAGTGCCAGGGGGCTCCATTTCCCCTTCCACTAGCTCCCCATTTACAGAGAGCCAGAGCAGTACCTGCAGCAGGGAGCGGGAGTTGCTGGTGGCCTCAGAGGCACAGGCCCTGCAGCGCCTCGGGCACCTGGCGCAAGTGCCGCATGATACGGAGCTGGCGCATCACATTGGCCGTGACGTCCTCCTGCTGCAAGGGAACGAGAACCTGTCTGAGACTCAGATGCCTCCGAGGAATCAGGGGGGATTAACGGCCCCTGGAACCAGCAGCATTTCCACCCAGCCCCTGCCCACCTCTGAGGGATGGATTCCCCCTCCTGACCCCCAGGATGGAGTCTTGTTGTCCTTCCTAGTGACCTCCAGTGGCAACCCCCCTCCTTGTACGGGGAGCTCCTGCCACCTCCCCCTCAGTGCCCCTGACAGCTGTTCCACCTCCAATCCACAGCTCAAGTTCTCAGACCCCTCTCCTCCAGCCCCACCCAGGTTGGGTAGGGAGGGGACTGTAGCGGGGGGGCAGGAAGGATTCTGGCAGCAGTGAAGTGGGATGTGGGGAGGTTGAGACCTTTCCCCAAGTCACCCCAGCCACTAATGCTGAAGCCGCAGGATGGCAGCCCTGGTGAATGGGACGGATCGGCAGCCCCTGCTGACTGAATCCTCCTGTTCTCTCCAGTAGGGCCGGCTTTAGGAAGGGCGGGGCCCAATTCGAACATTTTTGGTGGGGCCCCGGCAGGGATGACTAACAAAAAAAATAATGTAAAAAAAAAGCCTTTCATTTCTTCCATGTATTATTTACTTTCCATAACTATATAAATAATAAAATTATTCTGTACATTGCATCATATATGCTGTTGATCGGTTATTTTAGGGTTACCATTCGTCCGGATTTACCCGGACATGTCCTCCTTTTTCTGCTAAAAATAGCGTCCGGGGGGAATTTGTAAAGCACTCACAATGTCCGGGATTTCCCCCTCCCGCAGCAGAGCAGAGCGAGCGGCTGGGAGGGCTGCAGGAAAGTCCCGGGCTGGACTCTGGAGCAGCTTCCTCCTCCCTGCATTCTGAGCCTGCAGCTCCTCCTCCTGCAGCCCGGTCCAGCAGCACTGTGCAGGGCCAGGGACCGGGTTTTGTTGTGCTGGGGAGCTCAGCCACGTGTCCGGCTGGCACAGAGCCCAACACCCTGTTCTGAGCAGGGAGGTTCTGGGGCCAGGGAGGTTCTGGAGGGGGCAGTCAAGAAACGGGGGGGGGGCTTTTTGGGGGGAGTGGAGAAAGTTTTGGGTAGTCAGGGTACAGGTAGGGGGTAGGGTCCTGGGGGGCAGTTGGGGGGGGGTCTTAGGAGGGGGCAGTTAGGGGACAAGGAACAGGGAGTCTTAGGTAGGGGGTGGGGTTCTGGACGGCAGTTAGGAGCAGGGGTCCCAGGAGGGGGCAGTCAGGGGACAAGGAGCGGGGGGGTAGGGGGCTGGGAGTTCTGGTGGGGAGCTGTCAGGGGGCAGGGGTGGGGAGAGGGATTGGAGCAGTCAGGGGACAGGGAGCAGAGGGGTTTAGATGGGTTGGGAGTTCTGGGGGGGGCTGTCAGGGGGTGGGGAGTGGTTGGATGGGGCGTGGGAGTCCCAGGGGTCTGTCTGGGGGTGGGGGTGTGGATAAGGGTTGGGGCAGTCAGGGGACAAGAGGCAAGGAGGCTTAGATAGGGAGTGGAGTCCTGGGGGGCAGTTAGGGGCAGGGGTCCCAGGAGGGGGCAGTCAGGGGACAAGGAACGGGGGGAGGGTTGGGGGTTCTGGGAGGGCGGGAAGTGGGAGGGGCAGGGGCGGGGCTAGGGCGGGGCTCCTCCCGTCCTCTTTTTTGCTTGTTGAAATATGGTAACCCTATTATTAATGAGCTCCGTTTCACGTGTCTGGGTCGCCGCCACTCCCTGGGGGTGTGCTAGGGTGACCAGATGTCCTGATTTTATAGGGACAGTCCCGATTTTTGGGTCTTTTTCTTATAGGATCCTATTATCCCCCACCCCCTGTCCCGATTTTTCACACTTGCTGTCTGGTCACCCTAGTGGTGTGCACATGTGTGGGTCCCAGCTGCTCCCTGCCCCCCTCATTGAAGCAGGTGTGCAGGGTTACTGTCCTGGGAACTGCAGGGCACCAGTGGACATGGGGCTGGCTGGAGGCAGGGCAGGGGCTCACTGGAGGTAGGGTCTGGCTGCAGGCAGGGCAAGGGGTGCGGGGCTGGCTGGAGACAGGGGTGTGTGGGGCTGGCTGGCTTTGGGCAGGGCCGCAGGGGGGTGCGGCAGGGGTTGCCTGGAGACAGGGCAGGGGGTGCGGCAGAGGCTGGCTGTGGGCAGGGGGTGCAGGGCTGGCTGCAGGCAGGGCAGGGGGGCAGGGCTGGTGCGGGCAGAACAGGGGGGGCGGGGCTGGAGGTAGGGCAGGGGTGCAGCAGGGGCTGGCTGCGGACAGGGGGTGCAGGGCTGGCTGGAGACGGGGCTGGCTGCGGGCAGGGCAGGGGGTGCGGGCTGGTGCGGGGATGGGGTGCAGCAGAGGCAGCTGGAGCCCCGGCCCTTTAAATAGCCCCCGAGCCCCCCGCTATCCCAGGGCTCTGGGGGCTATTTAAAGGGCCTAGGGCTCCCCTGCTTCTACCGCCCCGGCCCTTTAAATAGCCGCGGGAGCTCTGGGGAAGCAGTGGGGCTCCAGTGGCTATTTAAAGGGCCGGGTTGGTAGAGGCAGCGGGAGCCCCGGACTTTTTAAATAGCCCCCAGAGCCCCGCAGCCCTACCCCAGGGCTCCAGCAGTGGGGGTCTGGTGGCAACTTAAAGGGCCTGGGGCTCCGGCCCCTGCTGGGAGCCCTAGGTCCTTTAAATTGCCCCCTGGGGAATCCGAGCCACCCTGGTACAGCGCACTGGCTCTTGCCGGTACACCGTACCGGGGCTTGGGCCCGGGGCCCGATTCAGGGGAATTGGTTGAATTGGCCTAAAGCCGGCCCTGGTGGGGGTATGGCCACAGCGCTGCAGGGAGGGGAACCCTGAGGTGTGGGGGCTGGGTGGGTACTGGGAGTTCCTCCACAAGGGACGGGGGTTGGCCAAGGTCACTCAGCCCCGGGGTGTGGGAGGGGGACTGGCTGAGGGCACTCAGAGCCCCAGGAAGTGGGGGGGGCTGAGGGGAGGGACTGACCAGGGGCACTCAGAGCTCTGGGGGGGCTCTCCGGGGGGGCACTCACAGCCCCAGGAGATGGGTGGGGGAGGGGCGCACAGGATTTCAGGAATTCCCTGGCAGTGAAGAGCTGCTGGCGGCAGGGAGGAGCCAGCCGTGACAATCCCCACTTGGGATCCCTGGCTGGACTAGTGGCTATGGGGGCCCGTGGCCAAGCTGCAGTGGAAGGTGACCTGAAGGAAATGCCTCGGCCTCCAGCTAGGAAGGGCCTGGGCCAGCAATGACCCACCGTGCAGTGTCCCAGCTCCCTGCCCCACACCTGCGGGGCACGGCCCCTCCTCTGTAGGGAGGTTGGCATGTACCTTAGTGCTGCTTCCTCCATCCCCAAAGGCCTCTCCCAGCCAGTCTCTGGCAACCCCTGCCGTTCAGTATGCACATTACCCTCGGGGATGGGGGGGCTGTCACACAGCTGGGCAATTTAACCCGGCTGGGCAGGAGTGTCTGTCTCCCTGGAGCTGGGGTCTCTGCTCCTCTGAGTCTCAGCCCAGGTGTCTCTCTGCCCTTCCCCCCAGTCACCCCCGGGCGAGATGGGAGAGCCCCACGTTGCGTTCCAGCCCCGCATTCATACCCACAAGTGCTGGTGGGTTCCAATCCCAGCTGAACACGCCCACCCGGCCCTAGTGCGGAGCAGAAGTTCCAAGCGCTGCCCCACAGACCCTCTGGCTCTCCGAGCCAGCTCTTACCCATCACTGCAGCACGTCTGGCCCAGGCTGAACACTGCTGCTCTGTTCAGAGAGGCTGGCACTTCTCGCTCCTGCCGTACGAGGGGCAGGTGTTGCTACCGACTGCTCCCCCTAACCCCCGCCCTGCTGCGCTCTGGGGATGCTCCCCTGCTGTGGAGCTCTCAGGTGTCTTGAACTGGAATTTGTTTGGAGAGAAACTGCTAAGAAGCCCTATCAGCCCCGAGCAGAGAATACCTGGGAGCCTGCCTGGGTCGGGCGGGTTTGGTACAGCCTCCCCCCAGATAAGGCTCTTCCCTGGACCTCCACTCATTGGAATCTGGAACGATTCCCTCCGAGGTAACACCCGGGGCAGCCAGGGCAGGGCAGGGCACGGCCTGCTCCCCTGGAGCGTTAAGGCTTTCAGGAGTCAGAGGTGCCAGCGGAGCAGGTTGTACGTTAAAGCAGCAAAGGCAGTTGGGGGGCAGAGGAATTGGGTGCTTTGCCATTGCACTTGATCAGCTCAATTTGAAAATTCTTTCAAAGGAAATCCAGATGTATACATCTGACTGGGGTACATGTACACACATACACACGCACACTCACATGTGCACACACTCATGTGCACATACACGTACACACATACATACGGACATGTACACATACACATATATACAGACGTACACATACACGCACACACGCTGTCCCTGGAGCGCCCCAGGATGACTGACGGGGTGGCTGGCTATTATGGAGGCAGAAGGGGGTTGGGAGAAAATAATCAAGAAGAACGTTTGCTGAAAATGCAAACCTAAGCTGGAAATCTGTGCAGGGCTGGGTCAGCGAAAATGATCTTTTGAGCTGTTCTTATTAACCGTGGTCCTGTACTTCCTGGTTTGCGTCGGACCCAGGCAGGAGACTGGGCTGCTCTCAGCTGTAGAAGCCATTGGAATGAGCCAGGTCGGAATGAGCCAGGCCCTCAGAGCCTTCTGCCACCAATCGCCCCAGCAGTCACTGATCCACACCAAACCACGTCCTTCCAGTCAGGCAGTTTCATATGCACACGTCAAACCCTTGGTTTGCCACTCAGACACCACGGTGATGGGCACAGTAAGGACCGAGAGACGCTAAACAGGCAGACAGACAAGGAAATAGTGGCCCTGCCTACAGGTGTGTGTGTGGTGCAAACGGATGAACACCAGTTGCTGGCTGAAGGCACAACCTAACTGTCTCTTCCGGCCATAAAGTCTACTCATTTCTGAGAAACCGAGTGTAGCATTGGGAGCAGCCTCTGATGTTTTACTGTCTAGCCGGCTTGCTTCCTAGAATGAACACTCATTGAGCGGGGTGATGCACAGGGAGTAGCTCAAACCTCCAAAGGGTCTGGCCTGCGGCAGGACATTAACACTGCAGGGGAGGGGTGGGTGTGGCAGTGACATCACAAAGGCCTTTTGCAGGACCTCAGCCTATTGGCCAAAGGTGCAGGGGAGGTGGTGACCTCACAGAGGGATGCTGACATCAGCCAGGCAGGACAGGGGCGCAGGGCCAGGGAAACCTCAGAGACCCCTGTGGCTTTGCTTCAGCAAGTCTCCTTCTCGAGGTCTCTCTTTGAGGTCTAAGAGAGTATTTGGGTTCACGTACGTGAGCACCAAGAGGAACCTCTTTTGAGTTTTCTCCTTTCTTTTTCCTGATTTTACTAGAAAACAGACGTCCCTGTTTAGAAGGTAAGAGCCTCCGAGAGGTTTGGAACCTGTTCAGTCTGATGCATCTGGCACCAGCTGAATTTTAGGCATGGAAAACACTAGCTTAAGGTGGCCGAATTTTATTCCCCACCTGGGATTTTGTCCCTTAGAATCTCTGGGGAC